>NC_065451.1:206579208-206900088 GCF_917563875.1 Diabrotica virgifera virgifera | reverse complement strand
CATATATGGCCCAATATTTTTATCCGGCAAAATTGTTTTCGCTGTTTATATGATAAAAACCATTGATTAAAATAAAATGACCAATGTGGTTACACATTTTTTTCTTGCATAAAATTGATAACTTCGTGACAGCTTGACAGACAAACGCCCCTCTACCATAATGCGCCAAGCTCCATATTTGCCGACTCCACCCAAATAACAAGTACAAAAAGTTTCGACGGTGTGGTCATAATTTTATATGTGGGCCCAAGGACTAAAAGGGCGCCAGGGCATCAACTGCACACGGGCGCTACATAGGCTAGAGCCGCCTCTGGTTTTACTATATTATGGAATATATCAGACATTTTTGGTTATAACTTTGCTTTTGATCATTATTCATTCATTCATTAAGCACTACAATCTCTAGGGATTATAGCTAACGCCATAGCGTTCAAAATCCTATTCTTGAGTGAGGTGGATCACTCCTCTATCATTCATAGCTTGTTGTGTGTCTTTGCTTCTCTCGTGACTCTTTTCCATTTCTTCCTCTACTTGTACTGAACTTTCCAGTCTTTCACATTTATTGCTCTTATGTCTCCCTCTGCATCATCCAGCCATCTTCTTCTTCTCTTCCTCTACACCTGAGCCATAGTGGTGTCCAGTTAATTATCCTTCTCAACATATATAATTGTGGGCATCTCTGCATATGTCCTATCCATTCTAAGCGAAGAGATTTTATGTATCTGACTATATTTTCTCTCTTTAATTCTTCTTTAATTTCGGCATTTATTTTCATTAGTATTTCTCCCTAACTCTTGTTATATTGTGGCCCAGTATTGTCCTTGTTTTTCTTTAAAACTTCAGAAGGCTATCTTCCTCTTTCTTGTTAATCGTCGTTGTTTGTATCCCATATGTACCAACAGGTCTTATTAAGGTCTTATATAGGTTCATCTTTGTTCTCTTACTTAAAGTCTTGCTTCTCAGCAGATTTCTATTCATTTAGTATGTTTTTTGCCTTTCAGAAATCTTTTCTTCGTTCTCACTTTCCTGGTTTTTTCATCGTGTTACTCCTAAGTATCTAAAAGTGACACTTTAAAATTTATGGTTCTGTATTATTAGACATTTCCCTATCGTCATGTATATGCCATTATATTATTTATATTTTTTTATATTTTGAAAGATCAGCTATAATTTTCCAAGCACTTTTAAAGAACTATTAGATATGTTTATTATATTTTGGTAATGGCATTTTTTGGTCAAATTTAAAAGCTTTTGAGGATCTCTTTTTTTCCATTTATAATAATCACGCAACTATTGAAATTCCCTATATGTGCATGCAAATTTTTCAGTTGATAAATTGACTGTCTCACCTCATTATTAATCCATTTATTACTATTTTATTTAGACTTTTCATTTATAATAGAGAAGTTTATGTGAAAATGATACATAAAAATATTTTAAAAAGTTTTAAAAGTTTGATTTGTATCTAAAATACCACATGTTTGAGTCCAGTAGTCCAGTCTTCTCTTGAGATGTCATTTATAAATTTATTTATAGTGAAGTCATTGAGAATTTCTTTTTTGGTAGAAAACACTTGATCATCTGTCACAAAATCAAACAAAAATAGTAGGAGTCTATCATTTCTAAGTATGTGCTACAAATATGCTGTTTTTCTCCTTGGTGGTCAAAATTTCTCTGTCTCTTCTCTGTTCTGTGCAATACCATTTCATTCGTAATATGATCGGTTCATGGTATTTTCAAAATTCTCCTAAAAGCAACATCCTAAAAGCTTCCAGCGTTCTCATTAAGTCAACATTAACAGTCCAAGCTTTGGTACCATAAAGAAGAACAGAGTGGATATAACATTTTACCATCCGATATTGAATTTGTTGATCGAGTCTTTGGTTACTCAGAAATTTCCTCATCTTCAAAAAGGCTGCTCTTGATTGCTCTATTCTTGATCGAATTTCTGATTTTGGATTTAGATCTTCTGTAATCCAGACCCCTAAATATTTCACAATACACACAATACACATAATATCCCATAGACAAACATTGGACTTATACGAAGACCTAGAAATAACCAAAGAAAACAAAGAAGTCCCAATTGCGTTAACCACAATGTATGTGATTACCATTGTGATTTTCAACCCCTGCACCCCAACTATTGTCATAACCCATATTTCATCAATTTCCTCTAAACCTCTTTTTTTTTGTTATTTACACTTTTTTTATCTACCTATTTATCCTAATTCAATTTTCTACCGGATCATATATCGAAACATCATATAAAACAATCGAAAATTTGTGGGGCATAATTGGTAAAAAACTACGACAGCGTTTGCCACCTCCTAGAACCTCACAAGAGGTAGAAACAGTAGTTCTCGAGATTTGGAATGATATTGATCAAGACCAAATAGCATACCTCATTTGTAATATAAAGGTACATATCTCTTTTACTATCGAACATAATCGAATGAATCAAAAAATAAAATATTAATAAAGCCTAAGGCTACAATTGAGTTTCATTTTCAATATTTTATATGTGCTAGAATATTCCACAGGGTGTTCCGAACTTTAAGGAAAAACACAGTATGATTGTTACACCCGGTATAAAATGTCATTTATGTATATGTCTAGCAACAATATTATTACACAGATTTTCTTAAATAATAGCTTCGCTGGTGTCGCTCCTAGCGGTTACTAATTCAACTTTTACCGCTAATTTTTAAATTTATTATTTAATTGTTATCGCTTAATATTTACAACGCAAAAAAGTAATTAAATTGTAATCGATTTTTTTAAGATTTTTCTAATCATTTTGACGTTCTATTGATAAAATATCAATTTCTTACTTCGGATACTTTGACAATAATCGTGTAGATGGCGCTAAGATTATAATAGATTATTTATAATTAGATATTACGGAACATTAAAAAAACTTAAATTCAGTATTTAAAACGTAAGTATATTTAAGGTAAAAATATATACCACAGCTTTGACCAACTAATATTGTTTATAATTAATGTTTTTAATTTTAATTTTAAATTAATCACTTTGACATTTATGTCAAATTTCCAGTAAACGTTTACAAACTTGTCACTACTGGCGTTCGCGAATTTGTAAATATCCCCTCTACGTACGAGCTCACAGCCTATAACATACTAAAACTATCACTTAAATAGGACAACAGGTTTAGGATATTCGAGACATCAAAAATGACGTATTTTTAAGGTGTTCCGCTAATTTTACCGCTTAGTGTATATTATCCTCATTATTGACACAATCCAGATTGGGCCTTGTCCTCTTCAATTAATCATCTCCATTAATTCCTATTTCTAGCTTTCATTCTCCAGTTTCTTGTTTTGAGTTCTCAAATCCCTCGGTGCTTGGTCCATATAGCGTATTTTTAGTCATCCCTAGAGTCACTTTCCCACCATTTGTTGTTGAGTTAAATCAGTTACTGCAAAAATATTTCTATGTCTATTTTTTGTTGAATATTTTTACGTGTTTAATTATAAATAGTCCGTTCTTTAACGGTAAAATATTGCAAAACCTCTAAATTTTAAAGAACCGCTTGGATTGACATGAAATTTGGCATACACATAGCTAACAAGTCAAAGAAAAAAAGTGATATTGTGCCGATATGTGCTTTTGCCCCGGGGGTGCTTTTCACCCCCTCTTGGGGGTGAAAAAGTATTCGTCCAAAGTAAGTCCGGAAATTGATAAACTGACTAATTTTAAGTAACTTTTGTTCTATAGAGTTTTTTCACTAAGTCAATATTTTTCGAGTTATTTGCCAGTGAATATGTTCATTTTTTAACAAAATAACCACACTTTTAGACGGTTTTTTGCAAATAACTCAAATAGTACCTATTTTGTCGAAAAAACATTCCTAGCAAAAATATAGCGTGTAAAAAATTAAAAAAAAAATGGTGTATATATCACGTTTCTATACCTAGTAGAAGCAGAGTTATAGCTAATTAAAAATAGGTGCATATTCGTCAAATTCCAAATGGAATACTTTAACGTGAAATAACCAAAAATGAAGCACATTTCGGGGAAAACTCATTACAACTTATTTAAATTGTTTAAAAAAATCTTAATTTTTGTTTTATAAAAAAAATTTCTAGCATCAAAAGTGAACAAGTTAAGCTCAAAATAAAGTTAGTCCCTTTTTTTTTGGTAAAAAATCGGGAAAATCACCCCCTAATTAGTATCTCAAATGAACTTAATCGTTACGACTTCACAAGTTTCTTGACCCGTGTATGTATTGTTTATATGATCTGTAAGTTTCATCGGTTCAAAGTCCTTATTTTTGAAAGGGCTGTAGGTAAAAGGAGTTGAACGAGTCACTCATCACGAATGTATGCAAATTTAGAAACACCAAATCTCAATCAATTTTTGTCTAACAGAAAAACAAAAAAATACATGATATTCAGAAAAGCAATGCTGACTTTTTTTGTTTTTCGAGATTTTTGGTATTAACAATTTTTAAGTTATTTTGAAAAAAAAACATATTTTTCAAAATTAAAATTTTTAAAAATTTTACTTTAAAACCAAATTTTTTCCAAAATAAGCACTTTGAATCAATGAAACTTTGAGATCATATAAACACAACATAAGTAAAATAATTTATGGAGCCGTAACGATTAATTTCATTTAAGTTGTTAATTAGGGGGTGGTCTTCCCGATTTTTTTTGCCAAAACAAAAGCGATCAACATTATTTTGAGCGTAACTTGCTTAAATTTAATGCTAGAAATTTTTATAAAAACAGAAATAAAGCTGTTTTAAACACTTTAAAAAAATTATAATGGGTTTCCCCAGAAAGGGTTTATTTTTTTGGATATTTCACTTCGAAGTATTCTATTTGAAATTTGGTGAATATGAATCTATTTTTCATTGGCTATAACTCTGGTTTTACGAGGTCCAGAGACCTAACGCGTACACCATTTTTTTTTACTTTTTTACAGGCTATATTTTTGCTAAGAACATTTTTTTCGACAAAATACTTACTTTTTGAGTTATTTGCGAAAAACCGTCTAAAAATGTAGTTATTTTGTTTAAAAATGAACATATTCACTCGTAAATATCTCGAGGAGTGTTGACTTGGCGAAAAAGCTCTATAGAACAAAAGTTACTTAAAATTAGTCAGTTTATCCATTTCCGGACTTATTTTAGACTTATTTTAGACTTTATTTTAGACAATATTTTTCACCACCAATAGGGGGTGAAAGTCACCCCCAGTTCAAAAGCACACATCGGCACAATATCACTTTTTTTCTTTGACATGTAAGATATGCGTATGCCAAATTTCTTGTCAATCCAAGCGGTTCTTTAAAATTTAGAGCAAAAACCGTGAAAGAATGGACTAAAATATGATGGAAACGAACGAATTACCATTTTTATATAAAATTTCGAAAAATAGATGCAACTAAAATAGGTCGATTGTTTATAGTTATTTTCCTAACAAGTGCAGAAAGTCATACTTTTCCGCACGCGACTGCAGTTTGCCGAACAACGCGAAGCGGGAGTTCGGCAAGCAGTCGAGTGCGGAAAAGAAACTTTCTGCAAGCGTTAGGAACAATATTTTTTTACGAGTCTTTAAAAAATAGCCAAATGTTAATCAATTAATTTAATTAATATGATTATTTCATTCATAGGAGATTCTGACCAATAGAAAGCTACAGAAATCTGAATTAAATCGATAATTTTTGATAATCTCCCATCGTTAAGTATATTACGTCAGATGCCCTTCGTTGCTACTAAAAAATACATTCAGTGACATTAATGACAATTAATGTTTTAAAAATTATAAAAGTGACGACTTTCAATCGTCAAATATTTATAAAAACTGTGTGTTTAATGGTACTTACATAAATAAATTACAATAAAATTTTGGTTTTGAACAGTTTTATTCATGAAATACTCGCAACAAATTGCACTCGACCTCTGAAATTAATATAGAATTTTTGCTCTCGTGACACTTTGACCTAATTTCACTCGCCTTCGGCTCGTGAAATTAAAACTGTCAAAGCGTCACTCGGGAAAAATTCAATAATTTCAGAGCTCTTGTGCAATTACTACTGAAAATACATACACAAATTAATTCTTTGACAAGGTTGTCAAAACCAAAGTTTCAGCATAATTGGTTAGCATGACGACGATCTTGGTTTCCATGACGACGATTCAAAACCACTGTTATTGTCTACTGATTTGACTTTCGAATATTATGTCAAATTATTTTATTTCATCGAATTCTCGCCGGAGGGACCGCAGACGTTCGGATACAATTAGCGTCTCTTTGCAAAGACAATGACGTCGACTTTGCAAAGTAACAAGACACTTACTCAACACACACACACTACACATTACTTCCCTGACTTAGTGATAAGTTATACAATTACGTGGCTAAAGGTTCTAGTTCTAAACCAAGGCCAAAACCGGAGAGAAAAAAAAAAGAATTCTCGCGTTAATTTCATTAAAACATGAACACAATGAGATATATTTGAAATAAATTAGTAAATAATATCTAAATATGAGTTTATTGCATGTATTACAATTACTTTAAGGCCATATTAACATATCTAAATTAACACGCGTGCGGAGAAGTAAAACGCGTGCGGAAAAGTAACACGCGTGCGGAAAAGTAAAACTTTCTAAACTAAAATGCGTGCGCGAAAGCAGACATTTTTTCACGCTTAGTTTAGAAAGTTTTACTTTTCTGCACGCGTGTTACTTTTCCGCACGCGTTTTACTTTTCCGCACGCGTGTTAATGTAGATATGTTAATATGTCCTTAAAGTAATTATAATACATGCAATAAACTAATATTTAGATATAATTTACTAATTTATTTCAAATATATCTTATTGTGTTCATGTTTTAATGAAATTACCGCGAGAATTCGATGAAATAAAATAATTTTGACATAATATTCGAAAGTCAAATCAGTAAACAATAACAGTGGTTTTGAATCGTCGTCATGGAAACCAAGAACGTCGTCATGCTAACCAATTATGCTGAAACTTTGGTTTTGACAACCTTGTCAAAGAATTAATTTGTGTATGTATTTTCATATTAATTAAATTAATTGATTAAGATTTGGTCATTTTTTAAAGACTCGTAGAAAAAATATTGTTCCTAACTCTTGCAGAAAGTCTCTTTTCCGCACTCGACTGCTTGCGGAACTCTCGCTTCGCGTCGTTCGGCAAACTGCAGTCGCGTGCGGAAAGAATGACTTTCTGCACTTGTTAGAAAAATAGCTATTTTTCTAAGAGACTTTCTGCAAGAGTTGGAACAATATTTTTTCTAAGAGTCTTTAAAAAATTACCAAATCTTAATCAATTAATTTAATTAATATGAAAATACATACACAAATGAATTCTTTGACAAGGTTGTCAAAGCCAAACTTTTAATATAATTATTTTTTCTACAACCACTATTCAAAGTGCACTTTTCTGCACGGTTTTATGTTAGCAAACTTGATATTTTCTCACAGTATAAGATATTTGACATTAGTGAGCAGAAAAGTGACGTTTCTGTGCCGCAAAGTGACGTTTCTGTGCCGCAAAGTTCTTTTCTGCACAGTTGACTACCTCATTCTGAGTAACGTTATATTCTGTTTACATCCGTGGACTACCGCATTCTGAGTAACGTTATATTCTGTTTACATCCGTGGTTAAACTTTAGACAAATATATAACCTATAAGACAATTATTATATTTAACTATAGCATAGAAACTAAATTATGGATGTTACAACTGTTTTATTTTACAATTTTATTCTTATTAAACATTTTATAATTATAAAATAACCAATAAGGATTTAGCAACCTGTGCAAGAGACGTCGAATGAAGTAGATTTTGTGTAAGTCCGTGACTGCATAAATATAATGTCAATAATGTGTAATAATTGTTTAAATTTAAACAAATTAAGGCAGTGCATTAATTTTTTAACTGATTTCTGTGTAATTTATTTAGGTATAAGGAATTTAAATTGATTAGTAGGTATTAATTAAATACAGTTTAAAATTTATCACATAGGTACCTATTATAATTAATCGTCGTTTGGAAATTGTGATTTTTATTTTTAGGAAAAACTGTGCTTGTAGAAAAAGTATAGTGTGAAACACGTGCAGAAAGATAATTTCTCACTCGTTTGAATTGCGGCACTCGCTTGCGCTCGTACCGCAACTTTTCAAACTCGTGAGAAATTAGTATCTTTCTGCACTTGTTGCACAATATACTATAGCATGACGACGATCTTGGTTTCCATGACGATGATTCAAAACGACTGTTATTGTCTACCGATTTGACTTTCGAATATTATGTCAAAATAATTTTATTTCATCGAATTGTCGCGTTACTTTCATTAAAACAGGAACACAATAAGATATATTTGAAATAAATTAGTAAATAATACCTAAATATTAGTTTATTGCATGTATTATAATTACTTTAAGGCCATATTAACATATCTAAATTAACACGCGTGCGGAAAAGTAAAAACCGCCTGCGGAAAAGTAACACGCGTGCGGAAAAGTGAAACTTTCTGAACTAAAATGCGTGGGCGAAAGTAGACATTTTTGCATGCTCGTAGAAAAATAACTATTACGTATATCGAGCATTTTTGGAGTTATTATCAAAAGAAACGAAAATTTAAAAATATGCATTTTAAACCGATCAAATTTTTGAGGTCATTATGTATGCTAAAGTAAAGAAAATCTTATGGAGATTACGGTCAATTTTGGTTTTTTTTTAAATTGCGTACCAATGTTTTATTTTTGACTTTTCCCTAAAAAATTGAAATGGCCTTATTTTCATCATAATTTGCTTAATTTTGATGCTTTTGATGATATCTTCTAGACAATTCTAGACAACATCTTCTAGAGCTCATTTTATAGGTATTTCATAGCTCATCTGAATAGGTACTTTGACAAGAAAGTATTTAATAAGTATATTTTATAAAATGCATCGTTTCTTTCTTATTTAAAGCTTCAATATTTACTTACTTGACTCACTTTGAATTGGGACTTTTAATAGCTATTTGTATAACAAGGGAGGAAAGTGGTAGTTTTCCTCCCGAGAATGAAGTTTACTACCCGACGCGTAGCGGAGGGCAGTAATCATTCAAGGGAGGAAAAGGCACTTTACTCCCATGTTATACATATGGTTTTTCCACCTTCCTCAAATAACAAGTCATTTTTTCATTTTTACTTAATTTATTTATGTAACTAACCAACAAAATTTATTAGAACTAAAACTAACAAGTACGTACAATATAACTGTCAACTGTCAAAAAATAGAAGTCAAATTATTAATGTAAACATTGTTATTATCAGAATAACAATTTACTGTTTTTTACCATTCTGTAAAATACAGATTGTTTTTTAAATAAACGTTAAAATGTATAGATACTTACGTAATATAAAATAGATATTGTACAGGGCGTCAATAAGTTATATTTCATAAATGAAATACCATGACGTCACTTTTACTTTTCCTCCCTAGGGAGGAAAAGTACAACTTTGCTCCCTACAATCAGGTCCCGAAAAGTATACCTACTTTCGGTAGAGGTAGGTGGAAAAAGGTTTTTCAAGTAAGAAATTTACTCGATTTTTCATTTGCTTCAATTTTGGTTATGACAACTTTTTTGTAAAAACTTTTCATTTAGTTTTTGAGTTATTTATGAAGAAACGCTTTAAAAAAGGCATTTTTTCACGAAAATTTAAAATCTTTGATGTTTAATAACTCAAAAAGTATTAATTTATTTTAATATCTTGATATATCAAATTCTGCTCATAATTTGTACCTCTATCGATTCATGGGGTTATTTTTAACAAAATAATTTTCACACACAAGAAAGAGCGACATCCAGGATAAAAGCGCAAGTTGGCACCATGTCACTTTTGTTTCTTGCTGTATCCTATAACTACACACCAATTTTCATGAAAATCGATGGAGGTTCAACGAAATCGGAGGCGAAAACCTTCAGTGACTGCACTATTAGAATATTCACATTAAAACTTGAAAACATTAAAGTAGTCATAGATAAAAATAAGTGATAAAGCATATATGGAATTTAATTCGCTTGTTTATTTTTCATTATTTTTATAGCCCTAAAACTATTTAATCGGAAAAATCCGCTTGCAAGCACATTTATAATTTTGTAATCCGTAAAATTAAATGGGAGTTTTGAGTTATTGCTTTATAGCGGGATTAATTTTGTTATTTGGATTTTTTTGTTCTTTCGGATGCGCTAGATCAGTAATATTTTCTATACCAACGTGGCAGTCCGCTAAGTACTTAAGCCGCGTTTACACGATGACAATTGGCGAGACAATTGTCAGAAAATAACTGACTGGCATGAAATTATTGTCTTCGTCTTTTTAAACACTTCAGGCCAATTGCCTTGCCAACTGCCCTCACAATTGGCCCATAATTCAGTTGTCTCCGGGAGTAGACTGAGGACAATGACCTGCGCCCAGTGAACCCTCCACCACTCGAAATCTCAATGGTCGCGACAATTGGCGCCGTGTGAACGGTGTAGGCCAGTAGTGCTGTCTTGTTTTTTGCCAGTTCCCTCTAGTTCTCTTGTGGCAGTCAAAACATACACGTGGTTTGTTCTATTTGTGTTACGTCTGGTTATTCTTTAGCAAAATGGCACCAAAGTGGAGTGACGAAGCCATTTCCTTGTCCACTCCCTCTTCTTATGTACTCCTCTTCGAGCACATTGTAAGACTCACTGATAAATTCCCGGAAAAGCTGATTCACCATTCGTTTTAAGTACTCACCGGACACAACAGATGACGAGCAGTCGGCCATGTTTTAGCTGTCTGCTGCCATGGCAATAGTTGGCCCCGTATAAACATCTTCTCGTTCAACTGGACTGACCTCCAACAATCCGCAACCACGTGATGACAATTGTCCAATGACAATTGTCTAACCAATTGTCATCGTGTAAACGCGGTTTTAGCCTACAAAAGAAAAAGAAAAATAATGGAAAAGTTGCAATTTATTTCTCTACATAGTCTCCTTTTAGCTCGATACACTTGACCCAGCGATGCTCCAACTTCTTTAACCCGTCTGAAAAATTGCGTTTTTTCGAGGTCTGCAAAATAAGCTTCCGTGGCGGCGATGACCTCCTCATTCGACTTAAATTTCTGCCCATCGAGTGTCTTTTTCAAGTTTGGAAACAAATAATAGTCGCACGGGGCCAAATATGGAGAATACGGTGGATGGGGCAACAGTTCGTAGCCCAATTCGACCAATTTAGCAATGGCGACGGTGGAGGTGTGAGCCGGTGCGTTGTCATGGTGGAAGAGCACTTTTTTCTTTGCCAAATGGGGTCGTTTTTTCCTTCAATTCGGCGTCGAATCGGCCCAATAATTCGGCATAATAGGGCCCTGTGATTGTTTTCTTCTTCTACGGCACCAGCCCAAATTGAGCCTTGGCCTCCTTTATTTTTTGCCTCCACCCTTGTTTGTCTGTGGCAGCTCTTCTCTATACACGGACTCCTAAAAGGGCTTGTACGTCGGAGTTTACTGTGTCTTCCCAGCGCTTTCTTGGCTTTCCAACCGGTCTCTTTCCCTGCATTCTAGCATTCAGTGCTCTTTTTGGAAGCCTATCCTCTCCCATTCTTATCACATCTCCGGTCCATTGCAATCTTTGTATTCTTATGAAGTCTGACAGGGGTGCTTCCTTATAAAGTTCGTTGTTGTATCGACTTCTGAAGATTCCGTTTTTCCTCACAGGGCCTAGTATTCTCCTCAGTACTTTTCTTTCGAATGTGTCGAATTTGTTTTTGGATGTTTCTTTCAGGACCCAGGCTTCATTGCCATAGCATGTTGCTTGTGATCGTTTTGCCCTTCTCCAAGTAGTCGATGCAGATCACACCTTGTGAATGCCAGAAAATGCTGGCCATCACCTTTCCGGTCGATTAGTCAGTCTTCGCTTTCTTCGGAGCACGTTCGCCGGGTGCTGTCCACTCTTTCGACTGTTTCTTGGTTTCTGGTGTATACTGTTGAATCCATGTTTCGTCGACGGTTATGAAACGATGTGAAAACTCCTTTGGATCACACCTAAATAGCGTCAAACACTGCTTGTGTTGCCCAAATGCAAGACCAAGACGAGACTTAGACAGTCTTGGTCTTGGTCTTGCGCCAGTACACCTGGTCTTGGTCTAGGTCTTGGTATTGCGCTCCCGATCTTGGTCTTGGTCTTGGTCTTGCAGCAAGAGTCTTGCAAGCCTCGCAGTTGCCTATTAGCCTATTACATATCTTTGAACAACGTGACAGAGATGTACATTTTAAGCTAGAATTTCATAGCCATAGTAAAGATGAGCCAAATTAATAAATATCTAGACCAGCGGTTCTCAATTTGGGGTGCATGTACCACTGGTGGTACATATCATTATTTGCAGTGGTACACAAAACGCAAACACAGCTAAAAGCAGCACCAAAATTATTATTATACTTAATTAGATTACCTAGCTAAATACCTATTTCAGTTAGTTGGTAACAAAAATAATAAAAAGTATTTTGTGGTTCATGACTCAAAAAGATTGAGAATAACTGATCTAGACAACTGATACCGGATGGAGTTTGAACTCATGATCTAAGTAATCCGTGCCTATGTTCTAACTAACTAAAGTTTATTAGAAACTTAAATATTTTATTATATTAATACAGGGTAGAACAGCCATATCCATGATGAACGGCATTCTGTGGGACCAGACAATATCTAAAGCGAACAAACAGCTCATATACAATAGCATACTTAAAAGTATAATCACATATGGCAGTGAAGTTTGGCCACTGAAACAAAGAACGGAGAAAACGCTACTAGTAACAGAAATGGACTTCTGGAGAAGAGCAGCAGGCAAATCAAGAAGAGATCGGATACCAAATGAGAGAATACGAGAAATGATGGGAGTCACACATACAATAATTGATGACATAAAAACAAAACAACTAGTATGACAGATGACAGGATCCCTAAGCAGATTTTGGCATGGACACCACAAGGGAAAAGAAAAAGAGGACGGCCGAGAAGAAGCTGGAGGGAGGGAATTGAAAAAGAACTAGAGGAAAGAGAAATCCCTCCAGGTCTATGGTTAAACAGAGAAGAATGGCGGTTAGGAGTCGGAAGGCGTCGAAGAACGCTGTAAACCGATAGTAATACATAGTACCTAGTAGCACAGTAGTAGTGTATTTTATTATCCAATATAAGCGAATGTAATGTCCAATATAAGCGAAAATATGAGGTTGTCGTTGTAATTTCAGTATTTTATAAATGCTAGAATATTCCACAGAGTGCTAGCTCTGTAAAAAAACACACTTTTATTGGTACACCCGTTCTACAGTGACAATAATAGTCGACCTGTCTAGCAACAATATTACAGAGATATTTATAAAAATAAGACAACATAAAAAAATCACTTAAATCGAACAACAGGCTTAGGAAATTCAAGACATTAACAATGACCTGTTTTTAAGGTGGTGAGTAAATTTTTTGGAGAAGTGTATACATATCGTTAATTTCGGTATTTTATTTACACTGTTCCTTTGTCTCGTAATCATACTTTTAAATAATAGTCGTGCTGTTTCGGCAAATTTTCTGTAACCCAGTGATCTCATAGCATAGGTCACAGCACATTCAGCAAAAACAATACATAATCTTCTTCTTCTTCTTAGCCTTCTATCGTCCACGTTTGGACATAGGCCTCTCCCAACTCCTTCCATCGGTCTCTATCCTGAGCAACATATTTCCAATTCGTTCCCGCTACTCTTTTAATATCATCAACCCATCTCATCTGTGGTCTTCCTCTCGGTCGTTTACTTTGGTAAGGTCTCCAATGTTGTATCGTGGCATTCCAACGTTGGTCTTTTTGTCTAACAGTGTGGCCTGCAAAGCTCCATTTAAGTTTGGCAACTTTTGTTGTTATGTCCTCGACTTTTGTTTTTGATCTTACCCAGTCGCTCCTCTTTTTATCTGACAGTCGTATACCTAACATTGCTCTAAGGATGCACTGGTTGAACACTTTGGTCCTCAAATATTGAGGTATTTTGCGGTTCTTAAGTATCCAACCAAGTTTTCCAAATCCTGCCCATGCTAGTCTTGCTCTCCTATTAATTTCCGCACTTTGGTTTTCTTTGTCAAGTTTCAGGATTTGGCCTAGGTAGATATATTCCTGGACTTTTTCTATCTCACTGCCATTTATAGTTATGCGTCTGGGGTCATCTGTGTTTGTCATTATTTTTGTTTTCTTCATGTTCATTTTTAAACCGACGTATTGGGAGCTGCCTGCGAGTTCCTCTATCATAATTTGCAGTTCCTCGAATGAGCTCGCTATAATCACAATGTCGTCAGCGAATCTGAGGTGATTTAGCTTCTTGCCATTAACGTTAGTGCCATTAACAATACATAATAGTCTTACGTTAATAGTCGTATATTTTTTATCAGCAAGGTGACATATTTTTAAAAAGTTTGGATACGATGTTTGATATTACTATCGGCGTCGCAAAGCAAGGATGTTAATGTTATGTTATGTTTTATGTTATGATTAGAAGGCAAGGCGACTATTCTCATAATAGGTCTGGATCCCGCGTATGAAAAAAAAGTTGATTAATAGCAAGCTGAAAATTTGTTAAGAGCTTAAGGGTGTCTAGTCGGACAAACTTTGATATATGGGAACACTGGAACAGGGGAAGTTTTAATTGTGGAACAGGTTAAAAATTTGAAACGGTCAGACCACGAAAACGTCACATGTATTTTGTCCGACAGAACTTCCAATTGATTTGTTACCCTTTCATTAAACTCTCGTGCAAAAATGAGACTGCTATTTATCACCTGTCATAATTCCTGTCATTTGACATGTTCTACGTGTTTTTGCACTACTGATTTTTGCATGAGAGTTTAATGAAAGGGTAACAAATCAATTGGAAGTTCTGTCGGACAAAATACATGTGACGTTTTCGTGGTCTGACCGTTCCAAATTTTTAAACTGTTCCACAATTAAAACTTCCTCTGTTCCAGTGTTCCCATATATCAAAGTTTGTCTGACAAGACACCCTTAAGCTATTAACAAATTTTCAGATTGCTATTAATCAACTTTTTTTTCATACGCGGGATCCAGACCTATAACCCGGACAACTAATTTCAGAGAAGTCGTCTGATGGGAAGGAAAGTACAAAATATTTTATTTTTACATTGTAATAATGACCTGAGTACGTGTCAAATGTGTCAAGTGTTCTTTAAATGGATATTTTGACTCGCTATGTATGTTTATGGTATTGTTCGTAGTGAACATAAGTCCAATTTTAAAAATTTTTGTTACAATTTTTTTTTGTTTTTCATAAAGTATGTAAGAATATAGCCGAACTAATATACATACTGCCTAAAACGACCCTCAGTTCTAACTGCAAGACGCAAGAGTCTCGCAGGCTAAGTCTTGTTCTTGCTCAAGTCTTGCACGGTAAGTCTTGGTCTTGGTCTTGCTAAAATTAGGCGGTCTTGGTCTTGGTCTTGGTCTTGCGAAAACGCAAGAACAAGACCAAGACTGCAAGACCAAAACCGATTTTGGGCAACACTAAACACTGCTCTGAAGTGGTCTCACGGTTGTGCTTATTGTCTGAAGTGAGCAAACGCGGCACCCATCGCGCCGACAGCTTTCTTGCCGCAACCTTAGGTGCCTATAAAATGGCAACAGCCTGAAGGTCCCGACATATATGAATAAGTGCACCGTTGCTCTTTACAGTATTTGGAGGGGTCGGGGTCGGTAGATAAAGAAATTAAAGAAAATTGGAAAGAAGACGAAGAAGAAAACAAAAAGTTGGACGCCAACCTATCTGCATAGGATTTTACCTTACCTTACCTTACCTTACCTTGTGGATACAATTGAACAGGAACTAACTGATAGCCAAATTACTCTGTAAAATTATCTGAAATGTAGGTGGATTAAATAAAAAAAAAATTAAAGATAATAAAAAAATGACAATCGTAAAAAATGACAATTATTTGTAATTTATTTTATAAAAAAGTCTTAACAATAATGTAGCAAATAAACCAAAAAAACTAAACATAAAATAGTCAAACAAGATAGAAAACACAAACCCCTTAATTATATAAAAAAATTAACTTGTAAAACCTAAAGGTACTATTTGTATAGAGAACGCTTATTTATACTACTATTTTACCCAAATTAAATTTAATAAAAACCGAATTAAAAACTATAAAAACTGAACAAAAAAAATGTCAGCACTTTAGGTTTTATGTAGGTAGGTACCTGAGATGCTGAGCTCAACAAATTATAGATATTATTAATGATATAAATTAACCATAAACTAAATACACACACGTTATCATTTTTTTATAAGAATCTAGCACCAAAATAAAAGGTTTTTGTTCTGTACTTAATCGAACAGTCCACCCACTTTAACTGATAAAATTAAGCAATATCTATGAAATGCTCAGTCTAAAAAAATTGCGTCTAACCACCAAAGTATTTTTGAGATAAAGTCAAGTCAAAATAATTGTTACCTGAGATTGGCACTTTACTTAACCAATCTCCAAATAAATAATATGTTCAGGCAAACGTACTGCTACTAAAAGCCTCCACGGTACGGTAGCTGACAAAGTGACAAAACATAGGGCTTACAGTGTAGACTGATCCATCCTTTGCACAACCTCCAACAAAGTGAAGAAATTTCGCTTTGGTATTAATTCCCAAACCGTTTTCTCCGTCTCTTGGTTGTAGAATAAATTACTTCTTTTTCCTAATTGGTTTATTTAAAAAGACTACACTTACTAAAGCTAAGTTTAGCTTTTACGCCAGACACATCGAGAATTAATATTGTACAAAAAAAGTCCCAAATATTAATTTGGACTTAATTATGAACTATTATAATTGAAAAAGCTATCGTTTTTGAAATATATGGAACATTGACAAATATTTTATTTAGGAATTGTCACTCATTTTTTGAGATAGATTTTTTAAGAAGGCCAAAATCGTGTATTAAATGTGACATAATTTTAGGGGCGTAATAAAGCAAAGATTAGAATTTGGATTATATAATAAAGTTTCAACATTCTCCCCCGCGTTGAAGCATCCCTGCTTCAACTAAATTACACAGTAACAGAAACAGAAAAAACAAAGTGTTAGGAAGAATGTAACAAAACTAGAAATAAGCATGTTGGTCGTTTTAAGGTTGAGTTTGATTTGGTAATAAAGAAAGCTTTGAAATGGATCGGATAAACTCTCCGGAAGCCGTACGGAGCTTAACCACACGGACTTTGCCATCCTTACCAGGATATACTTCAATGATGCGCGCCAACGGCCACATCATTGGAGGTACATTATCTTCCTTGAGTAAAACTAGTTTCTTTGCTTGCAGGTTAGAATATTCTTCAGCCCATTTAGGCCGGTTCTGAAGGCGATTTAAGTAATCAACCGACCAACGTTTCCAAAAAACTTGTTGAATTTTAGAAATCTGCTGGAAGGGGGAAAGTCTATGTTCGTTTAAATGTGAAAGATCCTTTTCAGGATAAGCGGTGAGAGGAGACCCTATCAGAAAGTGTCCCGGTGTAAGGCAGGTTAAATCTGTAGGGTCATTAGAAACTGGACCTAAGGGCCGAGAATTTAGTATTGCCTCGATTTGACAAAGAATAGTGTTAAACTCTTCTGAAGTGAACAAAGCATTACCCACCAATCTCTTGATATGAAATTTTGCGCTTTTGATGGCGGATTCCCAGATTCCACCCCAATGCGGAGATCGAGGTGGAATGAATTTCCACTTGGTCTCATTTTGTGAAAGAAAGTCACAGATAATATTTACATTATTATTAGTTTTGAAAAATTGATACAACTCGTGTAGGACATTTTTTGCACCTAAAAAATTGGTGGCGTTGTCACTATAGATCACTGACGGATTTCCTCTTCTCGAGACAAAACGTTTTAAAGCGTTCAGAAAGGAGTCAGTAGACAGTCCAAGGACTAGCTCTATGTGAACTGCCTTGGTGACCATGCAAACAAAAACCGCAATGTATGATTTTATGAGTGGAGATTTACGAAGCCTTGAGGATTTTATTTGAAAGAATCCTCCGAAATCAATTCCAACTTTCTGAAATGGTCTAGAAACATTTACACGATCAGAGGGCAAACTTGCCATAATCTGTTGGCAGACTTGATTATTGAATCGAAAACACATATTGCAATTTCGAATGATTTTTTTGATCTCTCTGAGCCCATTAAGGGGCCAAAAACGTAAACGAATATTGCTCAGAACGGTTTGAGCACCAGCATGCCCGAGCCGCCTATGTTCGTACTCTAGTATGAGGGAGGTCGTATGATTATGGGGTGGCAAAAGCAAGGGATGTTTCTGTTGGTAGGGAATGGAGGCGTTACAAAGCCGTCCGCCGATCCTCAGCATTGATAATTCATCGAGAAATGGATTTAAAGATAATAATTGTTTATTTGATAGTTGCTGGTTTGCAGAAAGTTCGGAAATTTCTTTAGAAAAATTGGTTAGCTGAACTTGCCGAACTATAAAATATAGAGCTTGGTCCAATTCTTCAACAGTGAGGGGATCAGATTGTTTGTTTCCTTTTAAACAACTGATAAATCTGAGTACATATGCGATAGTACGACGTAATCGAGAAAAAGAAGAAAATTTTTGAAATAATTGTTCCCAAGGAGGTTTTGAGTTGACGTTTGTGAGTATTTTGGAACGAGTTTTTCTGTGCTCTGTAATTAGCTGATCAGCTATTGGGGGTTCATCAGAGAATTATAAAGAATGATTAAGAAGAAAAGCAGGACCGGACCACCACAACTTGTTGTCCAGAATTTCTTGGGCTGATAAACCGCGTGATAGAATGTCAGCACTATTTTCAGCTGATTTAACGTATCGCCACTGACAATTTTGCGTCAGTTCTTGAATTTGAGCAACTCTATGCGATACGAACACTGACCATTTACTAGGGTGTGCCCTGCACCAACATAAAGCGACCTGAGAATCGGTCCACAAATTTATTGAGTCATACTCTAATTTATTTTCGAAGACTTGTAGAATTTGGTTTACAAGTTTCGCCAGCAAGAGCATAGCGCAAAGTTCTAACCTTGGAATGGTAATTGATTTAAGTGGGGCGACTCTAGATTTTGAAGATACTAAAGTAGAAGAAATATCATTGTCAGAATAAAGAACTCGAAAATAAATGCAAGCACCATAAGCCTCTATGCTTGCATCAGAAAAGCCATGAATTTCTATTTTGCTAATAGTTTTCGGACGAAAATATTGTCTAGCTATTTTTTGTTGTGAAAGCAAGGGGATATGTTCAATAAAATTGTGCCAATCTTTAAGAATGCAAGCGTCGTTTATTACGGTGTCCCAATGAAACTTTTTAAACCATAATTTTTGCATCAGTATCTTACCTTTTACTATAACAGGATTTATCAAGCCTAACGGATCATAACATTGAGCTAAGATAGAAAGTATTTTTCTTTTGGTAACTGGACCCTGCACGATTTCTTGAGGCACGGAAATACAAAGAGTATCTTCTGCTGTACTCCACTTTAGCCCAAGAACTTTACTTGGGACTTCATCTATGTTTATGTCATAATCAGTTTTTTGATTTTCCGAAATGTCTTTGGAAATATGTTTAATAAAATAATCACTATTTGAACAATATTTATGCAACTCAAACCCATGCTTATTTAAAATGGTATTTAATTGAGAGTATAAATTAAAAAGTTCGTTGAGATTATATGAACCACAAAGGCCATCGTCCATATAGAATTGATTCAGAATTGCATCAGACGCAAGAGGAAATTCTAAATAGTTTAGACAAGCAATTTCTTTAAGAACCCTTGTTGCCAAGAACGGGGCTGAATTGGTTCCAAAAACTACAACATCGAGTTGGATACATTTAAAGTCTTCATCAGGGTTTTCTCGCCATAAAATGTTTTGAAGAAAAGTTTGTTCCGGGTTCACGAGGACCTGTCGGAACATTTTTTTAATATCTACCGTGAATACAAAAGGAAAAAGTCTAAATCTACATAGAATGTCATACAATTCTGGCTGGACCTGATATCCCTTTAAACACACGTCGTTTAAGGAATACCCTGAGGAACTTTTGGCGCTGGCGTCCATGACAACGCGCAAACGCGTTGTTAAACTGGATTCTCTAACTACACCTAAGTGCGGAATAAAATATTTATTTTCAGATTTGGCATTTAGCAGAGTTAGGGGTACATAATGAGCATGTTTAAGTTCAATTAATTCATCAATAACTTTTTTATAGTCTTGATAAAAGTTGCAATTAGTTTTAAATTTATTTTCTAAAGAAATGAAACGCTTTCTGGCCATGTAATAAGAATTTCCTAACTTCAGATTTTCTGAAGGTGATTTTAGCGGCAAACTTACTTGAAATCTACCATTTTGTAAAATTTTGGTTGTAGAACGGAATAGGTTTTCAGATGCCTCATCAGCTTCTGAAAGATAGAATTTATTGGGAATTTCCTCGATTTCCCAGAATTTCTTCAAACGGCTGTCTAATTGTAATGTGGAAAGAAGTGAATTAGATTCAGTTAAAACTTCTGAACTACTGTCTGTAACAGATATATTGGATACAGTAAAATGATCAGGAACTGTACCAGCTACCACGAAACCTAAGTGAGACTCTTGTAAGACTGGAAGATTTTTGCCAAGTCTGACGAAGTTAGGTAAAACAATATCGTAATAAAGATCCAAACCAATTAGAATGTCAATTTCAGAAGGCTTAAAAAATTCGTCGTCTGCTAGAAAGAATTTTTCCGGAATATTTAATTTTTTCACTAGTATTTTTGATTGAGGGAGAGCACAAGTAATCTCGGGTAGTACAACTACTGAAAAATGAAAACTTCTTCGACGATCATAATTGGAAAATATGGTTATATCTGACATTTTAGTACAAGTCGAGCCACTCCCTCCTATTCCTGATATATGTACTGACTTGTTATACGTATCTAATTGTAACTTGTTCACAAGCTTCTCTACGATAAATGAATTTTGGGATCCTGTGTCCAAAAGAATTTTCGCTATGCAGAAATTAGCGTTTTTACCAAGTAAGGTTACTTTTGCAGTACCCAGAAGAATATGACTATTTTTTACTGACTGAACAGAGTGATTCGCTGAATGATTATTTGCGGTAGGGTTATTTTCCGTAAAATTTCTCGAAGGACCTTGAAAATTTGTTATTCCTGAATTTTCCTGTACTGGTTGGATATCCAGAGAACGGGTTTGAAGATTTGAATTACTATCGAGATGAGAAGATGAATTATTACCATTTTGAACATGAGCAGTATTATCTAAATAAGAACTATTAGATGAGATTAGAGAGCTATGGTTACCTGCGTAGCTATTAGGTTGAGAATTTGAACCATTATTATATAGAGAATGTGAATGACGCTTACTACTAGTCATTGGCGGAGAATGTTGATTTTCGCCGATTTTTATGTGCATTAACGAATTGTGTGACTTGGAGCAAAAAGAACATTTTTTAGAGGATTTACACTCTTTCAAATTATGTTTACCAAAACAATTTATACATAAATTCTTTGCCCTAATAAATTGCAATTTGGCGGAATGAGATATATCTTTAAACTCAGAGCAAGTGTAAATTTTATGGCCCTCCTTGTTACAGTAGATACAAATTAATTGAAATTGGCGATTTGAAGTTGCCTCATGCATTGTCGAATGAGATGAGAAGTTTTTTCTGGTAGTTTTAGGACTAGAAATTTCAACATTTTCCAGAATTACTGCACGTTTTTCTAAGAATTTTAAGAAATGATTTAAAGTAGGTATTTCATCGTGATTCCTCTCAGATTCATATGCCTTAGCCGATTGAAAATCTAACTTCTTTTTTAGAATGAATATAAGTGTTAAGTCAAATAAATTTTCGGAAGTTAAATTCAAATTTTTTAGTGACAAAATATTCTTTTGAATTGTAGTGATTAATTCTCTTAATGTGTCTGACTTACATTTAGAAATATTATTACAATCAAAAATTGCTTGCAAATAAGAATTTATTATGGCGAATTTGTTTTCGTATCTCTTCTTTAAAATATTTAACGCGATTACAAAATTTTCATTAATTATCGGTAATGAATCTATAAGTTGAAGGCTTTCGCCTTTTAAATAACTCTTCAAGTACACAAGTTTTTGGACATCTGTTAATGTCTCATTTTTCACTATGAGCGCATCGAAGAGCTCGATGAACGATTGAAAGTCTCTAATATGACCTGAGAATTGTGAAATTTTTATATCCGGAAGACGAACTGCTATTGGAGCACTACAAGAACCCTCACTGGATGAACTAGATCTTATCTGAGAAGGTGCAGCTTTTAATTTATTAACACAAGCGGTCAAATCGCTTACAAGTTTGAAATATTGATTTTCTGTGAACTCTCTATCTTTTTCTTCTTTGCCTGTATTTGATGCAAGGAATTCGATTTCATTTTGTGCTTTTTCATAATCATGAAATATTAAATGAAGTCTACTTAATCGCGTCTCGAACTGGGTAACATCTAATTCTACGTCTTTTTTGGCTATAAACCAGTTATACATACGAGTAAGAGAAGACTTAGCAATTTTTCTGTATTTTTTGAACTCATCCATTTTTATTAAAGATATTGGAACACGAAAATGTCTTTGAATCACAGAATTTAATGATTTTAATGTCTTTGAATAACTGATAGCCAAATAGAATAATGAAACAAAGGGTATATAAATGGACTTATCTCACCCAGTATATCCTTTTGCTGTTGTGTCGGCGAATAATCTTGAAGAACTTTCCATAAGTTTTATGCTGGTCAAAAATCCGGCTCGATGTAGGCCAAATGAAGAAATTTCGCTTTGGTATTAATTCCCAAACCGTTTTCTCCGTCTCTTGGTTGTAGAATAAATTACTTCTTTTTCCTAATTGGTTTATTTAAAAAGACTACACTTACTAAAGCTAAGTTTAGCTTTTACGCCAGACACATCGAGAATTAATATTGTACAAAAAAAGTCCCAAATATTAATTTGGACTTAATTATGAACTATTATAATTGAAAAAGCTATCGTTTTTGAAATATATGGAACATTGACAAATATTTTATTTAGGAATTGTCACTCATTTTTTGAGATAGATTTTTTAAGAAGGCCAAAATCGTGTATTAAATGTGACATAATTTTAGGGGCGTAATAAAGCAAAGATTAGAATTTGGATTATATAATAAAGTTTCAACAAAAGATTTACTTGTCTTTAAACAAAAATCAACACCAACTAATACTCTCCTCTACTCAATAACCAGAATACTCTTTCTAAATGATCCAGATCATCCACTGTACGACATTTACTTATTTTTCTATCAAACTTGACGAAAAACTTCCTCCATCAAAACTGAAAGACCTCTCGCCTTTTTCAAAAACGTCAAAAGTGACAGTCTTGTTCTCGGCAGCTACTAACAATCCTAATATTAAATAATATCGGTAAGTTTGGTTGCATAAGTAGTAGTGTATTTTCTGAGAATAATACACTGCTACATTCTGATGCCCAAAATTTTATGCAGGATAGGACCTACGCGGTCTTTTGAGATGCCTACTGTGTCATCTCGCGCACCTTCAGTCGGTGGTCTGCCAATACAAGATCGTGGATTTTTGTCACGTTATTCTCCGTGGTAGCCATTTTCGGGGCACCTACGCGTAACTTATCAAAAACCGACGTTCTTTAAAATTTACATATCTTTTCTATTTTTGCGGAAAAAAAAGGAAAAAAAGATAAGAAAAGATAGCGAGGTAAAAACTTTATCACAATATATTTTTAGATAAGAGTTACATAAAATGTTGAATGGGTTGCATGTGAGAGTTCATTTTAAATAAAGTAAAAGACAGACGTACTCTCAATCATTTATTGTAACTTCCGACGACCGGTTTCGCTCTCTAAAGTATGCAGAGCATCTTCAGGTCAACGGTTATAAGTCACTAGATGCTACAAATAAAAAACCAGAGTTAGACCAATGTCTGCTTTACCATCTTTTATAACCAGACATTGTTCTAACTCTGGTTTTTTATTTGTAGCATTTAGTGACTTGTAACCGTTGACCTGAAGATGCTCTGCATACTTTAGACAGCGAAACCGGTCGTCGGAAGTTACAATAGTCTTTTACTTCACTTTCATAAAAATACTTTTGATCCAAATAAATAATGCAACAAAGTGTTGCATTTTTGTGGCTATCAATTACTATTTTGCTAATTTTAATTTTTAAATTTTAGTAACTTTTCTCTCAAAACGAAATAATACGTCCCATCAATTCAGATCTAATAAATCATCGCCTGTCTGGCCATATGGTAAAACCACATAATGACAAAGTAATGTTTGTAGTTTAGTTCAGTCACAACTTGCAGTCCGGTCGGTCACAACCCCTCGATCACAAAGAATAACATACACTCTTCTCTTCGATACATAAGAACGCCTTTTTACCGAAATAAATTAATATATTATTGACAGTCAGTTTGAGTTTTATTTAATATTATTTTATTTGTTTCCGTGGACAATAAGGTTATCACACGCATACAACCACCCCACAGAACATGGCCATCGATATACAGTGAGCACGTAAAGGTTGGAATAAATTCATTTTCTCGAGAATGGACGATTTTGGAAAGAAATCCCGACACAGGTGAATTTTTATTTTTAAATTGCGACTTTTTGGTATATATATCATACTAGTGACGTCACCCATCTGGGCGTGATGACGTCATTGATGATTTTTTTAAGTGAGAATAGGGGTCGTGTGATAGCTTATTTGAAAGGTAATTCTCTATTCAGTAATATAAACATTAACATCATTATTTGTACAGGGTGTCCAAAAAATTTTTTTGGATTAAATTTATTGACATAAAAAGAATAATGTATGTAATTTATTTAATTCAAAATACATTTTACGGCTCTCAGAAAACAGAAAAAAATGTTTATTTGAAAAATAATCATGGCTTTACGCTTAAATTAATTGTTCAAGCTGTCACGTGGCTTGTGGGTGGCTGCTTTAATATTGAATTTAATCAAAAAAAATATATTTATTTGCCAAATAAACATTTTTTCCAGTTTTCTGATAGCAGTAAAATGTATTTTGAATTAAATAAATTACACACATTCTTCCTTTTATGTCAATAAATTTAATTAAAAAAAATTTTTTTGGACACCCTGTATAAATGATTATGTTAAAGTTTATATTACTGAATAGAGAATTGAATTATCTTTTAAATGAACTATCACACGATCCCTATTTTCATTTAAAAAAATCATCGATGACGTCATCACGCCCAGATGTGTGACGTCACTAGTATAATATATATGCCAAAAAGTCGTAATTTAAAAATAAAAATTGACCTGTTTCAGGATTTTTTTCCAAAATCGTCCATTCTCGATAAAATGAATTTATTCCAACTTTTACGTGCTCACTGTATAATTTAGAACAATCTGCTTGCAAGCACATTTATTATTTTGTAATCAGTAAAACTAAATGGGAGTTTTGAGTTTTTATCACATCCAAGTTAGTAACTGATAATAAAAGTATCATTATTGAAATCCCTGTTTCTAAAGGAAGATTAGAAATATGGCAACATCTGATGAAATGTGAGTTTGTGAGTGCAATGGCATTTTTAGGTTTAATATGTACCCTATTTCCACTGCATGTGAATTCCTTTAAAAAATCAATATTTGCGGAAATTAAATCCCGTATAACTTTCGGCAAATTCACCGAAACATGGGAGTTGCAGGCTAGAACTTTAAATATGAGAAACTGGTTTATCTTCTTCTGTAAACATAGAGGCTCAAATTGCAGCTACTAGTAGAAAATCTAGTATAAAATTATATTGTTTACTTAGAACATGTAAGAAGTTAGTTACTCTTTCTGAAATACGACACATAAATTAAAAATTGGAATTAGAGGAAATATACAGGATTATTTCATTCATAGAAATTCTGACCAATAGAAAGCTACCGAAATAAACATTACAGCGATTATTTTTTTAATGATTTTAACTTCCAATCGTATAGTAAGATATTTGATCACGTGTTTAATTCTGCCCAATCAGATTAAAATTATACTGGGAATTATTTACTGTAGAAAATTACCGATAGAATTTTTTTAAGTAGATTGTTTCTGTTTAATGGCAACCAGTTTCCTAGTTTTGACAACTGTCACATTAAAGAAAATATCCATAATATACGTAATAAAAAATAATCTTACGAATATCACACGACAGTAAGAACAAATAAGAAAATAATGAGAAAAAGACTAAGTTTTCACTCTAATGGCATATAACATATCCCACCAGAATGAAACAATGGGAACCTTCTCTGGTCACACCTCCGAGGCTTCTACAATTTGCAAGCCATACGGATGCTGAGACTAAGGAAGATGAGGGAATTCTACAATTTACAATTCACGTCACATCTGCTCAGCGCGGTAAAGTTCCAACGAGACTGGTTCCCTTCATACTCCACACAGAGTAAATGTAAATCAAAAATGAATAACCATTTTCAATTTCGTTGCAAAACGAAAATACAGCCGAACCATATTCCAGTCCAATCAGAGAGTGCTGCAAGCATCTCTACCGGTTTCGAAACTTATTAGTCTCTCATCAGGAGGCACATACGCTGCTCTCCCCGATCCAACCAAAACAAACCCCAGCGTGCAGTCCCGAATTGCAACGAACGAAATGGCATAGATGCCCTAGCGGCAACTGCTAGCAAAAGACTAAGTTTTCACTCTAATGGCATATAACATATCCCACCAGAATGAAAACAATGGGAACCTTCTCCGTTCACACCTCCGAGGCTTCTACAATTTGCAAGCCATACGGATGCTGAGACTAAGGAAGATGAGGGAATTCTACAATTTACAATTCACGTCACATCTGCTCAGCGCGGTAAAGTTCCAACGAGACTGGTTCCCTTCATACTCCACACAGAGTAAATGTAAATCAAAAATGAATAACCATTTTCAATTTCGTTGCAAAACGAAAATACAGCCGAACCATAGTCCAGTCCAATCAGAGAGTGCTGCAAGCACCTCTACCGGTTTCGAAACTTATTAGTCTCTCATCAGGAGGCACATATGCTGCTCTCCCCGATCCAACCAAAACAAACCCCAGCGTGAAGTCCCGAATTGCAACGAACGAAATGGCATAGATGCCCTAGCGGCAACTGCTAGCAAAAGACTAAGTTTTCACTCTAATGGCATATAACATATCCCACCAGAATGAAAACAATGGGAACCTTCTCTGGTCACACCTCCGAGGCTTCTACAATTTGCAAGCCATACGGATGCTGAGACTAAGGAAGATGAGGGAATTCTACAATTTACAATTCACGTCACATCTGCTCAGCGCGGTAAAGTTCCAACGAGACTGGTTCCCTTCATACTCCACACAGAGTAAATGTAAATCAAAAATGAATAACCATTTTCAATTTCGTTGCAAAACGAAAATACAGCCGAACCATATTCCAGTCCAATCAGAGAGTGCTGCAAGCACCTCTACCGGTTTCGAAACTTATTAGTCTCTCATCAGGAGGCACATATGCTGCTCTCCCCGATCCAACCAAAACAAACCCCAGCGTGCAGTCCCGAATTGCAACGAACGAAATGGCATAGATGCCCTAGCGGCAACTGCTAGCAAAAGACTAAGTTTTCACTCTAATGGCATATAACATATCCCACCAGAATGAAAACAATGGGAACCTTCTCTGGTCACACCTCCGAGGCTTCTACAATTTGCAAGCCATACGGATGCTGAGACTAAGGAAGATGAGGGAATTCTACAATTTACAATTCACGTCACATCTGCTCAGCGCGGTAAAGTTCCAACGAGACTGGTTCCCTTCATAGTTTAAAACAAAAAAGGTCCTATACATAATTGTTATAAAATCAACGGTTTTCGATACTTTTTATAGTTTTTTGGGCAATTTATAATAATATTATTACTGATGAAAGAAGTTGTCTTTAGCAGGATTGTGTTTTGTAAATAAAATTTGCTATTTCAGTGGCCGATGGTATGTTAGTGATAAGTCCTTGTAGAAAAGTCAACCTCACCACCCAAAATCGTCATCAATTGCCCAAAAAATATAAAAAGTATCGAAAACCTCCACGTTTCACCCTCCGTAACTCTTTAACCATTGATCTTGTGACAATTATGTATGGACCTTTTTTGTTTTAAATTTTATATAGAACATCTTTGGCATAGAACATTGTTTACGCTAAAGCATAGTTTTCATAAATACATATTGACGAAAAACGTAAAAAAACTATTAATTTACCGACTTCTCCCCCATCTCCCCCCCCCCCAAACCGGACGCTCAAAATGGTGTAACTTTTTACTGAACAATATGTGGACCATATAGAACAATTTGGTGTTGGAGGAAAACTTTTACTTTGGATGTCTGGGTTAGGCCTTTTTTGGACCAACTATACTATACCAACTCCGTAACTTTGGATCCGTTCATTTTAGAAGGATTATGCATAGGGCCTTTTTTATTTCAAATTTAATATAGAACATTTTTGTATAGAAGGTTTTTCATGCTACACCGCATAGTTTTAGAAATATTGACGAAAAACGTAAAAAACTACGAATTTACCGATTTCTCCCCCTCTCCCCTCCAAACCCGACGCTCAAAATGGTGTGACTTTTTTCTGAACATTATGTGGACCATATAAAACAATTTGGTGTTGGAGGATAACTTTTACTTTGGATGTCTGGGTTATGCCATCTTTTGGATCAATTGTATCATACTATCGGTTCTTTTTCATTCTTCTGATTACCTCCTCATTTGTGATCCGGTCAGTCCACGGAATTTTAAGAATTCTCCGATATAGACACATCTCAAATGCTTAAAATTTTCTGCAAGTATCTTGGTTCAAGGTCCACGATTCAACAGCATAAAAAAAGGACAGAAAAAACATATCATTGCAACATTCTTACTTTTATACCAAGAGAAAAGTTGTGGCTCTTGAATAAGACTCCCATACGATTGAATATAGATCTAGATTTCCGATGGGCGCTCCAGTATCTTGGTTTTTGGTCTATTCTTTATTTATTATGGTGCCGAGGCAGTAGTACTAGTAGTGCGTCAACAACTGTAGTGGTTCAACTCTTTCTACAGGGGTTTGGTTGATATATAATGTAGTACAAATCAACCAAATATACTCTTTTCTTCTCGTATTGTTGTATCAACTGTCTCAAGTAAACAAGGCATCCTTTATCCATCTTCTGGAGTTGGCACTAGAGGAAGAACAATCCCTTCGGGTGTTTCCAGCTGTAGCAGATGGATTTCTACTACAATGTTTTATAAAAAATATCCATTAATTTTAATCCTATCCCAAGAATAATATCTATTTTTCTAATATATTTTGTGAGTTAATATATCATTAAAAATTCTAAGCCGTCCCTGCTTATGAGTAATACTGTTTGTTTCGCAACATAGTAAAATCATAGGAAATTTCCTGTTTACTTGTATAAACATTTATTGTTCTGGAAGGATCCGTTGAAAAATCCCAGTATATTTCCCTTAAGTTTTGAGCGCTAAAAACCCTATGCTATTATTGGTCTGAATCTTGAAAGATCCTTGAGTTGTAGTTGACGATTGGTCAATAGTTTTGGTCGAAAGATCGAGAAGAAATGCATCCGTTGGACGCGAGAGAGACGTGACGATGCAAGGCAGTTCTAAAAGTACTGTAGTTCTAAGAGTGTGTTCCAAGGTTGAACATATCTTTTTGATAGAACTCAACAGACTCAAAAAGAAACGCACTTTGCCGGCTTTAAAATGGTTTTCTTTTTATGGTAAAAGAAGTGAAGGACTGGCAGTTTGTCCAGTAAATGTCAAGGAATATTATTACAATAGTTTCACAACATTTTACATGGATATATTCTTGTGAAACACTATTATTGTTATGCAGTTTGATTTGCCGGTAAAAAAGAAGTGCGTGGTTCCTGGTTCCTGTTTTTATGATGTTATGGTAACATTCCTGTATTGAAGTATCCCGATTATATTTGATTTGGTATCAATTTTATCCAGTGTCCTGTGGTTCAAAATTGAATGTCTCCCCTCCCAGCTGAAAATTTTGGATAAGTGTTTGAACGTGTGACATAGATTTTTGTTTTAAGGTATGGATAATGTTTATTTTAAATAATTCGCAAGTGGATATTAATTTGGTAAATGTTTTACATATTTAAATAATTTGTTTTCAACATGGAAAGTTTTATGTAAAGTAAATTTAATGGCAGTGACTTTTGACAGCCATAAGTCAAATTTTTGTTTTGGTACACTGCTAAAAATAAATAAGGTTAAGAATTGTAAAACCATGTATTTGTTTTTATTATTCATTTCTTGTTTGAGAATATGTTTATTCTCATAATAAAAGGTATAAAGGTTTAAATAAACATTATAAAATGTACACATTTTTATTTATGTAACCTCTTTCTTCAAGAAAATTATTAACAGATATCTAATACAAGCGAATTAAGTTTTAGAATAGAAGAAAATGTAATGGCATAGAAGCCAATAAAGGTAAATGATAGCCCAGTATAACCCCAACGAGGAATCTATGATGAATGTCCCCCCAGTTGGTTTCCAGTAAGTACTCGATATGAGAATTTGAGGATTTTTTCAAACGGCGTCCCAATTTGTTTAAATAGTAGGAAAGTCCTCAAGTCTGTGTAAGTATCCTTTGCTTATTTGGTTATGTAGTTAGTCTTCTTTAAACCCTCCTACCCCTCCCAACGAATCTACGACCCGCCACCGCACAAAAAATGAGCTGTCGTTCGCATGAAGGTTTGCGTGTCTGTTCCTTCTACTAGCCCCATTTCGACCCCCCAGTATCTTAGTAGATAGTCTTTCCTTGTCCCCATATGAGCAGACAGGTAAAAACGCTTCACAGCTCTTCATTCAGCTTTGTAGACGATCTTTTTTTTTTTTGGCAGTAGCTATAGAGACCACTTTGCTTCCCTCATTGCTGCATTTTATATATACCCTTTTTTTTATACCTACTATGCCACTTCCTAGACCCTTTCTTCTACCTAACCTTGTGTTTCAGTTTTATGTTCTACCACCAAGTCTTTTTGTCTCTAGGAGTCCCTTTACCAGATGTTTTTTCTGGCGTAATACCTAATAATATCTATAACTGAGTAATAAGCCAGTGTTGAACAATGTTCTAATGGATTCTCATTATATTTCCATTATTTGTCAATTTTCAGACAGTTCAACAAAAATATCGTTTTATAAATACAGCTTAGTAGCTTTTGTTTAGAACTTTTTAGGTCAGCTGTAAACAACGGAGCACACTAGTTCGCTCCCAAGGTCAAAAAACCCTCGTAATGGTAGGGGAGCCCAAGCGGGGATTTTTGCAGTTACTCGAGCGCGTCAGATTAGCATATGGGAGAAATCTGGTACCCTGCAGATGTACCTCTACCATATATTGGCTCTTAACACAGGGGAGTTCGTTAAGGGGGGTCCGAAAAAAAAAATGTATCCTTAAAAAAACTCGAAATTGTCAGATTAAGATAAGGTAAGTTAAGTACATGCAAAAGAGTGTATATTTCAAAAATCTGACGATTTGAGCCTGGCGTAAGGAAATGGGTGAGTCCCAAAGTTTCACAAGAAAAAAGCGAATATTTCGCGAAATGAATGACAGATCGAAAAACTAAAAAATATTTTCCCAATATTTTTTAAAAATCTATCGAATGATACCAAACACGACTTCCCACGGAGAGGGGTGGGGGGTAAATTTAATATTTTAAATACGAATCCCGCGATATATCGCGAAATGAACATCAGATCGAAAAATTGTAAAATACACTTATTCAATATTTTTGAAAAATCTATCGAATGGTACCAAACACGACCCCCCACGGATGTGGGGTGGGGGGTTACTTTAACATCTTAAATAGGAGCCCTCATTTTTTATTGCAGATTTGGATTCCTTACGTAAAAATAAGTAACTTTTATTCGAAACGTGTTTTCGAATTATGGATAGATGGCGTTATAATCGGAAAAAACGATTGTTGGAAATGGAAAATTAAATTAAAAAATGGCAAGCGCCCACTAAAATGGAAAACTTTACTTAACTTTTTTTGGTTTTAGGACCTACTCTTCACAACCCAATAGGTCCCCAAAGCGCTCGAGTGACTGCACATTTAGCATACTTCGCTCCCCTACCATAATTACATACTAGTTCGCTCCGAAAACCATAACCTAGTTCGCTTCCATGGTTAAGCGGATTAAGTATTTATCTTTTAAGTTCAAGGAAAATTAATATCGGAAAAATTGGTACTGTGACTTATGTATTTTATATAGAAACAATATTTATAAAATATTTATAAAAAATATTTATAAAATATAAAATATAGAAAATGGTTGTTACATATTTATATAAATACATAATATGAGACAGTGCAATTATATTATTTAGATTTAGCTCAATAAATGACTGTTTTGAAGTGTAATTTTACTAGTTAATACTGATTTGCTTGAAAATCTGGATTCGGGTTCTGCTTACCCTCCACTTCAAAGTTGGACTTGTGCCGTTGGTTGCTTTTACTTGAGGGCTGAAAGTAACCCCTTCTCATGGGTGAGAAAACATACATTTGAAATAAGTCTAGAACTGGACAAATTGACTAATTTTAAGGAATTTTTATTCTAGAGAGTTTTTTTACTGAGTTAATAACTTTCGAGTTACTTGTGAGTAAAAATGTTAATTTTTCGACAAAAACACGTTTTTGGGCGTTTTTTCTCAAATAACTGAAAAAATAAGTATTTCGTTGAAAAAAGAATATGCTTAGCAAAAATACAGCTTGCTTAATTTCGCTGTGTATCAACTTTAATGGTTTTTCACACAAATCGTCCATTGCCTTCCGCTTAACACCATTACCTACTGAATTTTTGCCAGTTTAACGCTGTTTTTGATAAACTTTCATGGGTGTGGTTATCACTATATTCAACTATATATAAAGTTTTATCAACAAATATATAAAGTTTTACCAAATGCTTTGCAACTTCTTTCTACACACTGCCAACGTTATTAGCAAGCATTTTATGGAAGTTATACTTGTAATTGTCAATAAATAACATATACTTGCCCTTTTCGCTTAACATTTCACTTATTTCAGATTTCTGATTTCTCTATCATGAACTAAAGACATTCAAACCGTAGGTAACTAAAGTAATAATGTCGAGATTTGCACCACCCCTGTCTCTTATCATAAAATTTCAGGTGACTACTAATTACCAATCTTTTCAAAGGAGTATATCCCCTGCAATTTCTTATAGGAAAATACCCAATCAAATATATAACAAGGGAATATGAGCTCTAACATCATACTACTTTAGTGATACATATATGGTTATAATAATTTTAATATAATTTTAAGTAAGAAGTATTTTTATATTTAGGTAAACACAAAGTTCAGAAATATTTATTAAACATTGTATTAATAAAATGTATCAAAGTACCTACTTGATGAAGGAAACATGGTTTAAATACGCTGACCCTGGCTATTAATTATTATTCATTATGTACCCAGTGAAGGCATTTTTAAACTATCTTTTCTGAGAAATATATGGCCGGAGCGAATTTACCTATGCCCCTTTTCTATAGGGTATTAAAATCTGACCGCCGGAGCGAACTAGTATACGCCCGTAAACAAGGTCAGGATAGCCTTGATGATTTCCAATCTCCGAAAGAAGTGGCACAAGAAGAAGAGAAGCTTTTGTTTGTCATTTTCCTTGACAGTTTGACAGAACTCTTTACACGTGTGTGGCGACACGCTTCAATTAATATTTTGCTAATTTTAATTTTTAATACCTTTTTCAAAATGAAATAATACGTTCCATTTAAAATTCACAAACCATATGCATAGAAGGGCCTGTTAAATTTTAAGAAACGAAATATATCAGTATTCAGGTGTGACGATAATATAATTTTATCGTCTAGCGTACGCCAATGAATTAAATAAAACACGTTTTTGTACTGTTTCGAACGATATAAAAATCGGACCGAAAAGCCTATTTGATTATTATTCTTGGAGCGTTGATCGAAGAATAATAGACAACAGCGAGGAACAAGAGGTGAGTTTATGTAGGTTGTATTTCCCGATTATTTTCCGCTGTCGTTTTGGCGAGCTGAGCGAATGCGACAGTTTTCTTCTTACCTATCCTTATATGAGCGGCGATCATATATCCTTTATATGTCTTTCCAATCCGGCGAGGTGAGCGGGATCTCCTTTCTCCCCTTTCCTTATACATTCATGTCGTATTAATAAAAGCAATTCCTATTTCGCGCGATCGTCAGAATCATTCATTCATGTACAAAAATATCGTCACGCATCGGCCCGAACAATAAGCTCGATGCGTAGAGATTATAAATATATTTTATTAACGAACTTAATGAGTAATTAAGGCTAATTATCGTATCTTCTGTTTATTTTGATTCCGAATAAAAATGTTTTAAAAAGCGAACCCTTTTCTTCGACTGATAGTCACCTGGAGCAACGAAACGCAACGACCCTCGTTACACAGGTAAAATGCCTTCTCAGCTTTTAAAACACCATATGTTAATGGTCTGTTCAGTTTATGGGAAACAAAATTCCACATGTCAATAAATCAGTCTTCCACTTCTTTAAAAACCACAGACATGTAAATCTAATGTTTGTAGTTCAGTATCGTCACAGCGGGCAGCCGGTGCAGACACACCACCCACACTCGCAAAGAATAATAAACTCTCTTTCAACAAATAAACATATTATTGACAGTTTGTTGTGTGTACATTTATTTTAATATTTATTACATTTATTTTTTTGTATGTAGAAATTAAGTTTTTGTGCATCTGTCAAAAAGGAACTTCTCTTCTATCATATAGCATATTTCATACTTTTAATTTAACTTGACTTGAACGATGACCTGGTAAAACTCATCTCTTTCTCCCGTAATAGAAAATTTTCCGTACGGTACTTGACGTAATAAATTCCGCGCTCATTTTTCATTAATAGGCTGCGTTGTCGCTCCGCCACGGCCGCAATTACGATTTAAAAATTGCAGCGTCAACAAAAAAGTCTAATTTCATAACAGCCCCCACATCCTATCACCATATCACCGTCCTGATGTCATATATCAAGCTGTAAACTGTAATAAGTGTCAATTCATTCTATTCTGGCTGATGCTTCAGAATTTCCAGCATATTGTGTCACTTATCCATCGAGAGGGAAAGAGAAGAACCTGACATGGGCGGCGGCAATGTGAAAACGAAACGTTTTCACATGACAACTAGCTTATTTTTTGTGTAAAATAATACCTAAAAAATTAAGACAGGCGTCATCAAACAATCTTGCGATATTATCGACTTGAGATATAATCAATACATTGTAAAAATGAGTGACAATTTATATGTATTTGTTTGCATGGCAGTATTAATCTTTTTAGAATGCCCAAAGTCATTACATTCTAATAATATTGCAGTAATGCTATCATAATAAGATAAACTGTCATGCATCATCAAGTAATGGGCTACCAAACAAGAATCATTTAAAATGAAATCAAAATGTCTATCATTTTTATTCAGTTGCAATGCGAAGGCAAAACTGTCTTATTCTTCACTTAGAACAGAGAGCGCAAGCCAGCACTCTAAATCGGCGATTCTCGACTCTATTTGGAGTCATCATCAGAGAGGCGTAGGCCTGCTGCTCTCTGCCCCAAGTGACCAATCTCCGAGAGCTTATCCCCGCATTGCAACTGACGTTAATGGAGTAGGTGTCTAACGACATTTGGTAACTGAAAGTCAAGTTTTCAACCTAATAGAAATATTAAAATATTGAACAATATTAAAAAGATTCCTAAAAGATATTTAATTGAAAACTTATTGGATCATTTAGACCAGGGGTGGGCAAACTTTTTTTAATAAGGGCCACAAAAGGTTTTTGGTCTATTACCAAGGGCCGCAATGTTTTCGAATGTTTAACTTTGGGGGGGGGGGACTGTTAAGCAATGTTTTTTTAATTTGTTTAAAACTATGGTAGAATTATTTTATTTTTAAATTAAATAAACATATTCAGTACAATTCAAAGAATATCCGAAAAAAATGTTTCAAGACCAACTATCGAAAAATAAGCCAACGGTGGCAAATTTTTACCGACACCATGGAGAGAAAGAGTAACAAATCAAGATGTTTTGCTGAAGATGGGGAAGGAATGCGAAGTCATAAAAACCATACAAACGAAAAAACTGGAGTATCTAGGCCACATAATGAGAGGAGAAAAGTACTCTCTGTTAAGACTCATAATCCAAGGAAAAATCTCGGGAAAGAGAAATGTGGGACGTAGGAGGATTTCCTGGAACAAAACGAATTTTTCAGTAGACATCAGAACTCGTTATTGGATCATATGAAACAAAAAATTCAAAAATATTTTATTAGCTTATGAATTTCTCGAGATAACACTCTCGAGTTTGTTTTTTAGTTTTGACGATTTTTGCGTTTTTGATATTACTCAGAAGTGAAAATACCGAAATAGTGAAAATCAACACATTTGTTATTGTTACCTCACGAAATGTCTAAAGAAAATATATGAAAAATTTCAGGTGGATCTGTCAAGTAGCGTTTGAGTTACAATATCCACCGCCCATAAAAAGCAGTTGAGCAGTTTTAAGAAAAACACGTTTAGTTTTGACAACTTTTATTTTCAATTCCTTCTGTCTGTCAAATCGTGAAGTGATACACATCGGAATATGTTTTTAAATCGCAGAGTAATTTACAAAAGAAAATGAAACAGCTGTTGAACGTTTCTCACTACGCTCAACAAGCTGCTGCAAAGCGAGTCGAAGGTAGGGATATTAAACATGCTGTATTTTTGAAATTATGTATTTTCATACAAAATAATAAAACAAATCGAAAATTTCAAAATTTTCAAACCATATCCCTACCCCCCTATACCACATTCGCACTTATTTAAGCACGGTATTTGCCGTAAATATACAGGGTGTTTCATTGAGAAACGGGAATACTTAAATTGTGAATAGAGTTCACTATGGATAAAAATCATTGCCTCAATGATTTTTATAACTGAGTTACAGGGTGTTTTATCGATTTTGCCCATGTCTTTCTGGAAGCATAACCTTAGAACCACCTTGTATATTTTTTGATATTTGACATAGATATCTCTCATTTAAAATACAAACCACCCAACTTATAATCACAAGAATAATCCAGATCCGGACTAAACAAAATTATTGGGAAATAATTGGACTAATTATTTCTTTTTTATATGATCAATGAAGAGTTTGAATTTCATTACAAAAGTTTCATTTTGCGATCAACACTACTTATAAATTTAGCAAAGTAGCCGTGTTTAATTTCTAAATAATTTCCTCCCTTAATTCACAGCATCTTTCGAGAACCTTTTCTAAACTTAGTTATCAGTAGTAATTGCACAAGAGCCCTAAAATTATCGAATTTTTCCCGAGTGACACTTTGACTAACTTTTTAAACAGTAATTGTCACTAATGTTACTGAATGTATTTTTTCGTAGCAACGAAGGGCATCTGACGTAATATACTTGACGACGGGATATTATCAAAAATTATCATTTTAATTTTTATTTCTGTAGCTTTCTATAGGGCTTTTCATTCATAGTCATTTGTTTCGAGCTTCTGTCATATGTTGTATAATCCGTATATATTACTATTATACACGGACTATACGACATTTGACAGAAGCTCGAAAGAAATGACAATCGATGAAAAGCCCTATAGGTCAGAATCTCCTATGAATGAAATAATCGAATATGATTGTTGGTTGTTGTATTAGACATCAGTATGTTCTGTCTCTAACTCTTCCAAAAATGCTTTGAATTCATGATGATTTAATCGTATTGAACTAATACAGTTAACAATATTAGTTATAATGGAAATGACGTTGTCCACTTGCAAAACATTTTTGCACAATATCTGATGATGGATTATGCAGTGAAGAATAATATATCATGTTCTGGAAACTGTTGAACGTAATATTTAAGTTTTCTCAACGTTACATTAGGTTTGTTCTAGCATCAGTTTCAAATGGTTTTAAACCATCAGCGAATAGCGGACCAGCGCGAGTAGAGGGGATAGCACTGGTAACTGTATTATGTTCTCTCACTGACCAACTGTTTGCTGACGGTTTCTGACTAGTTTGACTGTTTGCTAGAAGACACCTAATATTTGCTCCTCTTAAATTTGGTGCTCCGTCAGTTGTTACTCTTATTAGGTGGTTACGGGTTATTTCAAAATTTTCCACACAGTTCCTGACTACTTCGAAAACATCATTTTCATTTGTTGAAATTTCATGGATTTCATTGAGGGAGCCGATAAATCTCTGTGTCAAAAACCCAAATCATTGCCCGCGTATGTTGAAAATTTGCGAAAAAATCACCCGCTGCGAAAGTGATAATATTAATAGCTGCATTATCTATCTATATTTAATTATCAATATTAGCAATAATTAGAAAAAATCTTGAAATGAAAATAATTCACTTTTTCTCCTCGGGCCGCAAAAAAATGTCTAAAGGGCCGCATGCGGAACGCGGGCCGCACTTTGCCCACCCCTGATTTAGACCATAGAAGCCATGGAGGTGTTACTAGGAAAGTTTGGAAAGACCACAGTCTACAACTATGTCAAAAAGAAACGGAGAAAGCATGCATCCCTGTCTGACTCCAGTAAGTGTGTTAAATTTGTCGCTGTTGATACCATTGTGTGTCACGCTGCATTTGGTCTCAGTGTACAGTGACATTATAATGGAAATTATTTTGCCAAACTTTATCAAAAGTTTAATTGGTATCCAGAATTGCTTTATCGTCGAATCGTCGGTATATAGATATCAGAAAAGACACCGCTTAAAAACTTTTTTAAAGTTTAACCAGCGTTTTCTAATAATAAGAGCGTAAAATATGACAAAAGTGTAGAGAATTTAAATTGACGATCGCAATTTTCGACATTTTTCAGTTTTCCACTTTATAACTTTTCGCAAATTGGGAATTTAAGGAACGATATAATAGCCCCTGAAAAATTTAATAAAATTTAATAACGACGGACGCACGACTTCTAATATGACAATGATATGAAAGCAATAAGGAATTTTATTCCATATAAATAGAGAGTGTAAAGGAGAGACACGAGTCAGACAAAGTTGGAAAATTATGTCTCCGATTGCTTGAGCGCAAAAAGAGTAAAACGAAGCTGCGACGGATGACGATTTATAGAACGATAAATTTAAGGTATTAAAGCTATCTTTTGAAAAATATAGAAAATTTCTTTTATAATTTGCGTCTTGTTTTGATATTTTCATTGGCCTTTTCTATTGTCGGGTCAGTTGTCTTAGTCGACATAAGTAGATATCGCATTTACATTTTGTATTATTTTTTTTTTGAGCATCCTCCCTCAGTGGTTTGTTTACTTTCTCCATTTCTTTTTATCATAGCTATAGACTATGTTCTCTCCTACCTAAACTCCTACACAAGGGGTATACAATTGACGTTAACCATACGCCTGATATCTGCCTCTAAAGGTATGGTCTATCTACCTCGGATTCCGCAAGGGTAGTACGCAATGCTGAGTCTGCATGAATCGCTTTGTGTGTTCTATCTATCGCGCACTCTGCACGCGTAACACAATCATCCGTCGCGCACGTGCGTCGCTAAAGACCGTGCCTTTAGGGCAAAAAGGGTTCCGTGTGGCTGACCAATTGGAAACGCTATCCGCTGAAACCAATAAGATTGGAGAAAATTTTATTCAGCGAGATGCTGACAATTCAATAGCTATATCCAAAACATCCAATTGGTTCGCGTCTGAAAACTAAATTAGATATTTTACACCAAAAAAACACTGACTTCGTAATACTTTGGGTTCACCGGGTAACATCGAGATAAGGGGTAAAACGAAAATCAGGAATATCGTAGAAGAAATACCAAAAATGAAACGGCGCTGGGCCGATAACATAACTCGAAAAGGAAATGATGAAACCCGGAAAATCATAGGATGGAGATCAAGGGAGGACAGGAAGAATTGGAACATCTCAAAATACATGGGTATATAACAGAAGATCAGTGGAAGGAATAGGGTGGAAAAGAGCCCAAGATAGAGAAAAATTGAAACAATTGGGAGAGACCTACATTCAGCAGTGGATGGAAAATGGTTGACGAAGAAGAAGATTTCATTTTAAGCTGCTTGGCGGATATTTTAATCCCTTTTTTCTCAGTTTATCTGTACTTTCAATATAACCTACAATGTGTTATCTAAGAAATTATAACTGTTTTTTAATTCAACATTTTATTATACTACTTATAATTGGTAAAGTTTATAAAGGAGAAATTGATAACAATTGCAGTAAACCCATTGACAGTTTATTAATCTAAAACGGCGAAAGTAGATTACTTCGCAGAGCTTCATAATTGTTGTATAATAACTAATCTTAGTTCGAAAGTTTCGTCAAAGTGTTCTGACGAAAGATTCATTATAGTTATTTCCATCTAGCTCGAATCCATAGCGTTTAATTAAGGTTACTTTATGTAGATCAGATTAAGCTGAAATGGTAATGTACAGGTATATTTAGTGTTTATGTGAAAAGTTTTGGTCACTATAATAAAGGATCATTTCATAGTCGGTTTTACATGATTTAATGTCTCTAAAATTTACATAAAAGGAATAATAAACCAATATATGTATAGTTATTATCATTAATCAAAAACGTCAATTTTTGAGCTATTAAGTTGTAGTATTAAGGCGACGATATACTTGGAAGAGAATAATTTTACAGTGTTAAAATGTTTTTATTAAATTTTAAAATCCGACTATATGTATATTAAAAAAAACAATGAGCTAATGTAAAACCGTGTTCCTTGAAGCAGATTTTCGAGCCACTCTTCTAAAAGCAGACTTTACCGTTCCCTACCATTATTTACGCTAGTGCACTAGGAAAACACCCAGCTACCTAGAAAATGTTGTTGCCGGTGAAAATTTTCGATGTTCAGAGGATTTTTCTATTTGCATAAGCAATAACCGGAAAATCCGCCAAAGTATGTTCATATTTTTGTATGTTGATTTTATATTATCGGTATTTGGAAGTTGAAAGGCGAATAAAAATACGTATGCAATGGGATTTTCCTTTTTTAGCACCCATAAAATTTGATGGGATTTTATTTTTTACAAATAAAAAGTGACAATCCACGAAAAAAAAGTCACAGAGACAGTCGGTTAAACCCGGAAGCCTGATTAGCAAGGACCGGAAAAAAAGCACCAAAAAAATATAAAAAAATGCGCATTTTAATGCAATTGATTTGTGAAAAATATGCAAGAGCCTTTATGAAAAATGCAATATTAAAATGCAACATTAATAATCTTTTGGACTATTAGGTACTTACAATTTTTGTGCACGCTGAGCAAAATAAATTACCTCCTTCCCATGAAAGCTCTGGATGCGCCTTTATCTACAAATGTTTAATACTTGTCACTTTCGGCAATTTGGCGAAAAAATTATTCGTTACTCAATGGACCGTGATAGTGTGACGTCAAAACGTCAAAATTTTTCCAAACACGCTGTGTCTAGGGTATACGCTAACGTGTACGCAAATAAAAAAGTTAGGTAGAATGGGTAGAATTAAAGGTCATAACAAATATTTTTCTATCAAACAAACACTAAACATATCAAAATAGCGTGTATCAAAATATACAGTCACTGCCCACGCTAAATAGTCACTAGCTTAATGAAGTTTAACTTCTTTATTTGCGTACATTTTAGCGTGTACCTAGACACAACGTGTTTGGAAAACTTTTTTTGACGTTTTGACGTCACGACTATCGCGGTCTATTTAAACTATATGTCAAAAATAATACGCAACAACGCACTGCGAATCAAAACACGAAATGAACTTCAGCTTTTATAAACAAATATTAAAATCTAAATTTATGTACCTGCTTATCCCCCTACAAAGAGCAAATAGGTTTTTACAACCTATGTCAACTAATTGTTGTCCTACCGACCAAGTATTAGGGATTAGTCGGCTTTGTCCCAAAAATAGATAATAGAATAAGAATATTACCTGATTTAAACATTTTTCTTAAGAAATGGATTATACACAGTTATTGAATTTACGACTGATAGTTTTTTAATTGGAAGTGAAAGTGACCTTTGAGATTTAAAATATCTAATTAATGCAACTTTTCTGAATTTATCAAGAAAAAATGCAAAATGTTTAAAATGTTTTAAAAAATGCAACATTTTCTAATTTATCAAAAAAAAATGCAAAAATATGCAAAAAATGCAGATTGCATTTAATCCGGTCCTTGCTGATTAGTTTTATTAGTTAGTATTCATTTTTGTAATAAATTAATAATGGACTAGCTCTTAACATAAAGACCAAATTTATGACAATTAGTAAAAAAAACAATATTAAACGCTCAACTTACAATCAACCAACAAAATATCGAAAGAGTCGAGCAATATACATATCTGGGCACCAATTTAAATAGCCAATGGGACCACTCAACAGAAATTAAACAACAAATAATAAAAGTAAAAGCAGCATTCTTTATAATAAGACCCATTCTTAATAGTCGAAACAGATTATCAAAAATACCGGGGTTTGGCCGGTAACATATACACAAAATTTTCGATTTTCTAAATTTGACTGATGTGAAAATTGGCCCAAACCCTATCTTAAAGTTTAGGAAAAGACTCTCCCACCCACATGTCAACTATCCATTTTGGTCCAAGGGGGTGGATTATACGGCCCTTCCCATTTAGGGCCAATTTCTCATATCGAGTTCAACTCCAGTTTAACCTGAACTTTTAGTGAAGTCAAAATCGTCTTTCTCAATTCACGTTCAACCGATGGCAGTTTAAACTTGAACGATGCTTGAACGGTGGAATTCGGCCGTTCAAAGATTTCAGAACCCAGTTCAGATGATTTCATGGATTACGCATGCGTTGTATTAACACGAAACGCTGTCATAGTATAAATATATCCTATTTTATTATATTAAGCCTAACGATAAACGATAACATTGTTTTTGTAATAACCAAAGAGCTACCGCCACAATGCTCATACTGTAGATGCCTGATAATAGTCCAGCACATTCTTACAGAATGTCCACTTTACTCGTATGAACGAAGCATCAACAACATTTCTGAAGAACCAAGTCAGCTAAAGAATATATTAAATTATAATTTATTCAGTACAATTAATTATCTTAAAGATATACATTTATTTCATAAAATGTAATAATTAAATTGTAATTGTTCAACATCCGCTAATAACCTTCCATGGTTGATGCGGCTTTATGTAAATAAAAAAAACATTTTTGTTTTTATTACATTTATTTATAATTATTAAAATGACTATTTGACTATAAATACTTAAATTTAACTTTATTCAAAAACAGCATAAAAAAGGTCGTACAAAATGGCGATAGTTTTTTACCTTTTGCCATCTATCGGCATTTCTCGAAAACTGTAGAACGTCCACTCACAATGAGAAACGCATTCCAAACAAAACTGAAGTTCACCGGTGAACCTAGTTCAACTGAACCATAGATTACCGCAGGTATGAGAAATCGACCCTAAGGGTCTGTTTTTCGTTCCCGTTCGACTTTAAATCCGACCTTGGCGGCTTCTGATAGTACTAATTATCATATTTCCAACACATGTCTAATTTTGATAATTGGTTATACCATTCAAAAGTTACCGAGTTCGAAATATGACTCAATTCTATTTAAAAAGGAGAAAATGTTTGCATGTATGAGTGTATGTGTGTGGAAAAGTTACATCGATCTGAATTTTTTTTCTGTGTTTCAAGAGGGGGTCAGTGCCAATTCAGAACCGATATACTTTTGTGTCGTTTGACCACCCATAAGCCAGCTATAGAACTGGGTAGGTACAAAACGGCATATTTTTTGGCGGTATATATCTTCAGAAAAAGCACAAATACACCAAATCAATTGTGTTGAGTTAAGCTTTCAAATGGTGCCTAAGCGGTCTGGATCAGACATACACACGGCTCAGTATAGCCAAAAAAACAAAAAAAGTAAACTTTAAAAATTTTGGTTTTTCGACAATTACTCTAAAGTTCAACCTAGGAATTGCGCCCATAACTGAGCATTTGTAGGAGGAATCTAGACGTGTCTAACGGTGTATATTTCATATATGGGAAAATTCGAATTTTTAAATTATAGGTTTCAAAACTATGATCAAATCTATTTCCTGTGGGAAAAAACTGTTTTTCAAGCTCAATAATTCCTGTAATACCATCAGTTATCATACTTGACCTTGAATCCATTAGATCGGTTACGCCGTTTAGAAATTATCGAGCTCCAAAAGTATAATCCATTTAACCATTATCGCCGAAATGGTTTATGTAATTGCAGTGGTTAAGACGCTAAATTTGATCGGGCTATCCGAGTTCATTTGCCGGCCATCCCAATATTTTTTTCAATCTATTTCGAATAGTGTACTAGTGTACACTAGTGTACAATCTAGTGTATATTCGATGGCCACAAAGACTTATATTGAAAAAAAAAGTATTAGGATGACTGGGATATGAACTTGGATTGTCCCATCACAATTTTAGTGTCGTAACCACTAGATCATTTGGGAAAAAGTGAGAAAAAAGCGGCCATTTATAACGCTTAACGTGTAATCGAGAAGCATTACATTTAACTTCATACATTATTTAATTTATAAAAAAACTTCGAAAATCTCCCGATACAAGAATAAAAAACCGCTAGACGCCGTAAAAATGAGTGGTGCATACAATATTCCTGCTACAAAAGAGCTGATGATACGTGGCGCGAAAATGTATTTTTATTTTGATGGAAAATAAAATTCCAGTGTTATTTTGAAAAATTTTTCCATAATATTTGCTAAATTTTAAGTAAAATCCTTCACAAAAGAGCTTCAAAATGCAAACTGTATCAAAGTGACTCTTGTGGCGCGTTTTATTTTAAATTTAGCAAACATTATGGAAAAATCATTCAAAATAATATATTTTCCATCAAACTAAAAATACAAAATACACTCATTTTTAGGACGCTTAGCGATTTTTTATTCTTGTCTCTCGCGTTATACAAAAATATGTGCGCAAAAAGAAAAATTTTTCGATTTTTTCAGATTTCTTTAAATAAAAAATGAAGCACATGATTTGAGACTGGCGCATATTGTGATTATTAATACAAGGTTCAAAGTACATATATATTCTGAAGTGACTCCATCAAAAAAAAATAAACTCCTATGGATATTGTCAAATTCAAAACAGATCCCGCCTGGACTATATCAGTATTTGGGGAGCTGAAACCCGCATAAAAAAACGAGATTTTCGTTTTTTTAACTGTAATAAAATTTGATGGGCTTTTATTTTTTTACAAATCAAAAGCCATATTGGGATATCTGGAATTTACTGTTTTGCGGGATGTGATGTATTTATTGAAATTGGGTTATTTGTTTTAAATAAAAAAGATTTGTGTGATAAATCGTTTTAGCCATACGTGATTGTAAAAATAAACGCTTTACATATATCAAGCTTCTGTTTTTAAAAACACAATAAGTCACGCATTGAAAAGCAAACAGTGATAAACTAAACGATCTGTAGTGTTAAATACATACAGTATGGTGCAAATGTCTGGAATAAATTCATTATTTCGGAAGCCAGCGACTTTAAGGAAAAATCCTGAAACAGGTCGATTTTTAATTTTAAATTATGATGTTGTTCTGCTATTTCCTTGTGGAATTTTTATGATTAACTGTTTAGATGGGAAATAAGCCACAATTAAATTGAAAAATAATTTTATTAACGTTTCGACGCTTAAATCGGGTGTCGTTGTGAAAATAGAAAATACTACTAAAATAAACAAAAATGTTGTTGCTAAGTAAAAAAAAATTCTTCTAATAATTTATTTAATGTGACTCATTTATATTGGCAATTTAGACGTATATTATACATTTTAAAGTAGAAAACTTTAAAATGATACTTTAAAATGATATCGCCAATATTTATGAGTTGCGTTCTTGGGACGACTTTACTAAAAGATAGTTCATTCGATTACATGAAATCAATCCCAACTCAAGAATATCCGTCACTAAAAAGTCATAGCATGTGACATGTCTTTAAAAAGACAAGCAAATGCAACGATGACAGTAAAACTCTCACGCTAGAGATTCCATAGTAAATCAAGAGTTAAAAACCAGGAAAAACCTCGTGATACTATTCCGACATCGTAAGTATTTGGACTTACATTTAATTTACTTTCAAAAACTAATACCAAATTCTGACTTTAATATGTTTAAATTATAAATAATATTAATAATACATAGATATACAATAAGTAACACTAAAATACAAAATATGTACTAACTCGATATGTTATTGACCTATTAATCGTGGTATTTTCTTTCTATTGACTTCCTCTTTCAGTATGGGTAACCACATCCTACTGCATTCTACCGAGGAATTTGCGACACAATTGGTTTCATTTAGCATAATTAGAGCCGCTTCTTTGATTTTTCTCTTTTGACTATCTGATTCTTTCAGGACTATACTTGAATCTCTCCACTGAACTCTATGTTCATTATCCCATGCGTGTTGATATATTAGAATAAGTGGACATCAGTCTTATATTAAAAATAGAGAATTTGATAGATCTCGAATATGTCAACACGCATGGGATAATGAACATAGAGTTCAGTGGAGAGATTCAAGTATAGTCCTGAAAGAATCAGATAGTAAAAAGAGAAAAATCATAGAAGCAGCTCTAATTATGCTAAATGAAACCAATTGTGTCGCAAATTCCTCGGTAGAATGCAGTAGTATGTGGTTACCCATACTGAAAGAGGAAGTCTATAAAAAGAAAATACCACGATTAGTAAGTCAATAACATATCGAGTTAGTACATATTTTATATTTTAGTATTACTTATTGTATATCTATGTACATATTATTAATATTATTTATAATTTAAACATATATTAAAGTCAGAATTTGGTATTAGTTTTTGAAAATAAATTAAATGTAAGTTTAAATACTTACGATGTCGGGATAGTATCACGAAGTTTTTTCCTGGTTTTCCCTCGTGATTTACTATGGAATCTCTAACGCGAGAATTTTACTGTCATCGTTGCATTTGGTTGTCTTTTTAAAGACAGATCACATGCTATGATTTTTTAGTGACGGATATTCTTGAGTTGGGATTGATTTCATGTAATCGAATGAACTACCTTTTAGTAAAGTCGTCCCATGAACGCAACTCATAAATATTGGCGATATCATTTTAGTCTTCTACTTTAAAATGTATAACATACGTCTTAATTGCCAATATAAATGAGTCAGAATAAATAAATTATTAGAAGAATTTTTTTTACTTAGCAACAACATTTTTGTTTATTTTAGTAATATTTTGTATTTTGACAACGACACCCGATTTGGGCGTCGAAACTTAAATAAAATTATTTTTTCAATTTAATTGTGGCTTATTTTCCATCTAAACAGGTAATCTTAAATTATGATTTTTTGACATATATATCATACTAGTGACGTCATCCATCTGGGAGTGATAACGTAATCGATGATTGTTTTAAATAAGAAAAGGGGTCTCGTGCTGGCCTATTTGAAAGGTTATTCAGTTCTCTATTCAGTAATATAAATAATAACATAATTATTTATACAGGGCGTCCAAGAAATGTTTTTTAATTAAATTAATTGACACAAAAAAAAGAATGTATGTAATTTATTTATTTCAAAATACTCTCTACTGCTTTCAGAAAACAGAAAAAAAGTGTTTTGATAAATAAACATTGCTTTTTTGCTTAATTTCAATGTTCAAGCTGCCACCCATCTGCCTCTTGGCAGATTGAACATTGAATTTAAGCAAAAAGCAATTTTTATTTAAGAAATAATTTTTTTTCTGTTTTCTGACAGCAATAGAATGTGTTTTGAATTAAATAAATTACATTTATTCTTGTGTTTGTGTCAATTAATTTAATTCAAAAAAAGAATGTGTGTGTACTTTGTACGCACGTAAGAAGTATCTATTATGTGATTCCAACGAAATTAATATATGTACTTTAAACAGTTTATTTACATTTTATTTAAATCTTTTTTTACTAATTTTAATACTTACTACTTTCCAAAAATGTTTATTAAAACAATACCAAAAATTAAAAATATTAAAGAATAAAACACACACATTGAAAAATGCCACAAATAAATGATTTCTGAACAATAATTGTTGGCAAAAATTTTAACTAAATATGCTTTTTCTGAAAAAGAAATTATATAATAAATATGCTTACAATCGTAAGCATATTTATTACGTAAAATATATAAAAAAATTAAAAAAAAAATAAAAACTTGCATTGGGATTCGAACCCGCGTCTATTCGGGTACTTAGGATTTGAATTCGAAGCCTCTACTTATTAAGCCACTTACACGTATCTGTCATGTGCGAAGATAGGCCAACTGAACGTTTTACTGTTTGACAGTGCTAAATTTAATCAAATTAGTTTGATTTTTGTGGAATTAAAATATTAAAATACAACAAAGCATAGAGTAAGAAAACAATATATTAGATGAAAATTGGTAGAAATTTTGTTGGTAATCAATTTATGTAAATTAAAGAATTACCTACAAGATAGGTACATACATTTTCCAAGATTATTTTGTACCTATTTATTTTTATAATACAATACTGAAACATTTAGAATTAGGTACCTGTTGCTTTTCAAACCTATTTAAAAAAGTCACTACAATTATAAACCTGCTTTTTTCTCTGTCCTCACAACAATAAAAACTAATATACACAACATTTGTTTACCCATAACCGACATATTGAACCATTGTTGATAGGTCATTGTAATTACCCAATCAGAGCCCGTTTAACGTTTGAGTTGCTCTGAGGACCATAATTTTTGATGAATTCGCGCACATATAAATTTACTCCCAATGCGCCTAAAGAAGTATTACTTCAATAATTTTTCTAGGACACCCTGTAAAAATAATTATGTCAATGTTTTTATTATTGAATAGAGAATTGAATAAACTTTCAAATTAGCTAGCACACGATCCTTATTCTCATTTAAAAAAACCATCGATTGCGTCATAACTCTCAGATGGATGACGTCACTAGTATGATATATATGTCAAAAAATCATAATTTAAAATTAAAAATCAACCTGTTTTAGGATTTTTCCATAAAGTCGCTGGCTTCCGAAATAATGAATTTATTCCAGACATTTGCACCATACTGTATAACAGCGACATAAATGAACGGGCATAAACTTTTTATAAACTGACCAGTAAAAACGACCATTTTGGAATATATTTTATAGATTTTAATTTTATATTATGTACGCTTAAAAAATACATACAGCCCTTAATTTTCACTCCTCTATCCCCAACTACTATTTTTTTGAAAGTCATCTACTTATATATTTACATCTGTAAAATTCTCCTGTCACACTGTTGCCATACTTCTCCGAGACCGCTTGACCGATTGTTATGAAATTATATATTATGCATATTCGCTAGGTCTTAGAATCGGTGGTAATCTATTTTTCGTTTCCTTGAGTGAGAAAGGGGGTTCCCCTAACATTTTGTAATGTTAGGTGGGGATATGTGTTCATAACGTCTCTACAAGAGTACGAGTACATACAAATTAAAAAAATTATGATCAAAATCCATCAACAAGCTCCGGAGATATTAACTGCAGCATATGTTTGAAGAATCGATTTCATTTGTTGAGTGCACGGATTTTAATAATTATTCCCCTCCACCTACCACGAATCGATTTCGTTAGGACGTAATTTTTAAAACTTTATTAACCACTTTATTGAAGTTCAAAGTTTAGTCAAACTTTACACATAAACTATATACCTTGAACTTCCAAATGGCGCTAGTTAGGTTGCTTAATTGTTATAAACAAAGTAGCTGTGAATTAAATAATAAAGTGGCTAACTTTGACCCTGATTAATCTAGGCGAAAAGGTTTTTTTTTGAAAATTCTTATATAAATACCAGCTTTTCAAATCCCAAGGTAGTTCTGGTCTAGAGTCAATATTAACAAAGTTATTCAAATTGTTTATAAGCCAAATATGACCCTACCTTGGAAAAATATTTTCGGAACAAAAAAAATGACTTTATAATGAGTTTTTTAAATGCTTTGAAAATATAACTATTTTTCTTTCACGTGGTTTCCACAGAATTGCTATATCATTATTATTTTTTTTTAATAATATGTATTGTACAAAAAAAGCTCTTTGGGATAAACAAATTGAATAATATTTAAACTAATTGACGAATCATCTTAAAATTTTTTATGCATTATATGGACTGTTTGACTCAACTCTTCGTGCAATATGAAAGTCTTAAAGCAAGTCTTAGCAATTTTTTAATTTTCGAAATTTTAATTTTATTTATAAATTTCCGAAGCAACAAAGGATCGGATAAAAGGTCGAATCATATTATGCGTTCGGGCACGTAGCGTTTCGTTTCCGAAAAATATAAAATCCTTATTTAACATAGAGTTCTCTGATACTATACGCTCCGTATAGTATGAATTGTTCATATTTAAAACCATAAAAGCAATATTTTTCGTAAACGAAACGCTACGTGCCCGAGCAGATAAATATGAATCGTCCTTAAATTCAAAAACTGCCATTTTAAACCTTTGCTCATCTACTAAAAGAAGGATACTATAAATAAAATATTTAATTACCCTATTTTTACCTGTAGCGATTTAAACGAAAAAACTACCATTTTTGACGCTTATTTGGTAATATCTAAAATTCTCGTCCGAACTGTGACGGGCATTTTTGCATTTATAATGTATTAGGTATACAGTACCCAAAAAACCCATTAGCAACCTGGCTGCTCAAGTGTCCCGAACAGGGTATATTTTTGCCTTATTTCCCTGGCGTATTAATATTTTGTACTTTTCTTACTTACAAGAAATTTGTAATAAAAATTCTTCCCCTTTGACTTGAATGATTAACAACTGAAACAAAGACATGGCGTTGCAAACATCAGTTCTAGTGGTGCAAAATTATAACTAGTTGTTATTATAATCCTTTCACCATTACACATTTATCATTCTATTTCAGAGTGAGAGACGTTGGTTCTAGTCCGGTTGGCTAGCACTAAATTATTGAAGTTGCTTCTGCTTCCGTTAAGCTGACAAAGTTCAAAGAGGAGTAGCAGTGCAGCGCATAAAGTGGGTCACTGTGCTCTTAATTATTGTCACCTCTTTTTTGTTTCTACATTATAAATAAGTTAAAGATGTAGCTAAAGATATTTATTATTCTGCCCTATGGAGTTGCAGTAGAAAAATGCTCTAATGATATGAATATGGGTTTATAAAGAGCGTTATGCTTGAAAATTACATGCTAACCCTTTCGTTCACGAATTAAATTCCTTTAAGCTAAAAATCTGAAATTTGCAACATAGCGAGAATGATTTTCTGCGAATTGTCAATATAAGTTTTGCATTTTAAAAATGCACAGTTTGGTCACTGCAAAATATCCATATATAAAGAAATGTTGAAGGATTGGTACTCAAATAACCCTTATAGTCCTTATTTAAATAATTACTACTTTATCTGCTAACTACATACTTTATTTATAAGTCTTCGAAGTTTATTATAAACAACAATATTAAATCAGCCGAGGCATGTCGCAATTCTACGTACAATAATATAATTGATTCCTCATAAATATGTTTTATCGTCTATTTTATATTTAAATGTCAATCACAACAACACGTCTTTAAGTTCACCTGCGGCCAACGTCACTCCAATAGTACACATCTCATAAGGTTATTTAAAATCAACTTAAAACATATTATTCTATACAGAGTGTCCTACTTATATTACACATATTTGAGTATATCGTGAGCCAACGGTGTAAAAATATTAGATTTTTTTTTTAAATAATGACAAAGAACAAAATCTTAAGTATTTTATTCAATGAATAATGTATGGTGTCTTACAAAACAATTTTTTTCTTTACTTATACAGAGGTGAACATTGTATTGTAGACATTGTATACACCAGTCGTAAGTAACTATAGAAACTTATAATTCAACAAATTAAATATTTTGTTCAAGAGCTGTTTTATGTCAGTACAAGTACTAGTTGGACGCAATAGGATTTCAATAATCGGAGACAATGTGTTACAAGGGTAAAAACACATGGAGCTACATACAAGAAATTATAGAATAGGTTGTCCTCAATTGAGGACACGGTGAACGAAAGGGCCTTCGTCAGATATTAGATAACTTGTGTAGGTATTCTAACTGTATCTCATGGCTGGATCTTATTTAACTTTAGGAGAAAAGAATAATTATATATAAATAAGCTGATTAACGCGAATTTATTCAATCACTACATATTTTCCAGTTATACTATACAGGAGATAACGTACTCAGACGCCCAGCATCAGCCTTTAGTGTAGAAATAACTACCATGCAATAATTACGCGTATAATAATAACTTCAAACATAATCTTAGGGTCATCATATTCTATGTTTACTTCACCCCGTTTTATTCAGTTAGTTCATGATCAGCCCTATCTTGATTAATTTTTTTTTAATTTATTTAATTAATTTTTAATAAATACTTGAAAAGTTTATATAGGTAATGATTAAAAAATACCAATTCTTGCTTTTTCGTTTTTTTTTGCATTTTTTGAGAAAATTCGCCTTCGTAACTTAATCACATCAGAATTTACATCAGAAAATAATCACTCATTTAAAATATTGTAGTGATTTTAAGAACAATCGCAACAACTGTTTTAGAAAATCGGATATTTTGACGTGACAAGTTTCGATTGAAAATAAGGGTGTTTTTTAAATATTAAATCAAAATAATGGGGAAAAATAAATATTTTATTTAAAAAAAATTACAGTATCGTTATATTTTTGGTAGATTAGGTCCTATTAAAACATTTTTGAATTGGCTTGAATTTTTATATTTTTAAATATAAAAAAATTGTATCTGGAATATATTTTATCTGAAAAAAAAATTGAAAACCAAACCAAGATTGTTGAAGACACATTCCATTATAATTGATAAATAAAATTCTTAAAAAATGTTGAAGCAGCTGCAACTACTTACGAGTTTTTATTTCGACGATGTCAAAATTTTTCCTTCAGTTCACAAAGTTCAGTGAAGTGTTTTTAATTTGGCTGGATCCTAAAAGGCCGCTTCACTTACTTCAAAGATAGATAGAAGTTGGCTCTGCCTCTCTGGCACGGAGGTTCAGACTAACATTTTTCAATATGAAAACTTTTCGCTCTTGACTTCAAAGATTCTCTAGTCAACTAACAAAAATTATATTGGCGGTTTGGTTTTAGCGGTTTGCGTAGATCTCTCTCGCGGGTTTAATAATTACCTTTTTGCTAATAGACCAGGGCGCATCTGTAAAAATATTAGTACATTTGGACGTTGAGAGGTGACTCAATTTTTTTGCAGAAATTGCTTGAAAATAACTCAAATAATAATATTTGAGTTATCCTCCCTCTCAAAAAGGTCTGGAACATTGTTTAAATAATCAAAATGTCGTGATTTTTCTATTCGTTTTTTGATTATAACTTTAAAAGTGTTCATTTTCGAGAAAAGTTGTACTGACATAAAAGTTGTATAATTAAATTTCCTACAATATAGAATTAGTTAAGAATTTAAAAAATAGTCACCCTTGTTGCAAAATAGCAATAATTGCGAAAAAAACTATACAAAAACAAGTATTCGCATTTTACGTTTTTCAACCATTTATACTACACTTAAGACCTTCATATTTCACCCAGAAAAACTTTATGATACAGTACAACAATACTGTAAATTTCATTAAGATCGGTTTAATAGATTTTGCAAAATAAATTTTGCAATCCAGCTTTCGCAAAAAAAATTCCTTTTTTTAAAAATGTTACAGGACTAAAAATAAAGAAGATAGCAAGTTGAAATTTTTTTACGTATAGAAGTATACTGTATCTTTCATTTGCAATTAGCAAAATTAAAATCGAAATACTGCCACGGCGTCAGGAAATTTTTAAATAAACATTAATTATTGGTGCTACGCGCAGGACAGCGGATAGTTTGCTCAGATTGGGCATTCCAATAACCTTTGATAATGATTGATACATTTTAATTTTTATTACATTTTGATATAAATAAATAAATTTGTTTATTGCAAAAAAAAACACATACTCTATCCTTTGAAATAACACTTTTTTTAGCAAAAACTTTCTTTGTTCATATATTTTAACTTCGAGATTAAAAGTTTATTATTTTTAAACATATGCAATTGTTGAAACAATATTTCACAGACAATAATAAAACTAGTTTGATTTTTGTGGAATTAAAATATTAGAATACAACAAAATATAGATTAAGAAAATAATATATTAGATAAAAATTGGAAAACATTTTGGTGTAAATCAACTTGTGTGAATCGAACACCGCTGTTCTGCGCGTAGCACCAAAATTAATGTTTATTTAAAAAATTTCCTGACGCCGTGGTAATTAATCGATTTTAATTTTGCAAATTGCAAATGAAAGGTACAGTACACTTCTATAAGTAAAAAAAAATCAACTTGCTATCTGCTTTATTTTCAGTCCTTTAACATTAAAAAAAAATGATTTTTTTTGCGAAAGCTGAATTGCAAAATTTATTTTGCAAAATCTATTGAACCGATCTTATTGAAATTTACAGTATTGCTTTACTATATCATAAAGTTTTTCTGGGTAAAATATAAAGGTCCTAAGTGTAGCATAAATGGTTAAAAAACGTAAAATGCGAATACTTGTTTTTGTATGGTTTTTTTCGCAATTATTGCTATTTTGCAACAAGGGTTACTATTTTTTAAATTTTTAACTAATTCTATATTGTAGGAAATTTAATTATGCAACTTTTATGTTCCATATGCAAATTTGACATTTTGATTATTTAAACAATGTTCCGGACCATGTTGAGTGGGAGGATAACTCAAATATTATTATTTGAGTTATTGTCAAGCAATTTCTACAAAAAAATTTGTGTCACCTCTTAACGCCATCTCAAAACAGATGCGCCCTGTACTATAATTAAAAAGTTTATAAGCAATTGCTAACATTTTGGAACAAAATTTACAACAGGAATTTGTACTATTTCCCCAATACAATATTTTGAGAAGATTGTAGGATCTTAGCCAACGGCAAAGACCAAAATAATCTGAAAATGGTCTACAGAAAATTTTAAGGTATTTCCTAGAAAAGTGGGGAAAGGGTTAGCAGGACCTGGGCCTTACTACCTGTTGATGATTTCGTAGCAGCTATAAAAACAATCAGTTCGTATTCGAGATACAGAGCAGTGAACAACATCGTTCAAAAAATAAAAGCTGAGTTATTTGAAGAGAATCGTGACGAATTTATTCCATTAAAAGAAACTTTTGGAATCTACATAGTACGGTAAATACCACTTGTATTTTGATTTGTATCAACTAGCTCTAAAATAAAAATATATTATTTTCTTTCATTAATAGTAGGTATGTTTAACGTAACATCACATCTAAAGTTATAATTTAGTACAGTATTAAAAAATTATACTTTTGTTTATTTTGCACAAACAAATTTAGTTACTATACTCATGGTAAAACTGTAAACACATCATAGGTATTTGATTTTGTCTTTTCAGATTATAGTATGGGTGAGGCTGTTCGTATAAACTGTAATAAGACAGAAGATAAGCAATGGTATGATGAAATAAAAAAGTAGCTTTGAATCGTTTATTGAGGTCTAGGAAGGAAAAAAATGGACAATAAATACTTTCCTTCTCTTTCTTTCTCCCCTTCCTTATACCATTGCAGGTGTCGGATTTGGGTTTAGTTTAGCTACATATTCACCCATCTCTTCCATTCTTTTTTGTCTTGTGCTATTAGTTTCATTTCTTCTAGCGTTTTTTGTTTAATTTTTCCTGCTTCTACTATTTGCTGTATCCATTTTTTTCGGTCTGCCTTTTTTCTTTTTTGTAATATTCCTTGTTTCGTGAATTTTCCTTGTTAGTCAACTAGTTTTCATTCTCATCAGATGTCCATACCAGTTTAATTGTCTGTTTAATATTTTATTCATTATTGGTTCCTGTTTAGTTATCCCTCTTATTACCTCATTTCTTATTCTATCCCATTTGGTTTTTCCGGCTATTGCTCGTAGATGTCTCATATCAACTGCATTTATCCTACTATTATGGTTTTTCTGTAAAGTCCAATTTTCGCTCGTATAGAGTATCGTCGGTATCACCATCGTATTATATATTTTAATTTTTGTTTCGTGGGACAATTATATTTTCCTCAGAACTGGCGCTAGTGCGTAGTACACTTTGTTTGATTTTTTAGTTCTGTTTGTTATTTCGAGGTCTATTTTCCCATTATTGGTCTACTTCCAAGATAATCATATGCGGTAACTATTTTCAGTTGAGTATTTTTTTATTTGACATTTACTTCATTTTCTTCCTTTTCGCCGATGACCATTATTTTACTTTTCTCGATGTTTATTTCCATTTTTAATTTCTCTATTTCTTCTGTCCATATGTTTATAAGTTTTTGCATTTTTGTGACGGAATCTGCTATAAGGACTACGTCATCCGCATACAATAAGGCTTCTATTTTTATTGGCTGTAATCTTTGGTATCCTATTGTTGTCTCTATTTGGTTCGTTCTTTCTCCAGTATTTCTAGTCAATTCGTTCATGACTATTATGAATAGTAGCGGACTAAGACTGTGTACCACTAACGAATTGTTCAAAACAGCAGTAAATAAAATTAGAATCGCCCTAATGATATCCAATCTCCGATAGGAGAGGCACTCAAAGAAGAAGAAGAAGACTGTCTTCTTGTTTGATACCTCTTTCCCAATTGAATTCTTCAGATCTTTCTCCTGCTATCTTGTACACGTCTTTTTACTACTCTGTATATACTTTCAATTATTTTTATCAGTGTAATTGGTACTTTCATGTTCTGCAAGCATTTCCATATAATGTTTCTTTCTATAGAGTCGAATGCTGCCCTTATATCTATGAATGCTAGAATGAGCTTTCCCCCCGATTCAATACTTCTTTCTATTATATTTCTAATGATGTAAAAGTTATCGTTTGTCTGTCTTTCTGGTCTAAACGCTGCTTGTTCTTCTCCCAGTTCTTTTTCTACTTCTTGTCTTAGCCTTTTCTCTACTATTTTCGTGTACATTTTAAAACATACCGATGATAAACATATTGCTCTATAATTTTCGCACTTGACGTGTTCTCCCTTTTTGTATATTGTCACTGTAAGGTTACTTTGCCAGTCTTTTGGGGTTTGCTGCTTTTCCCATGCTTCTTTGTATATTTTCAACAACCAATTTATCCCTTCTTCTCCCATGTACGGGTCTATGACATCATCCCCTCCAGCTTTACCTATTTTTACGTTTGATACTTCCTGTATTACTTCTTCTCTACTTATTTGCTCTAATTCTTTGGTCTCGTTATCTTGATATGTTTCATTTCTATCATCTATTGTTTCATTCCTAAATTTGTTTTCATAATATTCTTTCCATACTTTAGCTATCTGTTCTGGATTTGTTTGGATTTGGTTTATTGTATCCCTTACGGCTGTTATTTCTTTATGTTTTCCTTTCTTCATATGTCTGATTGTTGTCCAGAAGCTTCTATTGTTTGTTACATAGTTTTCCTGTAATTCTTCTCCAAACTCTTCCCACGTCATTGTTTTTGTTTGTCTTATGGTGTTTTTCGCTAATCGTCTCAGATTTTTGTATTTTTCTTTATCTTCTTCCAGGTCGGTTTCCATGTATTTTTTCCATGCTATTTTCTTTTTCTTTACTGCTGTTTTAACTTCATTGTTCCACGACATTCATTTCCACTGACAATAAATACAAACAATTTAAAACTTCAATATCAGCTTTTAGATATTTATCAAACTTGACAAATGATGAGACTTCAATAGTTATATTCCGTAGTTTGGCTTTGCATTGCTTTCTCTGTTTTTGCGGCTACCGATCTATTTGCCAAAGTTAATTTTCTCGGTCCCGATAGGCATGCATGTACCTCCCTGTACTATAAACTTTCCAACAACCCTCAAACACGCGCTTATTTTCCAAAGCTATTATTTAAATTAGTGTTTGGTTAGAAAATCCGATCGACAAAAATGTGTCAAGTCGTTGAAGTACATTTTAACTTTAAAACAATTACGAGCGTCAATGCGCCACTAAGAGCGTAATCGATAACCTGGCACGCAATCAACGTTGGCCAGGGAAATTCCTCGCTATAATCACCCGAAATTATTATTGACCTGCTACAATCTTAACATAAAAAACAGTAATAAATGACTAAAGGGCACTTAATTGGCTTTAGTGCGGAAGCCAAATGACCAAAACAGCTCCATGTAGATGTCCTGTCTCGATAACTATTGTAACAATTTGAAATCAAAATTCTGGAAAATTTACAAGGCAAACAGATGATAAATGAATAGACTAGGGGAATCTAAAATATGCATTCCACAACCCGTCAATTTATCTAGGTAAAAACCTAACGAATTTTAATTCCTAGAACTCAGAATATGAGTAAAACTAAGAAAATGGAAGACAGTTAATATTTTATTCTGTTTCAGAGATAACCACCATCCGTTTATGTACGTTTCACCCCATAGGTGTAACCAGGGGGATTTTAGGGCTTATAAGCCCCCATTAGAAATACTTCTCAAGCTTCTGGAAAAAGAAACGATAGAGGAGAAATGCTTCTCAATTTCATGAATGAACATAATATGTACTCAATGAACTCCTTTTTCAATAAAAAAACCAAGCAGAAAATGGACATGGATGAGCCCCGATAAAAAGACAAAGAATGAAATAGATTATATCTTAACGAAAAATAGAAACCTAGTAAAAGACATATCGGTATTAAATCAGTTTGACTTAGGAAGCGACCATAGAGTAATAAGAACAAAACTAGTAATAAACAAAAAAACTAGAAAGAAAAAGAATACATGAAAAAAGATACAAATGGACATCTGAAGAAATAAAAAATAGTGAATTTAATAAAAAGATAATGCGTGCATTAAATGAAGTTAACATGCAGCAGATAAACTCCAATGATATTGATGATTTGAATAACCTTATAACGAAACAGTGAACAAAAGCATTCTGCAACTGAAAAAACCAAAAACAACACACAATGAATTAGACAAAGAAATATTACAACAAATAGAAAAAAGGAAGATCTTAAATAAATCTAACAAAAAGAGAACCGAAGAATATAGAGAACTTAATAGGCAGATTAGAAAAGGAATCAGAAAATAAAAAAGAAAAGAATGTGTGTGTACTATGTACGCACGTAACAAGTTATACTTCTATTATATGATTTCTTAAAAATAAATATACAGTAAAACCTCGATATAACGGACGTCTATTTAACGGACTTCGGATATAACGGACAAAAACATCCGGCCAAATATGAAAAAAAGTCCCTGTATTTCCCAAAACATGCCGAAAGAATTTCAATAAAATTTTTATTGTAGCATAATGCGGACACATTTCTAATTATAAAAAAACTTAAAAAGTGCGTGAAAAACTTAAAATAAACGTTTTTTTATTTATTTATTTTAAACCTATATTTATACAACGGACTTTCGGCTATAACGGATACCCCTTCCCCCCAAATAGCCCGTTATATCGAGGTTTTACTGTACTTTAAATAGTTTGTTTTAATTTTTTTAAGCACCAAATTTATTTTGTGCTTACCGCTTTCAAAAAAATATAAAAAAAAAGTATAGGATTGCTCCGGACTCAAACTCAAGACCTCTCGATCTCTGGCCGAATGCTATACCAAATACGCTACGACGACTGTGTCTGTATTGGTTCGGACGTACCTAATGACACTTCACGGTAACAAACAGAAAAGTATAATAAATATACAATAAAATGTTTTAATAATACTCATCTTACTCCTAAAGAAGACAAATCCAAAGACAAAAATTATAATAAATATATTTACTAAAAATACTAATATATTCTTTTCACACCTTTTCTTGCACTGATATATTTATCTTCTTCTTCTTGACTAGCTTTACAACTCGGGGTGAGTCTTCGCCGCATCCACTATGGCCCTCCATCGTCTGCGATCTTGCGCTTCGATTTGCCATTGTTGTACCCCAATCCTAGATAGATCGGTTTCAACATCATCCTTCCATCTTTTTCTGGGACGGCCCACTGATCTTCTACCGTCTGGTCTCTCGAAGAACACTGTCTTTAGCACTCTGTCTTCCTCTGATCTTACTACATGACCTGCCCATCTTATACGATTAGCTTTTATATGTCTGACGATGTTTTCAGTACCATATAGAGTCACCAATTCAGCATTGTGGCGCCTTCTCCACTCTCCTGTCAATTCATCTCTTTGAGGACTAAATATCATTCTGAGGACTTTCCTTTCAAATATCAGCAATTTATTTATTTCTCGCTGATGTAGAGTCCATGTTTCACTCCCATATGTAACAACTGGGCGAATAATTGACATGTACAGTCTTAATTTAGATTGTCTTTTCAGCAGCTTAGATCTTAATAATGATGATAGGGAGTATAATGCTCTATTTCCCGCAGCTATTCTTGCTGAGACCTCTTTTTCTATGTGATTGTCATCTGTGATTACTGCTCCCAGATATTTAAACTCCCTGATATATTTATACATAACTTGAAAGATTCAGCAAATAAACGCCATACTGTCTGTGTGCGCATGCGCGCAGTATTATGAAATTTTACTCTTAATCGCGCCTAAAGAAGTATAACTTCAAAAAGAAGAAGAAAAACTAATAACAACAACTATTGAAAAAAAATAAGAGTACCTATGAAATGCCTAAGGCCGACACTAGGACGACGTCAGATAATATCATTAATGGAAAAGACGAAAATGAAATCACAACTAGAGAAAACATACTGAAACGAATAGAAGAATTTTACACCTCTACAGAACACATCAACAAGACGATGAAATGAGACCAGCACGGAAATTAATAAAAAATGTTGGATCGGAAATAATGCCAAAAGTAACAATATTAGAGGTAACTACAGCATTGGAAAACATGAAGAGAAATAAAGCTGCAGGAGAAGATAGGATTACCACAGAAATGATTTTATAAGAAGGTAAGGAACTCATTGCAATTGTAACTAAGCTTATAGACAGTTGTTTACACCAGGGCAAAGTCCCTAAGAGCTGGAACAACTCTAAAGTAATCTTATTATACAAGAAAGGTGATAATAGAAAGTTGGAAAACTACAGGCCCATCAGTCTACTGTCACACCTGTTTAAAATACTCACCAAAGTCATAAGTCATAACTACCCGACTAACAAGGAAATTAGATGAATACCAATCATATGAACAGGCAGGTTTTAGAAAAGTCTATTCAACTTCCGATCACCTGTTAACCACAAAAATACTAAAAATTTTCCATCTTCTTTGGATACTAAATCCAAATAGAAAAATGTAACGAATACAAGTTTCCAGTTTTTATAGCATTTGTAGACTACGAAAAAGCTTTCGACACTATATAACACACGGCCGTAATAAACGCAATGCAAAATTGTAGAATAGACAGCAGATATATTAACTTAATAAAAGAAACTATGAACCAAGCTACAGCTACATACTACCTAAATGAAAATGAATACACGAACCCTGTACCATTAAACAGAGGAGTCAAACAGGGAGACACTCTATCACCCAAACTGTTCACCTGAGTTTTGGAGGACGTGTTTAAAAATATAAATTGAAAATATAAGGGAATAAACATCAATGGCCGCTACCTCAGTAATCTACAATTTTCGGATGACATAATCCTGATAGCTACTGACCTACAAGAACTGCAAAACATACTTTCAGAACTACACACAGAATCTTCTAAAATAGGACTGAAAATGAATTTAAACAAAACAAAAGTCATGCACTCCGAAGAAACCGTGACAAAAATAAACGACAAAGTTATAGAAAAAGTTGAAGAATATATATACTTAGGATAAAAAATAATACTACATAGGGAAATTCAAACGGAAGAAATAAAAAGAAGAAGAAAGTTAGCATGGGTAGCATTTGGCAAACTGAACTATATACTCAGAAATCAGCAAATTCAACTACATCTTAGATCTAAAGTTTTTGATGCATGCATTATTCCGATATTAACATATGGGGCACAAACATGGACAATCACAAAAAAGAATATGAACATACTCAGAGTCACTCAACACGCGATGGAAAGAGCAATACTTGGCATATCACTTAAGGGCAGGAAAATAAACACATGGATAAGACAGAAAACCAAAGTCACCGACGTGGTACAAAAATCATTAAAATTGAAATTGGAATACGCTGGACATGTAATAATAATAATAATAATAATAATAATAAGATACAGAATATGTAAGAGGTGTAACAAGTAGAAAGGTCATTAAGAGAGCTGAAGAAATAATGCGGAGCACTGCAAGACACTCGAGATACGATCCAGAAAATAACACAGCCCAACAGTGTCTGGATACATTAAAACAAAAACTCTCCGTCTATTCAGGACGATTAAGAAGGTATAAAGTTAGTAACAACCGAAAATGTGACAATGCACTTTTTGAGAACTCTGAGAAGGCGTTCTACCGAAAACTCAATTCCACCGTAGAAAGTGTCGACAAGTCTTACCCAAGCCAAGAAGAAATTCATGAGTTTTGGGGAAATCAACTTTCCACACCAGCTGTTTTTAACAACAATGCTGGCTGGATAGAAGATACGACGCACAACTGTCACCACTACGTCACTGCTAACTACGAACCATTCACGACTGAAGAAGTCTCAAATGTCATCAAAGAGCTTCATAACTGGAAATTTCCTGGACCAGACGGAGTCCAGAACTTCTGGCTTAAAAAGTTTTGGAGTATTCATGAGTGCTTATCAACATTAATTAATCATGTTATTTCTAATCCGCAGGAATTACCATCATTTCTAACTCAGGGAACTACTTATTTAATACCCAAGGATCAAAATAACACCCAAGATCCATCCAAGTACCGCCCAATTACTTGTCTTCCAACTTTGTATAAATTGGTCACATCCTGTGTAACCCGGCGTATCTACCAACATTGTGCTCTAAACAATATCATAGAGCCTCAACAGAAAGGATGCGCTAAGGGTTCCATGGGTTGCAAAGAACAGCTTATCATCGACTCAGTCATTTCTAACCAGGCATTCACTAAAAAAAGGAACCTTTTCACTGCTTTTATTGACTATAAAAAGGCCTTTGATTCAGTACCGCATGAATGGCTAATAGATATATTGAAAATATACAAAGTCGATGATAACATAGTGACCTTTTTAAGGCATATAATGAGAGATTGGAAGACTAAAATTCACCTCCAAATACCTGGTGAAAACAATATCGAAACCGAAAATATCGCAATCAACCGGGGCCTATTTCAAGGAGACTCGTTGAGTCCATTGTGGTTCTGTTTAGCTTTGAACCCCCTTTCCCAGCTATTAAACTCCACTGACTCAGGTTTTAGCATTAAAAGCAATAATACTGTGGTAGCGAAGCTCAATCATCTGTTGTATATGGATGATTTGAAATTAATGGCTTCCACTCGAGAACACCTAGAAGAGATGCTAAAAACTGTAGAAACATTCTCTAATGATATTAGTATGCAGTTCGGTCTAGACAAGTGCCGTGTTTTGAATATAGTCAGAGGAAAGGTACAGCCCGGTGGATTCGATATGCAAAATGGCCAGAACATCGAGGCCATGGGCGACAACGATATGTACAAATATCTTGGAGTAAAGCAGGCGCGGAAAATTGACCATAAGCAAATGAAAACTGAGATAACTACTGAGTTTATAAGAAGGGTAAAACAGCTGCTTCGTTCACAGCTTAACAGTAAAAATTTGTTTAAGGCACTAAACACCTACGCTTGTTCCGCGCTTAGCTATTCATTTGGTATTGTTAAGTGGACAAAAACGGATATAGAAAATCTTCAGCGAAAAGTACGAACACACCTCACAAAGGCACAAAAGCACCACCCTAAAAGTGCAGTAGAACGAACGACATTACCCCGGTATTTAGGAGGAAGAGGGCTTATGGATATAGGTGAGCAATTAGATAAACAAATTGCTAATTTAAGAACTTATTTTCAGATGCAGGCTGAGACATCTACTCTACACCGCGCCATTTGCGCAGTAGATGACACAACACCGATCAAACTGAGGGAACCAGAAATGCGCTTAAACCACCTTACTAAGGACGAAAAACTGCGCGCCTGGATGGGTAAGCCTCTGCACGGGCGACATCCCAATGAGGTCAGCCAAGACTATGTCGACAATACAGCGTCGAACTATTGGTTGACATCAGGAAAGATGTTCCCTGAAATGGAGGGTTCATTACTGGCCATTCAGGATCAGGTTATACCAACCAGAAATTACCTGAAATATATCGTCAAAGACCCTCAGGTTCAAAACGACAGATGCCGATATGGATGTCAAGCCCAAGAAACCATCCAACATATTACAGGGGGCTGCCAAGCATTTGCTGCAACTGAATATAAGGAACGGCATGACGCAGTGGGAAAAATCCTTCATCAAGAGATAGCTAACAAGTTGGGACTTCTCCAAACGGACCATCTCCCATATTATCAATACGTTCCTGAGAGTATGCTTGAGGATGGCAACTACAAGCTATACTGGGACCGCAGTGTGCTCACAGACCAAACAGTGGCACATAATAGACCAGATCTCGTACTAGTTAATAAATTAACGAGACAAACAACACTAATTGATGTGGCGATACCTAACAACAATAATCTACGTAGTAAATTTACTGAAAAGATCGCCAAGTATAGAGATCTGGAAATTCAAATACGGAGACAATGGAGAATGCAAAGTACCCAGACGATACCTATTGTTATATCTACTACTGGAGTCATTCCGAAGACCCTCCCCGAAAGCATAAAAAAGCTGGGTCTCAATGAACATCTTTATAAGACCATGCAGAAAGCTGTACTACTTGCGACGGCCAGAAGTGTACGAAAATTTTTGGGAGATACACCTGCATTCCAAGTCACCTAGGGCTCGATAACACGGAAAGAGTCCCACCAGAGCTCAATCCTTTTGATACCGTAGGTATCTGGGATGAGTCAATTTTCCCCTTAGAGGGAGTGTGAGCCGTATGGCTAAATCTGGATAATAATAAATGTCTTTATTAGTATTCCAAAAATTATACAACAAAACAAAAATATTAATTGGTCTGTAGGGCGAGGTTCAGCTTGTACATCATTGAAGGACAGCAATGTACAGCTGCTCTTCCACCTAACCCCCATTTCCTAATAGAAGGGCGAAAAACTATATTTTGTATATAAATATACTTACATATACTGACACTACTAGATAGTATGCAAATTAGGTACTCTAAAAATCGTAGGCTTGGCATTACTGCTCAGATAACAAATATTTAAACATTTTTTCCTTAAAACTATGTCCGGATAATGTACGAATATCATAATCAAAATTATTCAAATGACTCGCAATTGAAAAAGAAAATGAGCGATTGAAAAAATGCGTTACGTGACGTGGTAAAGAGAGAGTGTTCCTATGTCTTAGATTAAGGTTATGGACATCAGTTCTATAAGTTATTCTATTGTATAGGTAAGGAGGTACCCCTTCCCGAAGAATCTTATGGTAGAAACATAAAGCATGAAGTTTTCTGCGGTCTTTCATGTTTAACCACTTATTTAAAGTAAAAGTATGGCTAATACTTTGATACTTTCTAATTCCAAAAATTAATCGCAAACAGGAGTTTTGTAATTTCTGTATTCTCCTAGAATCAGTCTCAGTAAGGCATGAGTTATAAAGCACATCGCAATAATTTAATTTTGATAAAATTAAAGATTCACACAACAAGGATTTGGTAGCACTGTTTAATATATTACGACTTTGGTATAGAAGCTTAAGTACCCCGTATGCTCTTTGTAAACAAAGACTAACATGGTGTGTAAATCTTAAGTCTTCATCCAACCAAACCCCCAGGTTTTTTACCTTTTTGCTAAAAATTAAGTTACCATTTTCTAAAAGCAGTTTATTTGAGTAAGTTTCTAAAAAATATTTTTCGATGAGAGGATCTACCAAAAACAATAGCCTGAGTTTTGGACGCATTCAGTTTTAGGCAATGATTTTGAGAAAAAATCTGCATATTTAATAAATCATAATTTATTGCATGAACTGCTTGTTCACACTCGTCTAAATTAAATGACATATAAAGTTGTGTATCATCAGCATAGTAGTGTTGAGTGCAAGACAAAAAAGCAGAAGGAAAATTTGATGTATACACAGAGAATAAAATGGGACCTAGTATCGATCCTTGAGGAACACCATTGTTAAGTTCTAAAAAAGAAGAAATTTAGCTAGGAGCGATTTAAACAAATAGCACAAAACAATTCTAACCTGGAGACCATACCAACACAAAAGACCCAGGGGCAGATATGGGGCTCCTATGAGATGGACAGATGATCTGAAACGAGGTGCCGGGAAAAATTGGCTACAAGTAGCGTACAACAAAAAACAATGGAAAGGAAGACTTGAAGAGGCTTATGTTCAGATGTGGACGTGAATGGCTACACGAAGAAGAAAAATAAGAAGAAGAAGAAGAAGAAGAAGAAGAAGAAGAAGAAGAAGAAGAAGAAGACGAAGAAGAAGAAGAAGAAGAATGTTGGCTATGTCGGAAGTTTGGGAGTACTATACGTGAAGCTGTCATGGGTTGATTGTTTTCGTTTATGGAGACAAAGCATAGGTCTGGTTTGTATTCTCGCCTCCAGGCTACAGATCGAAAAGTTTCCTGATCTTTAGCGGCAAAGGCTAAATAAGTGTCAGCTTCTTCGCTCCAATTTAGCATCGCCGTTTGATCACTTTCTTTATACTTCTAGAGTTCGTGACTGTGGTATGTGGTGTGTAACGTGGTGATTGTTGAAATCTCCAACATAAACTCAGGGGTGTGAGTGGGCTTGAAGAGTATGCGGAGGCCACAGCAATGACAGAACAATTAACAACATTAATTAACAAAATCATAAAACACAATAAAATACCGGAAGAATGGAGAACAAGCGAACTAATTCTACTATTCAAAAAGGAGATAAAATCAGCCAGAAAACTAGAGGTATCAACTGGTTAAATACTACCCTAAAACTTACAACTAAAATCTTACAAGACGTAATGAATCAGAGGATAAGTTTAGCAGATAAACAACAGGGTTTTCGTACTGGAAGATCGTGTACTTACATACATGTCTGATTGACTTAAAGAAAGCATTTGACAGAGTAAGACTCAAAGATGTAATCCATCTTCTGTATAATAGAGAAGTCCCTCTAGATATCATAAAAACTATTGAGAACATCTACCAAAACAACAAAATGGACGTCAGAATAGATGGTTAACTTACAGAACCTATAGATATAGGCAGCGGAATAACACAGTGAGACTCATTGAGTCCTATGCTTTTCAATTTAATCATGGATGAAATCATCAAAAATGTCAACAAAGGAAGAGGATATAGAATGGGAAACAAAGAAGTAAAAATACTCTGCTGCGCAGACGACGCAATATTGATAGCCCAAGATGAAGATAGTCTGCAAAGATTAGTCCACAGATTTAACATAAGAGCAAAATAATTCAATATGACAATTTCATCTCAGAAAACCAAAACAATAGTAATCAGTAAAGAACCAATCAGATGCAAAATAGAAATTGATGGTATCGGTATTGAACAAGTAATGGAAGTAAAATACCTTGGAATTACATTGTCAAGTTACGGAGACCTAGACAAAGAAGTGAGAAATCAAGTACAAAAAGCAAATAGATTGGCAGGATGCCTTAATAACACTATATGGCGAAACCGACATATTAACACTGAGATGAAGTCAAGAATTTATAGAGCCAGTGCAAGACCAATAATGGCATATGCATCAGAAACAAAACCCGATACAGCCACAACACAAAGACTATTGGAAACGGCAGATATGAGAGTACTGAGAAGAATTACAGGAAATACACTGAGAGATCGAAAGAGGAGCGAAGATATTAGAAGACAATGTAACGTACAGTGTATAAACGAATGGACACTAAATAGAAAAAAAGAATGGAACAACCACATAACCAGAATGGTCGAGACACGTGTAGTCAAAATAGCACGAGACAAATCACCAAGCGGTAGAAGAAGTATCGGCCGACCGCGCAAAAGATGGAGTGACAACCTTCCATAGAGGTATCAATCCGCCAATGAACAAGCAGAGTTGCTTATAAAGAGGAAGAAGGAGAAGAAGAAGAAGAAGAAGAAGAAGAAGAAGAAGAACAATCTCATACATCTAAAGGTACGTATCCAAGCGTTGGTGCTCCGTGTGGCAGCTCCACACAGTGGATACGTTGGTGCTCGCCGCTCGGAGCTCACCCTCTTCGATTCAACCGGTTTACGGTTTATATGTAGGGGAGAGCATGCCGTATCCATTTGAGTAGCTACACAGAGCACAGAGTACCTTACTTTACATTACTTTTTCGTGTCTGGATCCGACTACAGTTTTTCTGTCCAGTGTCGGGCTACGTCTACACCCTTTGTATTTGCGAGCCATAAATCATCGAGGGTGCACTGTGATAAGCAAAGTCTGCATACTCTCAGGTGCTCCACGTTCTGTATTTCCCCACATTCACAAAGTGCGTCGTTATCTGTCTTGATGCCCCATTTAATGAGATTCTGATTTGCAGGAGCAACACCTGGGCGTATGTGGTTGAGTGTTCGCCAGATTCTCCAGTCCAGGTTCATTCCATTAGAAGAGGAGGAAAAACAGCTGTACCAACGATACGGGTGAAATATATGGCGAGTAGAAGGCAGAGGGAATAAGTTTTGACGAGAGGCGAATAAGTGAGATATATTGTATGAGACAGATTGTGGGAAAGAAGCTCAAAAAAAAAAAAAAAACCCAATCTTGGGACCAAAAAAGGGGGAACGGGGAAAATGAAGGGCCTCCTTGCTTACAGTCTGTGGATAAATGAAGGTAAAGTGCTTCGGAAGCGATGTCGACCTTGCAGCGGCCATTCCGTTTTCGGAGCGCTGGATGACAGAGGAGGGTCTGGTTTAGCAGGTAGGCATTCGGCGTAGCCTCGGCGACGAGAGAGCGTTTTAAAGCACCTCGGGAACTATCGCTGGTACTACGAAGAATGAATCCTGCACTAAGGTCAGTCAGGCGGCGTTCTGGACTGAGATGTCTTTTGAAGATTCCAGACCCCCCCTCTTTAAAGACGAAAAAAAAAAAAAAAAAAAAAAAAAAAGGTTCATTCCATTAGATCGTTCTGGTTGTAGAGGGAACAGTTCGGGTGGTTCGACGCTGACATTTACCATAAACCTATTCCTTGATTTAAGTCGGCTGGTTCCTGGCGGTTCGTCAAACCCGTATAATTGGTGCCTTTCATCGAAGGTTTGCCTGAACTTCTCCACATATTTTGAGTCGCATCTACGGTCGTCTGGTGATGCGAATCCAGCTGCCCGGTACAGTAGGGTAGAGGGGTAGGCTTCATACAACCGGGAATTATTCTACATGTTTCATTTAACGCCGTGATGACTTGTTGGGCGTGTTTAGATGTACCCCAGACTTGACAAGCATACTCCCCTGTTGAGAAACATAAGGCCTCAGCTGCTGACTTTAAGACCTGGGGGTTTGTACCTAACTTGCTCCCTACAAGTTTCCGGAGAAGGTTGTTCCTCATAGAAACCTTTTGTCTTGGATACAGAGCACCAACGTATGGATACGTATTTACCTTTATATTGTCGCGTATCGTAATATTAACTATTATATTTTTAATACTTAATTTTTTTTAATTATAAACCGATTAACATCAAATTTCATTTTACATGTTATCTTAGATCATTTAATTACCTCCCGTAAATAGAAATCTAAGTTTTACAGCCACATTTTGGTAGCCTTTATGTAAATTTCCCTTTATTAGAGAATTGGTCGTAATGGCACCATTGAACATATTTCTGACATGTTTTAATGAATCTGTCCTAACCAAATACCGTCGAAAGGCCAAACCGTTGAAGATAATGAACATTAGGAAAGGTATTATCGGCGATCCGTATTTGGTGCCGCAACTGCAAAGTGAAGCGGTGGCGCGTTGAAAATGTACTAGCCGTGTTGCCGCTGTTTTACAAACAAACACACAAGCTAATCCTTTTTGCCGTATTTTGCGAGGTATAAAATTAGGGGCTGAATGAAAGATCGTATGAGCTCTGTAATTACATAGAGCATAACATTTCGTAGGGCAAGAAAAAAGATTTGTCTTAATCTGATGGAGTTTGTATTATTAGGGCTATATCATAATCATCATTACCATTACCATCAATCTCTTTGCCCTTTTCTAGGATTGTGTTGTTATTAAGTCAATGAAAAACAGAAAAAACACGCAATGTAGCAATGTTTGAATATATCCCTTACCTATAGAAATAATTATCAACAACGGTAATCTAGAAGACCATTATTTTTAATATCAATACTTTATAATTATATAGGGTGTACCGAAAAGATTGGTCATAAATTATACCACAGATTCTGGGGTCAAAAATAGGTTGACTGAACCTACTTATCTATACACAATAGTGCACACAAAAAAAGTTACAGCCCTTTGAAGTTACAAAATGAAAATCGATTTTTTTTCATAAATCGAAAACTCCTGGAGATTTTTTATTGAAAATGGACATGTGCCATTCTTATGGCAGCAACATCTTAAAAAAAATTAAAATAAAATTTGTGCACCCCATAAAAATTTTATGGGAGTTTTGTTTCCTTAACCCCCCCCCCCCCCAAACTTGTGTGTAGGTTCCAATTAAATTATTATTGTGGCACCATTAGTTAAACACAATGTTTTTAAAACTTTTTTGCCTTCTAGTACTTTTTCGATAAGCCAGTGTTTATCGAGATATTTTGAATATTTTCGAATCCACCACATATTTGTATATGGTTAAGTACGATTATATAGATCTAAACGGGAACTGGTGTATGTTTTCAAAAGACTGATAGTGTGTAAATAAATTTATTAAATCAGCTAAGTACTTTCAGCATATTAATGCCATCATCAGAGCTATCCTATAAAAAGACTAAGTTGAAAAATCTTATTCATAAAAAATTATAAAGTGAAACTTACGTCTTATAGGTGTAAAAACCTCAAAAGAAGAGAAAACTTCGAACAAACACATTCTTTAGTTTAAAATAAACCCAGGGATATAACCACTGGTTAGGGTAAAAACCCTTAAATGTTTAAAAAATCATATTCAATGTGTTTTTTATAAAATGGCTACCATTCTTACAAACAGCTGTTACTGACAATATTCAAAAACGACAGGCTGCTGACGGAAACAATAGTTCCTAGCGACATCTGTGTTATTAAAATTATTTAAAATTTTTGAAAATGACTAAGTTGTCATATGTAGGTTACTAATTAGTATGAAGTTAATATGAAAAACTGAAGTTAAATTTAAATGACAATTGTTAAGTTTAAAGTAAAGTTAAATGTGAAAATAATCAAATTATCAAAGTATTATTAATTATTAAAAAACCAAACAACCAGTCAGTTCTGACCAAATATAGAAGTGAGATAGATGAAAACCAAGGAGAAGCACCGTTGGACAAGCTCATAGCTCCAAAACTGTTTGAAAACAATATTATTATTAAAAGGCAAATCGAAAATATTTACTTATTGTAATCAATGAAAGAAAATTCAAATATGTTATAAAGTAATGTTCAAAAAACTAGAGCAATTGTTGGGCATGCTGAATATAACAGTATTAAAGAAACTTCTTAAAGATTGGATCAAATTTACAATTTAATTGAACCTGGGTGTTAACACAATTTTGAGGATTTCTTTTTAATTCCCTGCTAATTTCTAAGTCTTCTAATAAATTCATTTTTGTATAGTTGTTAATGGGTATACTATGTAGAATCCTACTATCTCTTTGGGGACTGAAGTTATGTTTAGAAGCATGTAGATTTGTCAATCTTAGACAAATGTTCTTTGATGCGTGTTTCCAAAGGTCGCATAGTTCTCCCCACATAAGTAACAGGGCAGTCTCCACAGGACAATTTGTATATACCACTTTTTGATGTTTTTCCAATTTTATCTTTGGTATGAGAAAAAATAGATTTGATATTTTCCTTACATTTGAATGATAGTTTAAGGTTGGGGATGTTATTTAGGATTTTGGCTATATTATCTGAAGGATAACCTATGTATGATATTGATCTATACATAACTGCTGTAGTGGAATTGTTAAGGAGATAGTAAGAGATAGTAGGATTCTACATAGTATACCCATTAACAACTATACAAAAATGAATTTATTAGAAGACTTAGAAATTAGCAGGGAATTAAAAAGAAATCCTCAAAATTGTGTTAACACCCAGGTTCAATTAAATTGTAAATTTGATCCAATCTTTAAGAAGTTTCTTTAATACTGTTATATTCAGCATGCCCAACAATTGCTCTAGTTTTTTGAACATTACTTTATACCATATTTGAATTTTCTGTCATTGATTACAATAAGTAAATATTTTCGATTTGCCTTTTAATAATAATATTGTTTTCAAAGAGTTTTGGAGCTCTGAGCTTGTCCAACGGTGCTTCTCCTTGGTTTTCATCTATCTCACTTCTATATTTGGTCAGAACTGACTGGTTGTTTGGTTTTTTAATAATTAATAATACTTTGATAATTTGATTATTTTCACATTTAACTTTACTTTAAACTTAACAATTGTCATTTAAATTTAACTTCAGTTTTTCATATTAACTTCATACTAATTAGTAACCTACATATGACAACTTAGTCATTTTCAAAAATTTTAAATAATTTTAATAACACAGATGTCGCTAGGAACTATTGTTTCCGTCAGCAGCCTGTCGTTTTTGAATATTGTCAGTAACAGCTGTTTGTAAGAATGGTAGCCATTTTATAAAAAACACATTGAATGTGATTTTTTAAACATTTAAGGGTTTTTACCCTAACCAGTGGTTATATCCCTGGGTTTATTTTAAACTAAAGAATGTGTTTGTTCGAAGTTTTCTCTTCTTTTGAGGTTTTTACACCTATAAGACGTAAGTTTCACTTTATAATTTTTTATGAATAAGATTTTTCAACTTAGTCTTTTTATAGGATAGCTCTGATGATGGCATTAATATGCTGAAAGTACTTAGCTGATTTAATAAATTTATTTACACACTATCAGTCTTTTGAAAACATACACCAGTTCCCGTTTAGATTTATATAGAAGTGTGTACAAGTCAAACAGTCTTTTTCTATTCGATTATATAGAGACCAGACCTGCTAATAATCTGAAAATATATTTTAATAATTTACATTTTTAGGTGTATTTTGAAAAAGAAGCCACATCTCGATAAAACCTGGCTTATCGAAAAAATACTAAGAGTTTGAACTAGTAAAAAAGTTTTAAAAACGTTGTGTTTAACTAATGGTACCACAATAATGAATTAATTGGAACGTACACAAAAGTTTGGGGGGGGGGGGGGGTTAAAGAAACAAAACCCCCATAAAATTTTTATGGAGGGACAAATCTCTCTATAATTTTGTTTTAAGATGTTCCTGCCATAAGAATAATACATGTCCATTTTCAATAAAAAGTCTCTAATAGTTTTCGATATATTGAAAAAAATCGATTTTCATTGTGTAACTTCAAAGGGCTGTAACTTTTTTTATGAGCACATTTGTACTAAGGTAAGTTAGGTTCAATCGAACTATTTTTGACCCTAGAATGTACGGTAAAATTTATAACCAATCTTTTCGAGACACCCTGTATACTAGGCTTGTTCAATTGAAACGCATCTTTTACTCAGGAAAAAATTATCGACACACAACATACACGTCTTCAAATAATTACCACTATACTTAATACCCTGTTTAAAGAATTTTTGTGGCTATAGGTTAAAGAATTCTTTTACGGCATTTTGTATTTTTGCGTCCATTTAAAAAGATTATCTTTTAATGCCATTTCCAGTGACCCAACAGGGGCGTAACAGAGGCCCCCGCAGCGTAAAACTTGCGGGGGGCCCAATCGATCAGGGGCCCCATCTTGTCGTCTGATATTATGTAAAAATCTGTTATAGCTATATGATTTTATTTTGTGTGTTTGAATTTAAAAACGTAAATTCCTAAATAAGCGTATTCGGCAAGTGAATCATCTCATATCTAGAAACTTACCCCTTTCCGGCCTCACGAACTTTTATGGTGTCGACAATAAACTATAATGCTTTATACGTGACTATTGAAAGATTTAAGAATTGCAATTTGCCGAATTTTAGAACAATATTTCTAAATCTAGAAATGTGTTTTCTCTTTAATCGTTACCTACGTTTAGTATTTCGATACAATTATCCAGAGGCGTAACAGAGGCCCCCACGCCCTAGACTTAACAAGATTATGGGGGCCTCAATATGTCAAGGGCCCCATCTTGCCGTCTAATATATGTAAAAATGTGTTGTTGTATTATTTGCATACATACGTTTTTTAAGCAGTGCAGTATTGAAAATGAAGTTTCAGTAAATGACAGTTTTGGAGTGAAATTATCAACGTCACGACAGACGTATTTGCTTGACAATTTGGATTTAGGTTCTAGTACACTCCACTTCAAAGTTGGACCCCCAGGAGGGGGTGACTCCCCTCCTTGGGGTGAAAAACTAGGTACGTTTAGTTCGGAAATGCATAAATTGACTAGTAAAGCAACTTTTGTTCTATAGAGTTTCTTTATTTATGTTAATACTTTTCAAGTCATTTGCGAATGAAAATGTTTATTTTTTAACAAAAAACAACGTTTTCAGACGGGTTTTTCGCAAATAACTCAAAAATAAGTATTTATCAAATTAAATATTAGATATCGAAAAAATATTTGTAGCAAAAATGTAGTTATAAGATACAAAAAAATGGTGTACTTATTCATAAAGTCTGTCGACACAGTAAAAGCACAGTTGCAGCTCATGAAAAATTATTCTTATTCGTCCAATTCCAAATCGAATATTTCAACTTGGAATAACCAAACAATGAAGCACTTGTCGGGAAAAACTAATTAAAACTTTTTTTAAATGTTTCAAAAAAAAAGCTTTATTTTTATTTTTTATTAAGTTTCTAGCACCAAAACTATACCAGTTACGCTTAAATAAAGTTGACCCCTTTTTTGGTAAAAAAAATCGTGAAAATCTGCCCCTATTTCGCACCTAAAAAAAATTTATCGTTAGCGCTTTACCATTTACTTTAAATATTTATTTTATATTATGATCTGTAAGTTTGAGCAGTTCGAAGTTCTTATTTTTGAAAAAATTTGGTTTCATAGTAAAAAAGTTTTTATTTTGGAAACATGCCTTTTTTTAAATAACTTAAAAAGTAAGTATTAGTCATACGAAAAATCTCAAAAAGTAAAGAAATGTAGGTCTTGCTTTTATAAATAGTTTGGCTTTATTTTGTTTTTCTGTAAGACAAAAATTGGTTAAGATATGGCTGTTTAAAATTTGCATATACTCGTGATTAGTGACTCGTTCAAGCTCTTTCAACTAGAACCCTTTTAAAAATAAGCACTTTGAACCGGTGAAACTTTCAGGTCATATAAAAAAAGTTAAGTAATTTGTAAGGCGATAATGATTAGTTCCGTTTGGGGTGCTAAATGGGGGGAGATTTTAACAATTTTTTTACCAAAAAATGGGACTAACTGTATTTTAGCGTAACTTTCTTAGTTTTGATGCTAGAAACTTTTGTAAAAAATAAAGCTTCTTTTAAATACTTTAAAAAAGTTCTAATGAGTTTCCCCGAAAAGTATTTCATTTTTTGGTTATTTCACGCTGAAATATTCGATTTGGGATTTGACGAATAAGAAAACTTTTCATGAGCTACAACTTTTGTTTTACTGGGTCGATAGACTTCATTTTTGTTTCATTTTTTTATAAGCTTAATATTTTCTTCGATAAAATACTTACTCTTTGAACTATTTGCGAAAAATCGCCTAACAACGTGGTTTTTTGTTGAACAATAAACATTTTTACTCATAAATAACTCGAAAAGTCTTGAGTTGACCACTTCGGTGGCGACACTAAAAATTACACGGTATCGCCATATTCTACGTTCATTTACTGGACTGTAACACATATAGATATTTGTTACACATGTTGCATTTAGTAATTTTTTAAAGGGGGCCCCATTTCCAATTATGCGGGGGGGCGACGGAGTTTGTTACGCCACTGGGCCCAAAGATATGAAAATCGTAGAGAAATAAATCGGAACTATAGAGTGGATGCTCTAATATCCATCTTTCGTTATAGATTTCCTTTCACTTCTTTGGCGACATAAGATCGAGCATTGTCATGTCGACTACGGGAGAGCTTTTCTGGAAGTTTTCGTCCTATTGCTTTGATGAACCTTGTTTAAAGTTTCATTATACAGGTTTTCTTTTATATGCACTCTAGGTTCTGTAAGCTCTATGAGCAAGGCTCATAGAGGTTGAAATTTGTATGACATCACGCTTGATTATACTTAGACGGATTTTTAACACACGCCATTTTGAAACCACAATATCCAAAATCGCAGTCAAATATAAATGATATGAAGTGATCAGTGTGACCGTGTTTGTTTACAAACATAACTAACATAGTGCTTTTCATCGATTGTCATTTGTTTCGAGCTTCTGTCATATTATGTTGTATAATATGTGTATAATATTAATGGTAGGGGAGCAAAGTATGCTAAATGTGCAGTCACTCGAGCGCTTTGGGGACCTATTGGGTTGTGATTATTAGGTCCTAAAACCAAAAAAAGTTAAGTAAAATTTTCCATTTTAGCGGGCGCTTGCCATTTTTTAATTTAATTTTCCACTTCCATTAATCGTTTTTTCCGAATATAGCGCCATCTATCTATAATTTGAAAAAATGTTTCGAATAAAAGTTGCTTATTTTTATGCAGAGAATTAAAATCTGCAATAAAAAATGGGGGCTCCCATTTAAGATTTTAAAGTAACCCCCCACCCCACCTCCGTGGGGGGTCGCGTTTGGTACCATTCGATATATTTTTCAAAAATATTAAATAAGTGTATTTTGCAGTTTTTCGATCTGATGTTTATTTTTCTAAATATCGCGGGATTTGTATTTAAAATTTAAAATTTACCCCCCACTCCTCTCTGCAAGGGGTCGTGTTTGGTATCTATCGATAGATTTTTGAAAAATACTGAACGTGTAGTTTTTAGTTTTTCGATGTGACGTTCATTTCGCGAAATATTCGCCTTTTTCTTGTGAAACTTTGTGACTCACCAATTCCCTTACGCCCCGCTCAAATCGTCAGATTTTTTAAATATACACTGTTTTGCATGTACTTAACTTACCTTATCTTAATCTGACAATTTCGAGTATTTTTAAGGATAGATTTTTTTTTTCGGGCCCCCCTAAACGAACTCCCCTTTGTTAAGAGCCAATATATGGCAGAGGTACATCTGCAGGGTACCACGTTTCTCCCCATATGATAATCTGACGCGCTCGAGTAACTGCAAAAATCCCCGCTTGGGCTCCCCTACCATAATATATACGGATTATACGACATATGACAGAAGCTCGAAACAAATGACTGTGAATAAAAATCCCTATAAAGCCGGATCCACATCAATAAAAATTTATGTTGTACGTTAAATTTGACACAAATTTGCTCGTGTGCGTTGAAATTTTTGTTGATGTGGACTGTGCGCCGCAAAGATTTATGCAAAAATATTTTCGTGACGAACAACGCACGCTATCCGTCGTGCCATCGGTCTTTCAGTCGACTTCAAAGAAATTTTCGTCCCACAGCGATGTTAGTGTGATGTGTCAGATGTTGGCAGTTGTCATATTTACAACTTCCTGAAACCTTCTCTATCGGCTGATGCACGAAATAATTCTTCTATTGTAGAACCACTCATATGCAGGCCTTGAAAATTTAAGTCGACCAATCCATCACTTCCCACTTTTCCTCTATTGTTCTTGTATTATAAGGCCAAGTAGATAGTATTTAGATCCTCTAATTATTCCCTAATAATTTATTAGGAAGCACACCCGAAATCATGAAAGTTAACAAAACCAACAAACAATCGAAGATTCTTTGAGAGCCAACCTAAGGAGAAAATTAATAAATGTCAAAAAAGAAATAACGAAATTAAATAATAAAGATGAAAGGACGTAGATAGCGGCCAAATAAACGGTGCGACGTCATAAAGAAAGCTACTTTTTCGAGAATAATCCAAAACCGCCTCCAAATAATATAAAAAAGATAACTTTTATTAACCGGATTCAGTCGTTATATTAATGTCACGTGTTATAATTTCGATGTTAAGGGCGCAGATATTGATAAATATAAAATAAATTGTACAAAGTAATTGTATAAAATAAATTGTACATAGTATAAATTATATGTCGTAATATATGTTTTAATGTGTAAATAAATTAAAAACAAAAATTAATAAAGTGTTCAATTATATAATAAAATAAATAAACTCGTATTAACACTATATTCGAATAAGCTTATACTATGTGTTCATGCTAACGGTAAAGTGGCAACAATGGGTAAATATACCGCAGAGACTTTCAGGACCTCTATCAGACTTTAGACCGATCAAGGAACACAAAACTTTATAAAAACCTCAAAAAAATTAAAGGAAGGATAAAAATTTGGAAATAGGTAGTTGAAATTGTCTATTATTATATAAGAAAAAGTTTACAATTCTAAACCGTCTCCATTTGACAAAAATAGGGAAATAAGGGTTGGTTTTTCATTAAAAGTGCTGTATTTTAAAAATAATGAAATAATAAAAAAAATGTAACAGTGAAAATTAAAATAGTCATCAGAGTGATTTAACCTTAAAGGTTGTTCTTAAAATTTTTTTTAGATCTCGATTATTTTATGAGATATAGCCTATTTTTAACAAGGGTTGAAAACCAAAAATTTTTGAAACGGTCTTATTCGGTTAGTTTTGTATCAATTAATCTGAAAATTGGTGAACACACTCTACAGATCTATTAAGGGTTTGAGGTTAAGATTTTCCAAAAATTTTCAAAAAAAATTTACGGCCAGTGGAAAAATTGGAAATTTTTTTTTGAATTTTTAAAAAAAGAACTGAAAACTTTGGTTTTTCTTGTAAGTATGTACTTACCTGAACGAAAACATGCGCGTGAACGTATCCTATATTATTTTCTTTTTGAATTAAGTTAATAATTTGAAAAACTATAATTTCAAAGTACATACTTGTATTTTTAAGTTAATTATTTCAATATAAACATATAAAATGAAAATATATCAAAATTCTCAAAAAAATATTTCTTTTACTAAATATTTATTAGGTTTTCTAAAGTTCATTTAAAAATTAAATTAACTTAATTAAAAATAAATGTACTCTATTAAGAGGCTATCAGCCTCTGGTATGAGGATGAGGTACTCATCAGAATCAGCGCGTCATCAATATTTTTTTTCGATAGTTCTCCGAACTTTCAACAGTGCGGCAACAGTGTGTCGGCAGTACTACAGTGTCAGTGACACTATACACTATACACTATACTATAAGAAACAAAGGCACAGTGATGTGATAACAATAATTATTATACTCATAGGCGCGCTAAATGTTGCCATGTCAGTCAAGTTCGATTTCTTGTTATAGATAATCGTTTTTTAGTAATTCCATTGTGACACAAAATCTAGACATGGGATAAAAAAGTTTATTTGAAGAAACTGTATTTTTTTGTTCTTCTTAAAGCGGCACAGACTCGTTTTTTATATTTAATTTAATTTTAGAGTAATTTCTACATACTAACATGTTTCTTAAATTGGGCTCTGTACCACAATTCTTTACTATTAATATTGCGAATACATATGTGTGCCAGATATCTCGACAGAATATTCAAAATTAAAGTTGCAATCTTAGAAAACGTTTTTCGCGCTTTCTGCGTTTAAGCATTACAAACTTACACTTTGTAATGTTTCAATTCACAAGAATGAATCACATTCTAAATGTTTTTCACAAATAAAACAAGAATTATTATTTTTTGTTTCACTGTTCGCACCAATTTACACAATTATTTTATAACAAACAGATCACTTTTATTGATGTTATAAATTCAAAAACTTTGATAGCCGAAAACAATAACAATACATTGCAGCGTGAACATTGCTCCAATTTTTTAGGTTATGTTCGTCTACTGTGTTTAGGAACGCGCCGTTTTCTCTTTTAAGCAACTTTTTCACCTGTGTTTACGTGCCCCATATATTTTTACCTTTGCAATAGGCGTGTTGTATATATATGTAATATGTTATTCAATCCTTTTTTAATATGTTCCCATATTTTCATTTAAAAAAATGCTTTCAGAAAAGAATTGCATCGATTTTATTAAAACATGACATTTTTTTGTAGTTGTTTATAATAAGTGAGCCTTATTTAAAAAGTATTCTATGCATAAGAAAAATAGGTACCGCTTTCGAAAGAGTACATTTTCAAGTACCTACAAGCATATTTTTAAAGTTTTTTATGAATTTTCAACAAAGATATTATTGATTGAAATCTTGAAAATTGACTTAAAATAAAAATCAAAAAAATATCCTTTTTTATCGCCATACAAATTTTTATCCTTTAAAGTAACGTTGTGCAATTTTAAATCTAAATGTTAATTAGCCATCTTAAAACGTAAATCTAAAAGGAATTTTAATTTAAATGATTATGTAAATTTTTGTGACAAAAAATATTTGTTGCTCTCAAAACTTGTATTAGTATATTTTTAAACATATTTTTCTAAATTAAATAATTCGTAATTTACAATGAAAATATGTTCACGTTAAAATTGATATTTTTCTAAAGGCATTGTGTTTTTTTCGTACATTTTAATGTTTGAAAAATGCCCCAAATTATCGATTTAAAAGTTAGATAATTTTAAAATTTGACATTTTTGTTGCGCGCGCAATTCAAATAAGCGCCCCTGTTAAGTACTTTAAAATGGGCTATAGGTTAGAAACAAATCAAGATGAAAACAATGTTTTTAGTCAAAATGTTAGGATAAAAGTACCTTGATGATTTTTAAATAAAATTTTTTTTATTATTGCCTTATTTTCCGAAATACAGCACTTTTAATGAAAAACCAACCCTTATTTCCCTATTTTTGTAAAATGGAGGGGGTGTAGAATTGTAAACTTTTTTTTATAAAATAATAGACAATTTCAACTACGTGTTCCCAAATTTTCATCCTTCCTTTATTTTTTTTGAGGTCAGATTGTTCTTTGATCGGGCTACTTGGCGGGTCGGCTCCACCATATCTCATATCAGACTTGACGTATCGCTGCTCTTGACAGTTGACTGGGAACAGCATCCGTTGGCCATTGATTCCTGGTGTTTTCCGACAAAAACTTTTGTATTGCATACCGCATGATCAAAAAGAAGTCTACACCTACCTGGACAGAGCGTAATAACATAAAGTCATTTGAAGAACAGCATTCGTAAAAGCAATAAGAATACAGAGGAGCAAACATAAGCATTGGTAGAAGAAAGGAGAAAATTGCAAAGTAATAAAAGCAAAGAACACCTTAGAGAAATAAGTAGAGGAATAAAAGAATCTATTAGAAAGGACACCCGAAAGCATAAAAGTGAACAAATCCAACAAACGATTGAACATTATTTGAGAATTTAAAAGTTGTAAGGAAAAAATTAATAAATGGCAAAAGAGAAATAACGAAATTAACGAAAATAAAGATGGAACGACGAAGATAGCTGCCAAAAAAATGGTGCAACGTCCGGATTCAGTCGTTATATTAATGTCGCGTGTTATAATTGTGATATTTAGTGCGCGGTTATCATAAATGTAAAATAAATTGTACAAAGTAATTAGATATAAATTATATGTTTTAGTATATATGTCATTGTGTAAATAAACTAAAAATACAGTCTAATAAATTAAGTGTTTTAAATAAACTCGTACCACTATGTTAGAATTAACTTCGCTTATAATATAAGCATAATATGTGTATTCTTGCTAAAGGTAAAGTGGCAACAACGGGTAAATATACCGCAGAGACCTCGAGGACCTCTATCGGACTTGGCGGGCCGCCTCCACTATATCTCATAGCAGACTTGACGTGTCGCTGTTCTAGACAGTTGACTGGGAACAGCATCCGTTGGCCATTGATTCATGGTGTTCGCCGACAAAAACCTTTGATTAAGCTTTTGTACGACGGTTCGATTACTTTGTGCCTCGCCGATGGGAATTGTTTTCTATTATGGCATAATTAATTGCGGCAAGAAACGGTTAATGGCTTAAACTCATAAAGCAATATTGTATAATCCGGTGTTAATACGTGTTGTTTTAATAAATGGGCTAGTTCCAAAATAAATGGGAACTATATTATATTAACAATCACAAGAATATAATTCTTCTTCTTCTTCTTCTTTATTTATATAGGCAGTACTGCCTGTTTTTCTTCAACGGTGCCTTTCATTCTGCCACTAAGTTGTCATTCCATTTTTTCCTTGGGCGTCCTATATTTCTCCTGCCTAACGGTGACTTGTCCCTGGCTATTCTTACTATCCTTTATTTAGACATCTTGCTTATGTGCTCATTCCACTCTTCTTTTCTGTTCTTTACCCAGGTATTTATATTTGTATTGTCTACCCCACATATGCGTCTGATTTCCTCACTTCTTAATACCCTATCCTGTAGTCCTTTTCCAGCAATTCTTCTTCATTCCGTTGGTCTCCAGATGTCTTCGTGTTTTGCTTGTATCTGCTCTTGTTTCGGCCGTGTAACGCATAACTGGCGTAATAACTGACCTATATATTCGGGCCTTTGTTTCCAATCTTAGGTGTTTGTTTTTCCAAATTGTGTCGTTTAGGCATCTGGCCGTTCTACTGGCTTTAATTATTTGGTCTTTTACCCCTTCTTGGATATTGTTGTCAGCTGATAGATCAATTCCCAGGTATTTGAAAGTCATTACCTGTTGTATAGTTTGATTGTCTAACTCCAATTTGCATCTTATTGGTTCTTTGGCAATTACTAAGCTTTTTGTTTTTTGGGCTGATATTTTCATATTCATTTCTTTTGCGTTAATTTTGAACCCGTGCAGTAAGCTTTGTAGGTCGTCTTTGCACTCAGCTACTAACACGGTGTCATCAGCGTAACAGTATTTTTATCTTTCTATCGCCTATTTTGTACCCTCTTTTTTTCTTCACTTGTTTTATTATTACATCCAACATTATGTTAAACAGTAGAGGGCTTAGTAAATCTCCTTGCCTGATTCCTGTGTTTGTTTCTCCAATTAAAAGATGTGATACACCTACTATATGACAAAAATTTACCACTGGATATCATAAAACTGATAGAATAGAATTCTTACGCGGAAGAATAAACGGTAATAGGCTTTACATGGAAGAACCAATCAAGCCAAAAACTTTATAGTGGGTATATGAAAAAAAGGGTCAATACTCACAATCTTTATTATGTTGTTAAATAAGGCGACCGGTTTCGAGGCCGTTAATGTTGTTAAATAAGGCGACCAGTTTCGAGGCTTACATTTTATGCCTCATCCTCAGGCCCAGTGTAAGAGTATGAGGCATAAATTGTAAGCCTCAAAACCGGTCGCCTTATTTAACAACATAATAAAGATTGTGAGTATTGACCCTTTTTTCATAATATACTATACATCATGGACTCACACCTGCAACCATTTCATCACCCCAAAAACTTTGTTATGACTCGAGGATCCTGTCTCATACAGGGTGGGGCATTAATATGACAAAGTCCAATTACTCGTTTGTCGTAAGAGATACGAAAAAAAGTTATTTAAGTAAAAGTTAGGGCACTAATAGTACCATAATCTAAAAATATTTTTAAATATACAGGGCCGTGCGTATTGACAGGGTGACACAAACTTATGTTTTTTTAAATGGAACACCCTGTATATTTTTACATTTTTGGATTCTCCTTAATGTTTACATTCTTAAAATATATGGTTTTGTAATATTATACGAGGTAGTTTAAAAGATAATTACGTTTATTTGTTAATTTCGTAGCAATATTTACACCCTGTAGAATTGTAGTGATTTGACATCAAATTTTTATTTTATGTTAAAACGATTTTTAATATAGTCTACTATTGTTAAACATTAACAGTATAGCGAAAGGTTAAATTTTAGTATACAGGGTTGGTCGAAACTCGGAATGAGTATTTTCTTAGTTTTTATTTCTTAAGCATTCCCTATACCTAAGTGCTTTAATTTGTAAGTTATTCGTGATTCTTTAAGCCAGACATTAATTCCAAGAAAAATTACGTGAAATTTTATTAGGTGGCCATGAAAATATTCAATCAAAAATAATTTTTCGAAAAAAATACATCATAATCTAGCCTGATCCTTAATTTATTAATATTGGATGAGATATCCAAATAAATTCGTAGTTAAGGTTGTTGGTGCCAAAATATTAATAAAAACATACAATATTCTACCTAGTCGGCTATGACACTAAATGTCCTTAAAAATTTGACATTATACTATTTTTATAGTTCCAGTTGCTTTGTTACCATTACTAATATGAATTTTTCTAATGAGGAACTGATAAGATTATTGTGCTAATGGAGTACATATAACAAGAATGTGCTCCTAGCAATAAGAATTTTTCATCAGAAATTCCCTGATAGACGACAACTAAGAAGAGAAACGTTTAAAAATATACTAGAACGGTTTCAACGGACTGGACACTTAGATTATGATAAATCTGATCCAACAAAAACTATTGTAAGTGAAGAAAACAGGAATTAAAGGTAATCCATAGTGTCACTCAGGATCGGCATATTAGTACAACCGTTCTTACAATCTAAGTATCTAGTCTGTTGAAACCGTTTTAATATACTTTAAAAAGTTTCTCTTTTTATTTGTCGTCTATCAGGGAATTGCTGATGATAAATTTTTATTGCAAGTAGTTCATTTTTTTATACTCTCCTAGCACAAAGCCATTTAGTCAGTTCCTCATTAGAAAAATTAATATTAGTAATGGTATCAAATCAACTGGAACTATACAAGTAATATAATGTCAACTGTTTAAGCAAATTTTGTGTCATAGCCAACCAGGGAGAATTTTGTAAGTTTGATTAATATTTTAAGCACCAACAACCTTAACTACGAATGTATTGAGATATCTCATCCAATATTAATAGATTAAAGATCAGGCTAGATTATTATGTATTTTTTCCGAAAAATTATTTTTGATTGGATATTTTCACGGCTACCTAATAAAATTTCACGTAATTTTTATTGCAATTAATGTTTGGCTTAAAGAATCACGAATAACTTACAAATTAAAGCACTTAGGTATAGGCAATGCCTAAGAAATAAAAAAGTAAAATAAAATATCATTTCATTACAATACTAAAATACAGGGTGTTCTATTTAAGAAAACTCAGAAAATACTTATTCCGAGTTTAGACCCACCCTGTATACTAAAATTAAACATTTCGCTACAGTATTTCTCATGATCATTTTTCAGTGCGTAACAAATGATAGGAAAAAGGGTAAGTCCGTGATAATACACATTTACGACATTTATTCTAACATGACATTTTAGTTAAATCTGACAGTTGTCACATTTTATTTTAAATTTGGAATAAAAACAAATCAAAAGTGTTTCTTGCATTTATAAAATGGTATTTTCTTTGATTTGTATAGTCTTATAAATTATACAGATTATATTTGTAATATTACTATCTAATTAAAAAAAATTATTTTTTTATTATGGCGCCATCTATCGACAACTAGAATAAATGTTATAAAAATGTCACCGACGAAATGTAATCACCGACGTGCCTTTTTTTCTGTCACATACAATTTAATGCGTTAGAAAGAAATCGAAAAACTGTGACGCACTGAAAGATGATCATGAGAAATACTGTATACTGTTTATGATTAACAGTAGTAGACTATATTAAAAATCGTTTGAATATAAATAGAAAATTTGATGTCAAATCACTACAAATCTACAGGGTGTAGATTTTGCTACAAAATTAACAAAAAAAAAACGTAATTTACTTTTAAACTACCTAAGGAGAATCCAAAAATGTAAAAATATACAGGGTGTTCCATCTAAAAAAAACAACCCTGTCAATACGCACGCCCCTGTATATTTTAAAATATTTTTAAATTATGGTACTATAATATGTGCCCCAACTTTTACCTAAATAACTTTTTTTCGTATCTCTTACGACAAACGAGTAATTGGACTTTGTCACACTAATGCCCCACCCTGTATAGGTAATTATTAAATAGGTCTTAAAGATTTGATAATAATATGTATATACCCCTGAATAAGTGGTGGCTTGCAATAAACAGCAAAATACCTCACTGACAGCTGATGTAAAACTTAGCTGATGTAAAACTTAGACATGTAAAAGCTGACAAAGAACTCTGTGAAGGCAACTTTAACTATGTAAGAACACAGAACTGCTGCTCAGAGATTTACTCAATTAAGAACAGGCTAAGATGTAGTTGCTGCATTTCACCAACTATTTTTAAAATACACGTAAATGCTACACTGAATCAATGAAGAATAAAATGCAATCCAATTTAAGAGGAGAATTGCAAAATGTCGCCTGTCAAAATTTTCAACGCGTTTCAAATGTATTCAATTTTCTCGAATCCTGAGAAAACTAATAAGTATTTTTAAAAAATTTAAACGCACAATGAAAGGTTGCGTTATTACCGAGGGCCGAAAGTCCCTTAGAATAAATAAAATGTTTCTTTTAAATGAAAGATTTGCAATTAAAAATCACGCTAAATTTTCTCTTCTATTTTCACCCCTGTAACTTATTAAAATAAACATTATAGAAGTTTTCAGAGACTTTTGGCCCTCAGTAATAATGTAATCTTACTGACATTTGCTTATGACATTTTAAAGTAGGTAAAATTTGGCTTTCACCTTCTCTAGTAGTTTAAAACTTCATATCGTAAGAATAAAGATTATGAGAGGAATTTAAATATGGAAAAATATACAGGGTGTCCCATTTAAAAAAAATGCATGGTTGCTTTACCAGGCAGAATCATACTGCAGAATTTGGCCTGTTATCCAAGACTAAAGAATATCATTGCCTACAGTTTCTCAAATAATTTTTGGGGTACCTTATACCATGATGGAATTACCCGCCAATGTTCCACTAAAAACTTACCCTGTATGTAGCTGTGGCCTGTATTTCTTCTGTTTGCTAGCCCATTCTCTGATAGTGTAGTATGTACCTACTGCTTTATTATCATTATACTGTCTGTTTTCACTGCATTTTCTAGATGGATTATATATGGTAGGCTGAATATATCCATGAAATTTGATAGTTACTTAAATGCATTTCAGTTTTGTAATACTTTAATAAAAATTGTACGTGTTTCTTTATTATTTTTCTATTTAGTTTTTCAATTTCCATCTATTCAAATAGATATAAATGATAGGTGCATTACAGTCCACTAACCTGACCTCTTACCACTAAATAATTCATTCTAAACAACTTTGTGAAGTTCCACATGCAAGCATAGTTAAACAGAACAAAAGGCTAGACGATCGATGAAAACACAGTCAGATTCAAAGGAAAGCCGTCTCTAAAAATTAATAGGATTTTTGTTTCCTGTTTTCAACTTCAAATGTAAAATTTCGCAGGATTCTTATAGAAAGGCAGATCACGTAAAACCAAATTGAACTTCTGAAAGTTTAATTGAAGTCTCTGAATGTTAAATCAGTAAAAAAACTTAAAAACGATGCGATACTTAAAACTTGTTTGCAGGAAAACATTTTAAGGAGCATTGCGAATTCCTTGCCGTCTCTCATAATTACTTTCAATTTAAATTTTCACGAAACAAAAGGCTGGAAATTGTACACAAGAAATTGTGAATAATTTGATCTAATGGGTCAAGAGGTATTCAAGATTTAAATCTAATATAAGGCAAGAAATAGACGCCTGTAATGCTTCTAGCTCTTTGCTGTGGTCTCGTTTTTTAAGTGTGAAAGGAATAATGCGATTTTGAGAACTGCAAATGATTGCATTTTCACTGGAGATGTCTAAAAAGTCTCCGGAATCGGAGACTCGGTAATTTGAGAGGAGATAACGAAAGAAATAATGAATATAATGTATAAAAAGGAAAGAATCCCTCTCATTGGCTGTATACCATAATAAAAATTACTAAAGAAGTAAAAATGTTCCTTTGTAGATGGTATATAATTTATTTAAATTTTTTTTCTAAAAAAGATCCAAGTTGGACTTAAAGTGGGTACATCACTGGTACGATACAAACAAACGTTTTCGGACTAATCAGTCCATCATCAGGTTAAAGTTCCAGATCCAAAGTATGTAGTTGAAACTAGCTACTGTGATAGGTCCAATGACCTTACCAGTATAAAAAATAATAGTCTGGACAGATTATCGGAGAATACGACATTTTTGGGAAAATTTATTTGCCAGCAATTTTATTGCTGGAATGGAATCTTATGATTGTATAATATATTAATAATATAGGTATGCAAAGTCCGCAGATAGTGTGCTACTTTTTTTATAAACAAAATGGCGCCCGAAAATCGTGTTTTTTTCAATTTTTGCTCTATAACTCCAAAGATTTTAACTTTACACCAAAAACACTCGAATTAAAATTCACCGTAATTAAAGTCTGCATGGAGACGTGTTTTTTCCAATTTACTTCGATGAAAATTTTCCCCGGAAAATGCGGGTTTTTCCAACAAAATCTTTAATTTTCAACTAAAATTTTAGATCAGTAATTGTTTATTAATAATTAAATAACTAGGCAATGTAAAAACTCTTTTCGTATAGATTACAATTCCAGAAGCCGATTAAAATTGAATGAATAGTTTAGCAACAATTGAATTGTTAATTAAAAATTTACAAATACAATAGATAAAAAGTATGTGTTTTATCTCGCTAGGTATTAATGACGCACGAGTAAAGACTGGCGGACTCAACTTGTAGTGTTGTTCTTGATCACAAATTTTTCCTTCTGCCTTTTTGAATATAAAAAAATAAATATAGTGACCATTTTCATCATCATCTTATGTTTGTTTTTGTGTCTGGCGGCATTTCTAATAACATTTGTCTACCTGTTGTTTCGATCTTGGCTCAAAGCAATATTGATTTACAAACATGCGGAATAAAATATTTAGACATTCATTAATAAAGTATTTAGAATATAATAGTAGTCTCGTTACATAGGTATTGATCTGAAATGGTCAACATATTGGTTTCACCTTATGAATATTATTCAATTAACAATTATTATTTCCAATAATTTTTAGCGGATAATCCAGCATGGGCTCGAGCATGGGCCTAGGCCTACAGGGCCTGTAGAACATATTAAATAAAAATAATAAATAAAAATCGAGCATGAGGCTTTTTTAGTTGGTTCTTCTTCTTCTGATCTCTAATCTCTAATCTTGTTTCAAAACTTAGTCTTTGTCTCACCAAAGATCAACAAACGGCTCTTGAATGTTTTCCACTAAAGTGGTAAGCATACAAAGGTACCATGGCTATGAACTATGAACTATTGGTTCATGGCTATGAACGAAAACAATTTATTAATTATCGTTTTTTGCTCTTTCTATGGCAAACATTTCTATATTAGTTATTTTGCTTTAGAATGGCCGTGATTAAACCATTTTAACTTGATTTACATGAATTTCCGTAGATAATAATTATACGCCAGCGAAATAAGGCAAAAATATACCATGTTCGGTACACTTGAGCAGCCAGGTTGCAAATGGGTTTTTTTGGGTACTATATACCTAATACATTATAAATACAAAAATGCCCGTCAGAATTTGGACGAGAATTTTAGTAACAAATAAGGGACAAAAATGGCAGTTTATTCGTTTAAATCGCTGCAGGTAAAAATAGGGTAATTAAATATGTTATTTCTAGTATCTTTCTTTTATCACACGAGCAAAGGTTTAAAATGGCAGTTTTTGTATTTTGGTCCGATCATTTGTTGCTTCGGAAATTGCAAAATAAAACTAAAATTTTGAAAATAAAAAATTTGCTATAACTTTTGCGAAAATGACCTTAAGACTTTCATATTGCACGAAAGGCTAAGTCAAATAGTTCATACAATTCACAAAAAAATGTAAGACGATTTGTCAATTAGTTTAAATTTTATTCAATTTGTTTATCCCAAAGAGCTTTTTTTGCAATGTCATTGTTCAGGAAATAATAACGATATAGCAATTCTGTGGAAACTACATGAAAGAAGAATAGTTATATTTTCAAAATATTAAAAAAAAATCATCAAAAATCATTTTTATCATTCCGAAAACATTTTACTAAACTAGAGTCATTTTTAGCTCATAAAAAATTTGAATAATTTTGTTAATATTGACTGTATACTAAAACTACTTTGAGATTTGAAAAGCCGGTATTTTTACACGAATTTTCAAAAGAAAATTGTTTGAATAGGTTAATTACGGTCAAGGTTAGCCATTTTTTTTATTTAATTCGCAGCTACTTTGTTTATAATAATTAAGCAACCTAACTTGCGCCATTTTGAAGTTCAAGGTATATAGTTTATGTGTAAAAGTTTGAGTAAACTTTGAACTTCAACAGAGTGGTTAATAAAGCTTTAAAAATGACGTCCTAACGAAATCGATTCGTGGTCGGTGGAGGGGAAATATTAAAATCCGTGCACTCAAAAATGAAATTGGTTCTTCAAACATATGCTGCGATTAATATCTCCAGTTAGCTAGGCGTAGCTAGAATGGATGACACCCGGGGCGGTAATCAATGGTGTCAACCCAAATCCTAAAAATAAAGATTGTTAAAATCAACGAAAAACCGATAGAAACGTATGTTTTGAATAATGAAAAAAAATAAGAATTATAGTTAATGAAATTACACCTATGTTATCTTGTTTGCGTTAGTGTTGCTCGCAAGTAATTTTTGATTAATTTTAGCTTACTAAAACTTATCTCACATGAAGCAACCGATACACAAATGAATTTTAAAAAGTCTGCAGCTAACCATTTAGAGGCTCTTTTATTGTCCGCTTGTAAATGTCTTCTGAACCTTGGTATTTCTAGCAGAGTATGTGTCTGCACAACCTCCAACAATGAAGCCACATCTTGAATGGACTTTGATCTGGTTTCGAGTTCAACATTGGATATGTCAAAACATTCCAATACATCCTTTTGAAGTTTCGCCTGAAGTGCGAGTCCTGTATCGGTAGCTATCTCACCATCCATTCGTTTTATCCCTGATATCTTTTCGTGGCAAAATCTATTGCTTCATCTCTAATATGAGCAGGTTTTTCTTTTCTTCAATATAAAGACGAAGCGCTCCTATTTGGGTCGATAAACGGTTATGTCTTTACTTTGCAATTAAATCTGACAAAAATTGATTTCTCTCAGTACATCATTCCAAAAGAAAATATAACAAAAAAATCTGAATTATACACAGCGGGCATAAGGTTATGTGCAACACTTCTGGTGTATAAATTTTCTTGTTGATGACATAATTCCTTAATTGCAGCAACAACACTATCAAAATGTTCTGCCAATACTTTAACTGCAGCATAGTGAGCACTCCAACGCGTTGTGGATAGTCGCTCAACAGATACTTTGCTGTGTTTAATAAGCATTTTCTAGCAGCTAGTGGAAGCAGAAGAAAAATTAAAAATTGCCTCTAGAAATTACATCTAAAAGAGTGCTGGCCGCATAAATTAATTAAATGATCAATTCATCCAATGAAAATAGCATTTTTGTTTTTTGCTTTAATAATAGCTTGTATTCCTCCATTTACTTACGCTGCTCATAACAGCTGCATTATCTTATCTCTGTGAATGGTACTTCATAATATCTAAATCATCAATTTCAAGCTTCTTGACAATTTCATTATTTAGATCACTGCTTTTTTGCTTTTAACGTAAAAAATCCAAGAAATGCCTCTTTGACCTCGACTTTTCTCGGTTTCGTGTATTTACAAAATAATATCGAATTGTATTTTGGTTGTAAAGTGAGTAAATTTACAAATTAACGATTTATTCTTTTGTGATCGGGTCTCTCGGGTGTCACCCCCTAACGGGTGACACCCGGGGCGGACCGCCCTCTCCGCCCCGCCTAAGCTACGCCACTGAATATCTCCGAAGGTTGTTGATGGATTTTGATCATAATTTTTTTAATTTGCATGTTCTCGTAGTCTTGTAGAGTACGTTATGTATACATATTCCCACCAAACATTACAAAATGTTAGGGGGAATCCACCTTATCACTCAGGAAAATGAAAAATAGATTCCGACCGATTCTAAGACCTACCGAATATACATATATAATTTTATAAAAATCGGTCAAGCGGTCTCGGAGGAGTATGGCAACTAACACTGTGACAAGAGAATTGTACAGATGTAAATATATAGATGACTATCAAAAAAATAGAAGTTAGGGATAGAGGAGTGAAAATTAAGGGTTGAATATATTTTTAAGCCTACATAATATAAAATTAAGATAGACAACATTGTCCAATAAAATTAAAAAAAAATGTCAGGAGGGCAACCCCCTTACAACTTATGGGTATAAAAAATAGGTTAAAACCTATTCTCAGTCCTACAGGATATATGTGTAAAATTTCATAAAAATCGGTCAAGCCGTTTCAGAGGAGTATGTTAACTAGCACTGTTACAGGAGAATTTTATGTATACAGAAGTAACTGTGAATTAAATAATAAAAGTGGCTAACTTTGACCGTAATTAACCTAGGCAAAAAGTTTTTTTTGAAAATTCGTGTAAAAATACTAGATTTTGAAATCCCAAAGTATATTTACTCTACAGTCAATATTAACAAAGCTATTCAAATGGTTTAGAAGCAAAAAATGACTACCTAAGTAAAATGTTTTCGGAATGATAAAAATAACATTTTATTGATTTTTTTAAACATCTTGAAAATATAATTATTCTTCTTTCATGTGATTTCCACAGAATTGCTGTATCTTTATTATTTTCTGAACAATAACATTGCAAAAAAAGATCTTTGGGATAGACAAATTGAATAAAATTTAAACTAATCGTCGAATCATCTTTTTTGGGCATTATATGTACTGGTTGAGTCAACGTTTAGTGCAATATCAAAGGCTTAAGTTCATTTTCGCAAAAGTTATAGCCAATTTTTTATTTTTGAAATTTTAGACTTTTTTGCAATTAGCAAAGCAACAAACGATCGGACCAAAATTCAAAAACTGCCATTTTACACCTTTGCTGATCTACTAAAAGATGAATACTCTTAATAATTATTTAATAACCCTATTTGTAGCTGTAGCAATTTAAGGCCGGCCGTTGTATGAAAGAGAGGTCCCCAAATGCCGGCGCAACAGAGAGAAAAGATTCTTTCCCGAGAGATGCTGCCTCTATCGGAGAAATAACGCAATAGATATCTAAGCGAGGCCGCAAACGGCAGAATTTTTAGTGAGTCGATAGTTTAGTTAAGTACAGAGAGTATGCAGGTGCGGCCTCGCTAAGATGACTCGAAATCGTTTTATATATCAGGTGCGAACTTTTAATTTTTTAGTAGGCGGTTTAAGGACGGGGTCTCGCTGAAAATTTTACTTGGATAAATACTGTGCTCGTATCTCGTGGTAAAATCTAAACCAAAAGTATTGGAGAAATCTATTTTAGTCCATGTGGTGAGACCGCTCCCGTCTGGGAAAATTTCTGATTCGGTTTCTTTGTGGATTCCTATTCAAACATGTCCCCTCTAAACAAATCTGAAGGGTGCCGGGCGGAATTTTTGGGCAGAAACTGTTTAAACAATTTTTATAAACAAATAGAAAAGATCACGTTTTTTTGCCCCGGAACATATATTTTTAAGTTTAGTGGGTCATTCTAAACAAGAAAGGTATCTTGTAATTTTTTTCAAAAATTGATAGTTTTCGAGTTATAGGCGATTTAAAATCTTAAAAGTGCGAAAATGCTCATTTACGAGGCCTAAAAACTCATATTTAAATTAGAACTTTTGAGGTTGCCAGATTCTTAAATTGAAGTTTAAACATTCAGCTTGAAGATTCTAAAGAGTGATTGTGTCTAACCCTAATTTAAACCGTCGTGTTTTAATTGTTAAATATACATGTCCATCCGATTTTTTTGTCGGTGCGGCGCGCTCTATTTCAAAAATCTCCAGTTTTCCTCCAAAAAATATTTTTTCTAGATTTTTTGGGACATTTTAAATAAAATAAGTTTCTTGACATTTTTCTCAAAAGTTAACAGTTTTAAAGTTATAAGCGATTTAAAATCCAAAAATGCGTTTTGGCATTTTTCGGATTTAAATCGCTTATAACTTTAAAACCATTAACTTTGGAGAAAAATGTCAAGAAACTTATTTTATTTAGAATATCACAAAAAATCTAGAAAAAATATTATTTGGAGGAAACTAGAAGATTTTTGAAATAGAGGTCGCCGTACCGGCAAAAAAATCGGATAAACATGCATATAACAACTAAAAAAACGGTATAAATTAAGGTTAGACGCGATCACTCATATGTGGACCATATAGAACAATTTGGTGTTGCAGGAAAACTTTTACTTCGGATGTCTGGGTTAGGCCTTTTTTGGACCAATTATAACATACTACCTCCGTAACTTTGGAACCGTTCATTTTAGAAGGGTTATGCATAGGACCTTTTTTGTTTCAAATTTAATGTAGAACAATTTTGTATAGAAGGTTGTTCATGCTAAATCGCATAGTTTTAGAAATATTGACGAAAAACGTAAAAAACTACGAATTTACCGATTTCTCCCCCCTCTCCCCCCCAAACCCGACGCTCAAAATGGTGTGACTTTTTTCTGAACATTATGTGGACCATATAGAACAATTTGGTGTTGGAGGATAACTTTCACTTTGGATGTCTGGGTATGGGTCTAACTATACCATACTATATTCCCTAAAATAAAATGTTTCATCATAACGGCTGACCTGAGTAAAAATCACTTATTTATAAGTTAAATTTGAATTATAGGCTTGGATCTCGCGTACAAAAAAGAAGTTGATTAATAACAAGCTGAAAATTTTTAACTTAACTGTGTCTAGTCGGACAAACTTTGATGTACGGGAACACTGAAACAGGCGAAGCTTTAATTGTGGAACAGGTTAAAAATTTGGAACATCAGACTACGAAAACGTTCCATGTATTTTGTCTGACAGAACTTCCAACTGATTTGTTACGATTTCATTAAACTCTTATGCAAAAATCAGACTGGTATTATCACCAACTGGGCATTTTAATAAGTTTAACACGAAGAACATGTCAAATGGCAGGAATTATATTTTTGATAAATAGCAATATGATTTTTGCATGAGAGTTTAATGAAACAGTAACAAATCAATTGGAAGTTCTGTTCGAAAAAATACATGGAGCGTTTTCGTAATCTGACGTTCCAAATTTTTAAACAGTTCTACAATTAAAACTTCTCCTATTCTTCTCCTGAAAAAACTTCTCCTGAAAACTTAGTGAAAACAGAGAAAATTTAGTGAATTGCAAATATTTAATTCAAAAGAAACTTTTTATTTATTCTAAGGGACTGTCGGCCCTCGGCAATAACGTTTTCTTTCATTCTGCGTTTAATTTTTTTAAAAATACTTATTAGTTTTCTCAGTATTCGAAAAAAATGAACACATTTAAAACACAGGAAAATTTTGAGAGGCGACATTTTGCGTCTTTCCCCTTAAATTTTTTTGCAACATGAATGAAGCACCCTGTGTATTAAATTAAAAATATACATTCAAGTAAATAAACAATAATATTTTGTTATATCAAAGTTTTCAAACAAATTTTATATAGGGTGTCTGCATAACTAGCAACCATATGGTTTCATATTAATTTTATTAATTATTAATTTTAATTATTATTAATACATTATTAATTTTACGGGAAAAGGTAATACCCAAGTTAAATACATAATCATAATTCATAGAGTATGTGTTTACTTAAGGGTAATTATCATTAGAGTAAAAGATTCACTTTATAGGAGTAAAACTGCTAAGTTGCGTTATGGGTACTAATTTATGTTTCTAGTCGTCAAGGAGTGTGATTTGATGTTTGATTTTCATATGGCAAGCGTAATTCAATCTATCTACATACTTCAAAGAAAAAAATTAGGAAGGGACAATAAAATGTAATATATTTTAGACGGAGTACGTTCAACATTTCAGGACGGGAATAATAATCATTTTTTCAGTAATAACACAATATTTGATTTTTGAGATTTCTCTAGCTGTTCATGAAATAAATAAAATTGTATATAAAAAATGATTATCTCATTTCAAATAAATATTTCTTATTTACCAATCCTTCGGTTTGGCGCCCCATTGGGGTTACGCACGCGTGCGCCGCACGCGTTGCACGCCCGGTTACGGGGCCCTGATATTATTCCAAGTACGCAATAATGAACCACCCGCATCCCTCAAAACGGTATTACTCTCAATACAGTACCGAAATTTCCAAAGGAAAGTTTCAAACGGGCCATACCGCTCCTGAATTTTGCACATGTATATAATATTTTTCGTAGCGCCATCTTATACATAATGGCTACATTAACAGAGCTTAGATTCTTACAGATTCCTATACTGTATTCGTATTATATGTCGAATATTTACGTTTCACATGCCAATTTCTATTAATTTCAGAAATTTATTTTAAAAGTACACCACGCAAAAAGTACTTTATTAATTCACATTTTTTTAACGTTATATCCTTCCATTACTTCTACTGTAGTGCTAAACGGAATTTTATCATGAAATTCATTTAAATACTTAAGTAATTTAGATATAAACGCTCTTATATTTATTGAGAAAAAAGCAAAACTTTCACATTTTTTTATAAACAATACACAACAGGTAGGATAACAAAAATATGGCTGGAACTAGCGACATATATTCTTAGTAGGTTAAGCATTTTTCGGTATACATATATGCTCTAGATTATGAGTGGTGTACTTTATAAAGGTGATGGGATCGGCTATACTTATAACATTACCAATGGCCGGCCTTAAACGAAAAAACTCCCATTTTTGACACTTATTTGTTAATAACTAAAATTCTAGTCCGAACTGTGACGGGCATTTTTGTATTTATAATGTATTAGGTATATAGTACCCAAAAAACCCATTTGAAACCTGGCTGCTCAAGTGTCCCGACAAAAACCTTATTTCTCTGGACTATTATAATTAACTCATAAGAAGCTTGTACGTGTATTGTGTCAACTAGTAGAATGTAGAATATGCAAAAGTTCATAATTTTAAAAAAGTTCTGGTAACTTCACGTATAAAAATCTATAATACAATTTTAGATTTATCGGTATAAAGCAAAATAAAATTATTTTCAAGATTTTCTAAAACACTTAACTATTTTGATAACAGTATTTGGTATAACACACAAAGGAAGTAAACACCCTTCCGACTTTGGTCCGTGGCTTAAAGCTTACTGCAATTTATCATTGACAAAGTTGTTCTTTCTGTGTATCCATCAATCTTGTCCTTGATCGACGCGCCCTGCTCTATAAAATCTTTTATGTGACCACTACTCACGTTCGTCACTTAATTTTTGTACAAAGAACGCGAATCCATCACCAGTCAATGCCGTAAGAAGATCGTTAATTCCTTGATTGAGAACTACGTTATTGCCGCAAGACAAAAAGATACTTTCAGCAGTTTCTCCTGCAGGATGTCGATATTTGAACTATTATTTCGACAGGACGTTTTTAACCCTTAAGTACTAACACACCGTCTCTCAGACGGCATCGTTTGTTGAAAGTGGGATATTTCCCTTCGTAGAAAAATTTGAAGGTCATCCGTTTATGACTTTTCAAGTTGGGTTGTTATTTACTAGTATTGAATTCGGCAATTTGATGCAGGTTGTTATTCGAAAAATATTTAGACTCAAAGTGTGATTTCCGTCTAATAGACGGGGTGTTAGTGTTTGTGCCCAGTTCGTCATTAAACATAATGTGCCCCAGTTCGTCAAAAAGTTCAAATAAGGGGATAAAGACTATGAGGAAACTCTTTTGAAATGACTTGATGAGGTAGAAGACGACGTAAGCGAAGTGGGATCAATTTGTGATGAAAATGTTGCCACTGACTACCATTGCTACACTGTACAAATTTTAGTGCCTGTCAGTTTTTTTTTGTTTTAATATTTTTTAAAAAAAAATTTATTTTCATGTTTATTACTCTTTGTTTAACTCGATTATAAATTTTTATCAAGATTCTTTAATTTGTTTCATTTTTATCACACTTTTTTTCAGGAATAAGAAGTTACACAAACAATCCTGCCATTCTTGTTATAATGTTTTGTATTTTAATAAATACAGAAAAACTAGATCAATTACTGTGTTTTTTAGATAAGTAATACTTTCAGTAAGTCATCGAAATATTTTTTTGGATTATAATATTTAACAAAAGAAAAATAACCAGTAATGGTAGGGGAGCAAAGTATGCTAAATGTGCAGTCACTCGAGCGCTTTGGGGACCTATTGGGTTGTGATTATTAGGTCCTAAAACCAAAAAAAGTTAAGTAAAATTTTCCATTTTAGTGGGCGCTTGCCATTTTTTAATTTAATTTTCCATTTCCATTAATCGTTTTTTCCGATTATAGCGCCATCTATCCATAATTCGAAAAAATGTTTCGAATAAAAGTTGCTTATTTTTATTCAGAGAATCCAAATCTGCAATAAAAAATCTAAAAATTTTTTCGATCTGACGTTCATTTCGCGAAATATTCTCTTTTTTCTTGTGAAACTTTGTGACTCACTAATTTCCTTGGGTCCCACTCAAATCGTCAGATTTTTTAATAAATACACTGTTTTGTATGTACTTAACTTACGTTATCTTAATCTGACAATTTCGAGTATTTTTAAGGATAGATTTTTTTTTCGGGCCCCCCTAAACGAACTCCTCTGTGTTAAGAGCCAATATATGGCAGAGGTACATCTGCAGGGTACCACGTTTTTTCCCATATAATAATCTGACGCGCTCGAGTAACTGCAAAAATCCCCGCTTGGGCTCCCCTACCATAAAATGTGAAACCCGTCTGTCAGGCGGTTAGTTAGTGTTTGCGCCATTGATTTAAGATGTTAGTACTTAAGGGTTAAATAGGTAGCGACAAGCTACAATTACTATTTTTTAATTACTAATTGTAATTATTAATTTTTAATAACTTTTCTCCCTAAACAAAATAATACGCCTCATTTAAAATTTACATTTTTTCCGCTCATAATATACAAAATCATATTTATATTAATTGCCTAAACCTTTTTCAGTTTTATGTATAGGAAACGAAATACCATAAATTACATCAGCGAGCCCCTTACATGAATAACTGTTTTAAGGGCCTTTAAATTTTAAACCACTTATGACAAAATTAATGAGTTAAGCTCAGTCACATCTTAGCGGTCGGTTGGGAAAGGTCAAAATACACCCTCTCCGAGAAATAAGCACGCTTTTTACCGAAATATATATATTATTGACAGTTGTTTTACGTTTTATTTAATATTTTATTTGTTTCCGTGGACAATAAAGTTACAACACGCATCCAACCACGCAACAAATAGAAAGTATTATTTTGGAAAAAGTACTATTATGTAATAATATTCAAATAAACAATTATTAGTAAATGCTGGGTATATATGACATTAGACCACAATTGATTGTAATGAAAATTTCATTTTATACTTTTCATTTGACATTTTTATTTCCACTACGGAAATGGTTTCCAAAAATTATTTTAAAATAATTAGCTGTTATTAGTCCATTTTATGAGGCCGCTTCCGTATAAAAAAAAATCTGATTTGGTTCCTTTGACTATTCCTGTTGGATGAAATTTAAAGGAATCTGTGATAGACTAGGCATGAAGAAGACAAGAAGTACAGCCTATCACCTGCTATCGGATGGAATGGTAGAGCGGATGAATAACACAGTCCGCAAGTATTTGACAAAGATGGTGTCCAATCAGCTGCGAAACTGAAACCAGCACCTTCCGTTCTTAGCAATGGCCTACAGATCCTCTGTTAATGAATCAATGTGCCAAACACCATCAAATTATATTTGGACGCAGATGCGACTACCTGGTGATCTAGAGTTTGGGTGTCGACCTGTAGAAGATGTGGCTAGATTTTGTGAATGAATTGCGAGGAAGAACGGATGATATCGATGAGTTGGTCCATTCCCATCTTCAGAACACTAGCGATCGAATGAAGAAACGGTACGATACTCAAGCCAAAAGGGATATTTTAAGAAGAACGACAAAGAGTTTGGAGAACTTTGGAAAACACTTAGGAGAACACCTGCTGCAACGTCTTCGGTTGTTCTCCTAAGTTGCAGCAGTTCTGGTAAGGTCCGTACCTCATTATGGAGAAAATTAACGACGTTACCTACTGAATGAGCAAGATTCCCAGGGGAAAGCCGATGATAGTGTAGCATAACTGGTTGGTGTCATTCGAAGGAGACCACGACGTAGATGAAGAAGTGGAAGTAAACCAAGTCCAAGTATCTGACCTCACGTTTGAGGAATCCTTAGAGGCCTATGGAGGTACCTGTAAAGCAAGACATGGTGTTACCACTGAAGAAAAGCAAGATCTACTCGCACTTCCCGATGACTACTCACTGGCCCATACCATTCCGGTCAGTATTAAAGACACCCAAGGGTTGGCTTTCGCCTTTCGAAGGAGTTTTGGTCGAGTTGCAAACTTTCAATTCCAACTGCCAGCTCCAGAAAAAACCTTTTGAAACTCCAAGATGTATCACGTTACTTTTTCTATCTTGTAACAAAAGACACTGTCCATGACTATCCTACCTACCAAGATGTGTGGGAAGCATTACTTCAAAAATTGAGAGAGCACGTATTAGAGTCCGACGTGCAAAAGTTAGCCATGACAAAGCTTAGAGTGCATTAGTTTTTTGAAATTTTTATGGTTACTGGTGCGGAGCGAAAACCATCCCTTGTCATTCTTATAGAACTGGGAGTGGTAAAATAGAGCCCAGTCACCGATACTAGCATCCAGTTCCAGTCCCGACCAGCTTCCAGGAGTAACCATCTCTTAAGGAGGGGAAAATGTTACGTCGATCGCCCCTAACACGCACCCGGACACCAATCGCCTAATAAAATAATTCATTACGTGAGGCCAGCATGGAGGCGCCATAGCGCGCCAGATCGTCTGCCGAACATTCTAATCGTAGTGAATTCGAAAAAGACTGTCTGCTTCTCAAAACAAACCGTAGCATATATAAGAGAAGTTTTGAATGAAACGGATTCATTCATTATTTTGAATGTCGTGTATTAAAAACACAAAATATAAATTCTCTGATAGACATGCCCTGCTCTATATGTAAAATCTTTCATGTGACCACTACTCACGTTCGTCACTTAATTTTTGTACAAAGAACGCCAATCCATCACCAGTCAATGCCGTAAGAAGATCGTTAATTCCTTGATTGAGAACTACGTTATTGCCGCAAGACAAAAAGATACTTTCAGCAGTTTCTCCTGCAGGACGTCGTTATTCGCGATTGATTGAAGCGTGACATATTTACCTAACTATTATTTTGACAAGATTCAGAAATTGCTTTCTTGTGTAATGTCTAATTTAAATATTGTAAGTATATGGGATTAAGCCACAATTATTCGTGTAATGAAAATTACATTTTTAAATAACTAATATTTGACATTTGTGAAGATAATATACTCTGATCATCTAGAGTACGCCTGTGTATTCAACATAACGTGTTCGTATACCGTCTCTGGCCTGGCAGTAAAAAGACCAAACAGAAATCTCCGATCGTCGATTTATTATACATGTATAGAATATCGTCACACTAACCTTCTGAGATTTACGAAAGCTGTAATATATTTAGAAGTTATATTTAAATAACGAAGTAATTATCCTTTTTTTTGTTTTGTTTTTTACTGAAACAATTATTGTTGGCTGTCCAAATATGTTCATCCTATTTTCCATTATTTCCATACTATTTTTGTGTTCATGTTTTTGCTGGTAATCTTGTATGTGTTTTCTCCATTTATTTTGTATTAATATTGGTACTTCTTTTGCTGCTTTTTCGTGTTTGTGAACCTCACTTCATATTTGTGTATATTTTTCTAATTTTCCTATAATTTCCTCTCCTTGATCCTTCTTTTTTGATTCACTTAAGACTATTATATCTGTGTCTAGTCTGTTGAATTCTAGGAGTATTTCATTTTCCTTTGTTGCGAATCTCTGCATATTCCTTGTTCGTATATAGTCTTTTTTCTTCACATATGTCGTATATCCTTAGTTCCGTCCAAATTTCGAAAACAATCTTGTGTTGGATTATTTTTTTTGCATAATATAATGATTTTTTCTGACTGTTGGATAGTAGGCCTGACGCTTTAACCACTTATTCTTCGGAGGACCATAATTTCTCTTCGTTAATAAAATCCTGATCATTTCCATCTTCAATCTAGGGTCGTTATCCGTAAATCCATCCAGGATTCTGGAATTGAATTCAAAGGTTTGGATATGGACTGAGGGTAGGACAATGATCACCTCTCACATAAGTATGTACCCGCTATCTTATTCTCCTAAAAAAAGTAATTAAATATTTTAAAAAGTTGCTAAAAATTCTTGTTTCTTTTTAAGCAATTGAACATTATAGGGATTAAAGGCAGATTTCGAGCATATAGTTTAATCAAATCTTGTCCAAGTATACTTTCGCTAACTTAGGATCATCAGGGGCATCTGAAATAAGCCAAAAGAACTCTATTGTAACAAAAGAAATGAGTGGAAAAAACTTTGACAAGAAATCAAAGTTGATGTTAGTCAAAAAATTACAATAACGTACACTTACTTCGTCAAAACAGGAAGATATCCCAGCAAAATGTAGATAACATTTGTATGGCAAGAACGTAATTCAAAGAATTTTGCAACTAATTAATAACATTAAACACACACTGGACAAAGGACAAACAGATCAAAAATTAATTAAAAGATGCCGGATACTACATCTTGGCAAGAGAAATGTAATAACAATGAATGACAGTTCCTTATTTTGGCGGTAGTGTTCAAGTAAGTGATAAGTGACAAATGACGTGACTTTGACAAATATTGTCTTATACTCATTGTCTTAATATTCAGATTAATTTAAATTGTACCAAATTTAAACCAATTTTTAAAAATGTTATTACAGCTTCACCTCGCAGGGGATCCAGCTCGGCTGTGTAGTTTTCCTGCACTGACTCTATATCTTCGTCTAATTTACTAACCGTTGCACGTCATCCGCGTCATAGCCTGTGACGTCACATGGTACCAACACGAAATATTTAGGCGGTAGGTGTGTTCTTTTTTAGAATCATTTTGCCTAGTACACTGGAATTGCAGCCATTAGCCATATTTTATTATATACGCGTAGAAATAATATTTGACGATTTCTATTAATGTTAACCTAAAGAAATACACAATAATATGTTTCATTTAATTTGTATAAATGGATTATAAAGCGTTTTTATAAGCAGATTTGTTCGGAACACACTGTAACTGTAATCGAACGAAGGTGACATTTTAGAATAAATTGGTAACATTTATTTGGCAGTTGCGGTGATGACATTTCATATTTGTTTATATTCTTTACTATAAGTAGGTAGGTATCTGTTTTATTATATTTACTGTTTTTATTATTTACTTTACTATAAAAAGATCCTCTACTATAAAAATATAAATTTCACCTAATTTTATCACGACTTGGAATAATCGAGGTATCTGACAATTTTTTTAGTTGTTATTGTCGACATATACAAAGAAACCTACCGGCTTCATGCCAAGAGTTCGGAGCCGTTTTTTAATTATTAACAATGCAGTGCAAAAACTATTGCAATGCAAATCTTAAAAGATTGTAACTTAATTCGTGTTCTCTATTTCTTAAATTTTTACTTATTTACATTGAATATTAATTTGTTTTGTTGCATAATCCACGTTTACAATAATTATGTGATATATTTGATTTAAAATGGATTCAGGATTTTTTTATACTTTGGCAACTATGTCAACTTAGATCTCTGGCGTAGATAATGACGTGCAACGGTAAGTAAATTAGATGGACTGTACATACAGTAATAGTTACATATTTTTTCACAATTTTCAAATTTCTTCCACATTTAAAACTTCTTATATCATCAATGACATACAACTTGTTATACAGGCTTATTTGCGATCAATTGTCTTACTGCTGGCACAAAGTAAACTTTCCATATTACCCTCTTTGAAATTTAAATATTTCACCCACACAACATATTTTCGTAGCCCTCGCTGTTTGTCATTTGATCTTAGATAACGCCTGACACTTTGATTTGTTTTCCCATTGAATTCAGGTTTGACTAAACAGTGGTAAAATAATATTTCATATTTCAGTAATTTCTAATTTTTAGTTTTTAAGTATTATTCAATTCAAATCCATAGGTTAATTTCCTTCTTCTTTATATAATACATTTGCTACTTAATATGAATATTTTAAAGTATAAAACCAATAATATAACATCATGTATAATATAACATTTGTCTAAACTAAATTCAATTTTTTTGACAAGTTTGAATTTGTGAACTGGATTACACAATTTAACAATCATCAAATTTATATTTGTTAATCACTCCTAATTTCATTCTCTGGCTGCATTGTGCTACTGTTTCGTTTTACTTGGGTTCGGTGTTCAATTTGCATTAAATTTTTGTAATATACAGTTCACTATGCAGTGACTGTACACAATATTTGTCAAAGTCACGTCAGTTGTCATTTGTCACCTATCACTTACTTGAACACTACCGCCAAAATAAGGAACTGTCATTCATTGTTCTTACATTTCTCTTGCCAAACCATTCAACCTACTTCTATTTTAATTCAATTACAGTTCACAAAGATTTTAAACCGTTTGACAAACATTTTATCACATCGCACTGATTTGCTATGTGTTAAAAGATAGGATAAAGTAGATTTCGCTAATTACGCTATCCAATTCTACTTTATGCACCCCCTTCCCTGACGTCATAAAAAATTCACTATATTTAATGGATATCCACACTTTTGCAATTAAACCTGCCTCACTCGACAAATCTAAACATACACGGGCGTATGTAGTTAATGTATTTTTAATTAAAAGTAAAGTAACATTGTACAATGTATGAATAAAATACGTTTTGATGTTAAAGAAAAAAAAAGGTATTTTAGTTTATGGGTGCATAAAATAATTTCTCTAAAACGTGTTTTTCAATTTTTAAAATATACCCTTTAGCTGCATTTAAAAATAGCGATTTAGTTCATTTGTAGCTATCTATTAAAAGTAATTATGTCGAATTGTTTCTATTAGAAGGAATAAACAAAACTTACCCCGCAAAATTCGGATTCTCGTCACAAAGCTATATTTAAAAGACTAATTACTTAACGTCGACAGCCATCACAACAACAAACCTAAAATTAATCAAATCTTCGCTTCTAAAATCGGACAACTTAAACTAAATGTTAATATAAACATTTTTAATAGGTACTTCGAAAAAAAGTGAGTATATTTTATAATACATAATTGATTATACGACAAAAGTAGTTACTCATACTTTTTAACTAGTGTAAGCACAGACAAAATTAATTATTTTTTTTTATTATTATTTATTACTAAACTAGTGCTTAGTACAGCACAATCAAAATTTTCAGGACAGTTATTGTTAGAAAAATGACACCCCTACAGTATCAATAACAAAATACAAATCGCTTTCTTTAAACCCAAAATGATTAAGAAACCAAATACAACAAATAACATAAAAAGGATTAGTTAGTCAACTTGACATTCTTTACATTGACGCACTTAATTACATTCTGTCACGTATCGTGACAGAATAAGAAATGAAGACATCAGACAAAACTTTGAAATACAGGACATAGGAAGGTGGGTCAGACAGAGACGAAGATATTGGAACAAACCTATAAAGAGAATGGAGGACAGCAGACTTGTTAAAAGCGCAAAAACGAATGACCCAGTGTGTAAAAGACCAAAGGGTAGACTACCAAAACGATGGCGAGAATGTTGGACCTCATCGTCCGGGAAAGAGTTGATGTCAATGAACAGGCAGTAGCCCACTAGCATGACCGATCATGCTAGAAAGAAGAAGAAGAGGACTTAATTACATAATTATTCTTTCCTTTTTTATTAAGGTCATTCCTAATACCAACTTGACATTATCGCCTTCCTTGAAATCACTCTATTTAAATATCATGATTGGCATCACACAAAGCCATTCGACAGCTCTCTCAGCTATTTCAAAACAAGTTCTAAGAGTACAATCTCTTATTAAACCATCGAGACTCGGATGTACCTTGGTAATACATCTCATTCTTAAATGCAGAGGTGGCCTAGGTAAATTAATTGTCGTCAATCAATAAAACCAACGAACCTACCTTGATCCAATAATTGGTAGCTTCGCGCCATTTTGATCTTTGATGAAGCGTCAACAGGTATTCTTTTGACTATACACTATACATATATATTCTAGAATTATTGTTGACTCAATTTCTGTAGCACCTGATGTTGCCGCCTCTCTCGACAAATCTAAACACACACGGGCGTATGTAGTTAATGTATTTTTAATTAAAAATGTTTAGTAACATTGTACAATGTATGAATAAAATACGTTTTGATGTTAAAGAAAAAAAGGGTATTTTAGTTTATGGGTGCATGAAATAATTTCTCGACAACGTGTTTTTCAATTTTTAAAATATACTCTAGAGCTGCCCTTAAAAATAGCGATTTAGTTTATTTGTAGCTGTCTGTTAACCCTCCGTTAGTCGCTAGGATAAACGGAGCATCAAGAGTCGCTACGGTGTCGAGACCGACGATTTAAAAAAAATAGTTATCGCTATAAAATTCGTACAAATATTTTATATTGTGTATAGGAATGACCGAAAAATATTTTTGGAAATATTTTATTGAAAAACAACAGATATAAAATGAAAAACCGCTTTCATTTTCACTTCCCTCATCGTCAAAATAATTTTCATCGTCGCTAGGAACCATTTCCCATAATTCCATTCCAACGTTTTTGTTCGGCTTCAAAGGACATCTATAAATAAGACTTGACCAAAACTTACCGATAAAATGCAATAATAAGATGCTAAATCTTTACCTAAACTGCAAGTTATGCCAATAAAGTAATAACCACACCGTTAGTCGCTACGGAGTCTTGCACCAAAAATAGCTATAAAACTCGCACAACTGTACCCAAGTAGGTAAGAATGTACACTAATACGAGGTTAGTTGATAGGAAGAGGTACAGAAAGTGGCGATAGAAAAAAACAGTTATTTTGTAAATCCCGAATGAATAATTCTGTCGTCGGTGTGTGACACCGATAGCGACTAACGGAGGGTTAAAAGTAATTATGTCTAATTGTGTCTATTAGAAGGAATAAACAAAACTTACCGCAAAATTCGGATTCTCGTCACAAAGCTATATTTAGAAGACTAATTACTTAACGTCGAAAGTCATCACAGCAACAAACCTAAAATTAATCAAATCTTGGCTTCTAAAATCGGACAACTTAAACTAAATGTTAATATAAACATTTTTAATGGGTACTTCGAATAAAAGTGAGTATATTTTATAATACATAATTGATTATTAGTCCATTGAAATGTTAGGTACATTTTTTAGGTCATACCTTGCATCTGTTAGAGAAGTCAATTTTATTTTTTTAATGTGTAGGGGGATCAGTAGAAGCTTCAGTTCAAGTTTTTGGGGTCGCCACTCTTGTCCCCCGGCCTTATTTAAAAAAAGGGTGCAAAGAGGTTTCACGCCATATCTCGTAAACTACCAACCCTACGGAAAATCTAATAAACATAAAATGTAGCAAACTAAATTTTCTACAATTTTATTTCCATTACTTTTTATCGTCAAGTGACCAACAGAAAAGATATAAACAAAAATAAGTAAAAATTTTTTAAAACGTTTCCTTTTGGAGGTTATAATTTTTTTTTTCAGTTCATTTTACAATAAAATAACATTAAAGCAATTTTGTAGAGGATTTTTCAGCGAAAAATTTCCACTAAAAAGGAGTTTAATTCTATTTATTTATCTACGTTTTACAGCGCTCCAAACTTGACCAGATTCTCGAATGCTCATATTGATACAATAAAATCAAAAGGTTTGGCTTACTTTTCTATCTTAATATTTTTTTATTCATACAATTTATTATGATTTTAACATTCCTATGCTATTATTTTTGACTTTTCTCCCCAATATAAAACTTAGAACCCTAAGCATATATAGAAAAGGCCCAAAAAGTTGTTTGAGGCAAATTCGCCGGTCCACAAGAAGAATGACGCAACCGCAAAATGCAAAATTCTTCAGACGAGCAAAAAAAGCGATTTTTAAATATTTAAAATTGAATAGGAAATAAATGAAGAGTAATCCTCCAGGAGCATCGGTATGGCGATTGTTTTTTGACAACGATGTCTTTTATTTTCATCGATATTGGTTCGAATTTCATTATCTTAATTTAATCGCCCCATTTTCAATCCTATCTACAGTTGCGTCATTATGCATCTGAAACAAGGTATAACATAGCGCGTATTTCAGTAATGACGCAACTACCCTATAGTTGATCAGCACATTTTTACAGTTCGGCCTTTTTGTATCATCTTTACATAGTATTTTAGAAGTTAATTGTGCAATAAATAGGAATTGAAAAAATTTGCAGTTACGTCATTTTTATTCCGTACCGGACTGAATATCTGCCTGTTATTGCTTTTATTATTATAATTTATCCTAGGTGGCACAGCAGTCGGTTCCCCTCTTCTCAACTTATTCTTACATTTGTGCTACCTATTTGGCCACGTGCAGTCATATTAAAAATTGTGAAAAGTATTTTGAGTTTTATAGATAATACTATTGAGAGTCTTGTGGGTAAAATTTATATATTAGTGATTAGATAAGCATTTTGTGCTTTTTGTAAGAGCGCATTATGAGTGGTGGTTACTTTATTTGTAAGAAACCTCTAGGGAAAATTATTTGTCAGTGGGAAAGTCGAGCCATCTTTACTCACTATTGTCGGCGAACGTTTTTTGTCTCTTTATATGGCGTAAATAAAGACGATTCTCTGGAAACCCTGAGACACAAACGATTCGCTAAAGCAGTGACAAAAAATGCATTTAATCTCTTCTCACTTCCTTCAACACAAGATGCAGCCCGTTTCCACAGATTCCGAGTATATCACCAGATTTAGTCGTGGCTCGGTAAACATTGTAATCCAGAAAATTGGGACTGGAAAAAAAACATGGAAAATTTTGGATCCCAATCCAATCTTCCAAGCCTTCAGTACCCCCGAGCTTATGAAATTCATCTTTAGCAGATGCAATGGAAACTGGAAGTGCATGTGGTTGCCGAAAAGCAGACCTCAATATTCAGCAGTGTGTCTCTATTGTGGGGGTGAAAGTTGCCGCAACATCGTGGACATGTCGACATTAATTATTGAAGAAAATGAATTGGTAGATGAATTACCGATTAATAATCACCGATTGAGAAAAAAATTAAGTGAGATTAAAAACATATGTAACCACTAGTTACATCTTATCTGGCTTAGTTCAATATAGACCTGGATCCCGCGTAAGAAAGAAAAGTTGATTAATAGCAAGCTGAAAATTTGTTAATAGCTTAACGGTGTCTAGTCGGACAAACTTTGATGCACGGGAACAATGGAACAGGGGAAGTTTTAACTGTGGAGCATGATAAACGTGTCGTCCTGACAAGTTTATGATTGTGAAAAATAGCAAGTTGTTTTTAAGTTTATTCGATAGCCAACGTTATGTAATATATGCGAAAATGTTTGTCCGACAAAAATGTTGGGCATCTTAACGAGTCCGACACGTAGAACATGTCACATCACAGGAATTATGTTGGTGATGAATAGCAGTCTGATTTGTTGCATGAGAGTTTAATGAAAGGTTAAAGAAGCAATTGGAAGTTCTGTCCGACAAAATTAATGGGAAGTTTTCGTAGTCGGACATTCTAAACAGGTAAGATATAGACAAAAATGCTGGTGATAAATAGCTTTCCGACAAAGACGAAATTTAATTAAGTAAATTATTCCTTACCAAGAATGATTGTTGTCGGAAAAAAATAAGGGGTAGATTTTGTAGTCGGACAATTTAAAAAAATAATTTTTGAAATTTCAATAAGGGGTGATTATTCTATGTCAAAAGTACGTGCAATCAATTACAATCGATATCTTTCGATTTATGTCAACATCATTTAGATACCTCACTGTAATACATTTATAGTAGATCAGGCAAATTATATTATGGATTGAGTGGTCTAGCTATCTTTGTCTGCCACATGCGCGGGATCGCTTGGTTAAAAGAGATAGATAGACCACCTATCGACTTTTTGCAATGTATTCCCTGTCTACCCTTATGTCTATGAATACATTTCCATTTAAGAAAAACTGTCACTTTTGACAATAATTCATAATAAATTGCAATCGTAACTTCAAATTTAAACTAATCGATTTATTTTGGCAGCAAATTATTTCTTGCTATGTGACATATTAATTACATTATTATTTCATTTGTAGAAAGTTGAGAAAAATTACGTTATACAATTTTAGTAATAATTTATTTAGGTACCCTTTTTCAATCAAGCAAAGCATTACAGCACGAAGAATGATATTCAATATTACTTTCACAATTATCTGGCAACTGAACCTCATTGAATTGATGACCAAGTATTTTACTAACTTTGTAAAATGTTCGAAAATTACTCAAAAATGTTCCGTTGAATGGTTTCACTTTTGATTTGGTGACTTAAAATTTAAACTGTTGACACTCAAAAATAGACACAAAAACACTCCATAGTTAATATAAATTTTAATTTCCAACACACGTGGCAAACAGAAACTCAGAGACCATGTACTTTCAAATACTACTTTGTATAGCACAAAGTGTCACACTGACAGATGCAGCCTTCTAATACATACTTCTAAGCATAATGTGTCATATTTACGTCTATTCTTATAAGCACCGAAGTTTTAAACTCTTCACATTTTTCAATGTCGTTTACAGGGTTAAGATTTGAGTATCGAAAAAAATGTATGCAACGTTTTTTGTAGGAAATTTTCCGTACTTTCTGATGCACCTAATTAGAAAACCCTAAGAGATTGCTTTCACATGTTCTTTGACATTTTTTATTGTCATTTTGAGAATATCTAGAACAAACTCCACCCAAAAAAATAATTGTTTTGCAATATATACATGCATTGATACTTACCTCACTGTTTTTGGAGTATGCATGTATAATGTATATATATGCACATGCAAATATGTGAATATAAATAATAATATACAACTAAAATAGCTTTATCAATATGTGACTAAGTCATTCTGAAAAAATGTTTTTTATTTATTTCCTTCGATTTGCCCAAACTTTTTGTCCGACATATAACTTTTTGCGTTACAAAATATAATTTGTACATAAACAAATCAAACTTAGCTTGCTATTTATCACCAACATTTTTGTCTATATCTTACATGTTTAGAATGTCCGACTAGGAAAATTTCCCATTCATTTTGTCCGACAGAACTTCCAATTGCTTTTTTAACCGTTCATTAAACTCTCATGCAAAAATCAGACTGCTATTCATCACCAACATAGTTCCTGTGATGTGACATGTTCTACGTGTCGGACTCGTTAAAATGCCCAACCTTTTTGTCGGATAAACATTTTTTCATTTATTATATAACGTGGGCTATTGAATAAACTTAAAAACAACTTGCTATTTTTCACCATCATAAACTTGTCAGGACGACACGTTTATCATGCTCTACCGTTAAAACTTCCCCTGTTTCAGTGTTCCCGTGCATCAATGTTTGTCCGACTAGACACCGTTAAGCTATTAACAAATTTTCAGCTTGCTATTAATCAACTTTTTTTTCTTACGCGGGATCCAGGTCTAATATTATCTGGCCGTTAGATAATTTTCTTTTCCAAGAGCTATAAATGAAATTATTGGTTCAAATATTCAATTATCTTTTTTATAAAAATTTTTATTTGACTTTTATTCTGAAGCTCTCAATCCTAGTTCAACATTTTATCGTAACATATACTCGTAAATTTTTAAAACGTTAAAACCACCTCTAAAAGAGCCCCGGTATCGATTTCCTAAGACTTTGTCAATCGGACGTCGGCTCTTAGTCTAATAGATATTATCTAGGCGGTCACCTTTAATAAGTGATGAGGCACTTTCCGGGACTAAATCCAGCTCTTCAGCGCCATCACCGAGCAGTGACGCTTCCGTCTAGAAGTCGAGCGACGGAGGCGTCCTTTGGTCATCACAGGACCGGATCGATGCTGATAGTCTTCTCCTTTCCACTCCTTCGTTTCGGAACTTCTATCTAAGCCATCATTTATTTAAAACTGTCTCGATATTGTTTAGAGAGCGGCCAAGTTGGCGAGCAGCTGTATGTGAAAGGATCAAGATCAATTGGACAAGTTCGTAAATATTTATGAGGCTAAAATATACTAGTTTGTTTGTTTCGCTAGCAGCAGGAAGTAAAGGACATTTATCATGGTCAATAGGTGTGTAAGGTGTGATCGTGCATATTTTTAGCCGTGCTATTAATTCCTGATAGGGGGAAAATAGATTTTTTCTGCGCTCATACCAAAAAATAAAAGTTTTTTGAACTAAATTAATAGGCTATTGATTATATTCAAAATAAGATAGCTAAAAGGAACTACAACGTTAACGGGGTTTTATTATTTCATATGGTCAATGGACATGGACATCTATATATGATAAAACCGCGGAGTGCTACCATTTAAAGGGGTGCGTTTTTGAGAAATGGGTGAATTAGTCCCTGGGCACAAGTTACATTAGGGTGAGTTCTATGCACTTTTGGTACAAACATACCTACATAAAAATTATTCCTGGTTAAATTTCCTATCTACATATCACTTTTTAAAGTCAATGATACTTTTTTTTTACAAAAATATATTCAAAAGAAAAAGCACAAAGAAACCCAAAAGAAAGAAATTTTGTTTTTTGTCCCATAACTTTTGTCCACGAGGATATAGGTATAGACATTGCTTTACAGAAAAAAAACCTACATATTTCTTCTTTAAAATTTTGTTCAGCAGAGGTAATTAGGATTTATAGTTTTCGAAATATGATTTTTCAAAATTAGCCACTCACAGCAATTTTGGGCCATTTTCCTTGTTACTTCGCAAATATTGTTCTGTAACTTTTTTCTACGTAACGTTAGGTATATGCAATGGTACACGTAATAGGAATAGAAATCAATTACCTTTAAAATGGTCTACTGTATAACGTTGTACGACTTTTTCTTTTCGAAAGAGATTATGGTTTTTCAAGGTTTTATACTTTTAACGATTTTTTATAATATGTATAAAAATAAAATAATACTATATTATATATAGTATATATAATATAATATTATATTATATATTATATAATACCTAATATAAAAAAATATTATTTTTTACATTTTTTACGATTATTTTTGAAATTTCTCATTATAACTTTTTTCTTCTATACTTAGGTATATATTATATAATATAATAAAAAAAGCTTATTTTGTTTACTTTAAAATCGTGTACTACAAAAAATTCTAGGATTATTTTTTAGTAAGATATTATTTTTCAAAATGTAATAAGTACTTGCAACGATTTTTAATTTTAGGATTATTTTTTAAATATCTCATTATAAATTTTTTTCTTGTACATGAATATAATATATATTGCTCAATAAAGAGGGCTTATTTTCTGTTCTTTAAAATGGTGTATCATCTATATTTAAATAATGGAAACCGAGTGATTCTTTGATATTTTTTTACCTGTCACTTTAGTTAAAATTATTTAAACGTTGACATTTAAAAAATTTTCAAAATCAAAGTCCATCTGTTCGTTAGCATTCTTCAATATCTTCCTCTGGCACCTCAGTTATCTTAGAGTTCCCACAATTAGTACCCATGCACATGCACCCTTTGCAGAATATTGAACAACTAATTCCTATCTTCCTACAACCGCAGTTTTTTGTACATCCTTTGGTACATTTACATGCTATTTTTTCAAGCAAAGCTTCTGGTGCAGGAGCTTTGACAGTAAATATTACGTATAAAAAATAAGATTCAATCATAACACACAATCACATAAAAAAGTTGTAATGAGAAATTTAAAAAATAATCCTAAAATCAAAAATTGATGCAAGTACTTATTACATTTTGAAAAACCATATCTTATTCAAAAATAATCCTAGAATTTTTTATAATACACCATTTTAAAGTAAACAGAATAAGCTTTCTTTTCTATTATATAATATATACCTAAATGTAGAAAAAAAAAAGTTATAATTTGAAATTAAAAAATAATCGTAAAAAATATAAAAACTCGTTAAAAGTATAAAATCTTGAAAAAGATAACCTCTTTAAAAGAAGTCGTACAACATTATACAGTAGAACATTTTAAAGGTAATTGATTTATATTCCTCTTATATGTACCATTGCATATGCCTAAAGTTGCGTAGGAAAAAGTTACAGAACAATATTTGCGAAATAACAAGGAGAATTGCCCAAAATTGCTGTGAGTGGCAAACTTTGAAAAATCATATCTTGAAAACTGTAAATCCTAATGACCTCTACCAAACATAATTTTAAAGAGAAAATATGTAAGTTTTTTTTCTGTGAAGCAATATCTATACCTATATCCTTGTGGACAAAAGTTATGGGACAAAAAACAAAATTTCTTTCTTTTGGGTTTCTTTGTGCTTTTTCTTTTGAATATATTTTTGTAAAAAAAAGTATCTTTGACTTTAAAAAGTTATATTTAGATAGGAAATTTAACCAGGAACAATTTTTATGTAGACTTGTTTGTACCAAAAGTTCATAGAACTCACCCTAATGTAACCTGTGCCCAGGGACTAATTCACCCATTTCTCAAAAACGCACCCCTTTAAATGGTAGCACTCCGCGGTTTTTTCATATATAGAGATTCATTGACCATATGAAATAATAAAACCCCGTTAACGTTGTAGTTCCTTTCTATAGTACATAATCAATAGCCTATAAGCAAAAAAATAGGTTCTTTATTATGCCAGTGCATCATCTCGTGTGCCATTCTATTAAAGCGGTTTGAAATTATGACAAATATAAACATTAGGATAAACATTTTCAATTTCTTTGAAACACGAAAATGCAGCAGCTGCATAATGCTCTGGTTAAATTGGAGAGTGCAGAAAGAGTTTATACCGGTTTCGGAGGTCTTTTCCCCCTCATCAGTAGTCAACTACTATCTGTGCTACTTCGATTGATAACTTACTTTGTTTTTCGGTAGATGGCTCTAGTTCATCCGTGACATCTCTTTCTTTGCAATATGGAAAGGCCCAAAGTGTGATGCCTGAGGAAATCGGAGAGAAGAGGATATGGGACTACTGATGAGGGGGAAAAGACCTGCGAAACCGGTATAGACACTTCCTGCAATCTCCTATTTAGCCAGAGCATTATGCAGCTGCTGCATTTTCGTGTTGCAAAGAAATTGAAAATGTTTATACATTTTTTCATTTACTCTTTTGTAGGAGTATTAAGGAATCTTTCTTGTTGGAACTTTTACCACGCTGAGCAGATGAGTTGTGAATTATTTAAAATTCTCTCATCTTAATTTCCTGGGCATCCAGTATGATTTATAAATTTTGAAAATCTCAGGAGGTGTAACCAAAGAAAGTATTCCACCTGTTGTCAATCTGGTAGTATGGGAACGATATTTATTGTCGTTTTCTGTGCTACTTCGATTGATAACTTACTTTGTTTTTTGGTAGATGGCACTAGTTCATCCGTAACATTTCTCTCTTTGCAATTCGGAAAGGCCCAAAGTGTGATGACTGGAGAAGTCGGAGAGAAGAGGATATGAGACTACTGATGAGGGGGAAGAGACCTCCGAAACCGGTATAGACTCTTCCTGTACTCTCCAATTTAACCAGAGCATTATGCAGCTGCTGCATTTTCGACATATGGTAATATTTTTTATGCTCGAGGCGAATAAGGCTCGGTGTATATAATCCATATTTTACGAGAAAGTGTGATGGTCTGGCCCTGCACTAACAGCAATAGAGTTCTGTGCTCAAGAGTGCCTAAGAAAAGGCCTCAACTCAGCAAGAATATTTATTGCATCTGATAGTCAGGCTGCTTTGAAGGCTCTGAAGTCCACAACTTACGAGTCAAAAATAGCCTGGAATTGCAAACAATCCCTTAAACAACTGGCTAGTCGCAACAAACTAACGTTGCTATGGGTGCCAGGGCATAAAGGAATTGTCGGAAATGAGATTGCCGATAGTCTCGCAAAAGGAAGGAGCTTGTACTCCTTTCATCGGACCTGAACCATTTTGTGGCATACCAAAAAGCCGCATAATGGAAGAAGTTCGAAAATATGAAAAGGAACTCAGTGCAGCCTACTGGAAAAATGTTCCAGGCCAAAGACAGGCAAAAAGGTTATTACGACCCTCTGCCCGCTACGCGAAATTACTCTTAGAGCTTCAAAAATCTGATCTCAGAGTAATCACAGGAATTCTCACTGGACACTGCTCACTCAGATACCATCTCTGTAAAATGGGCATACTGGACAGTGGGACATGTAGATTCTGCGATGAGGCAGATGAGACGTCAGAACATATTATCTGCAATTGCAGAGTAATTGTTCGGCAACGCCATAAATATCTGGAACAGGTATTCCTTGATCCTGATCAGATTACAAACCTAACTCCAAAACGGATAATGGACTTTCTTAGAAGCCTAGACCTTTTGGACTAAAATATAGATGTAGGGTATACACAAAAGATCTTGTAGGTCGCAGTCTAGTAAGGTCAACTGGGCCAATCGACCCCTTTTGCAATCTACAATCTACAATCTACAACAGCTCGTTGGATTATGTCAGAATATCGCGAATATGGTTCTTTCCATGAGCATTTTTCAGTGCGTCACAGTTTTTCGATTTCTCTCTAATGATCTAAGAGCTAGCAACGTTTTCGAGAAACTATTTTAAGACAGCTGATTCTTTAATATATTATTCCCTATGCATTCTAGAACACCTTATCGGCCATCTGGCTACTGAGACAGGTTGCGTTCATTACTGCGCAGCGCACCTGTACAGGTAAATATATCGAATTTAAAATTATTTTAACACGAAATTTTTTTTTGTCATTACTTGTAAAACATTCTTAGAAATATGAATTATAATTGCCAGACATTTCTGTGGTTGCTAAATACGTGCCAGATGCTATAGTCTAAATGGCTATCAACGTTTTCGAGAAAGTATTTTAAGACAGCTGATTCTTTGATATATTATTCCCTATGAATCCTCGAACACCTTCCCGGCCATCTGGCTACTGAAACAGGTTGCGTTCATTACCGCGCAGCACACCTGTACAGGTAAATATATCGAATTTAAAATTATTTTAAGACGAAATTTTTTTTGCCATTACTTTTTAAACCTTATCAGAAACATGAATTAAAATTGCTAGACATTTCTGTGGTTGCTAAATGCGCGCCAGACGCTATTTACTATAAACAATAATAGAAAAATTTAAATCATTTTAGTATGTCTGTAATTTTAATATTATATTATTAACACATAAATAAATGCAAAATTAATTTGCCAGATATTAACTCGGTTGCAGTCATCAGCCAGATGGATTTAAAATCGTTAGAATGATATATATTTTCAGCAAAACGTACGCTGGCTGTGTTAAGAAATAAGACAAACAAAAGATACAGGTAAATGTATTTAAAATTAGTTTAAGACGAAATTTTTTTTGTCGTTACTTTTTTTAAGCATTATTAAAAACATGAATTATAATTGCCAGACATTTATATGGTTGCTACATGCGCGCCAGACGTTGTTTATTATAAATAATAATAGAAAAGTTTACATCATTTTAGTATGTCTGTAATTTTAATATTATATTATTAACACATAAATAAATGCAAAATTAATTTGCCAGACATTAACTCGGTTGCAGTCATTAGTCAGATGGATTTAAAATCGTTAGAATGATATATATTTTCAGCAAAACGTACGCTGGCTGTGTTAAGAAATAAGACAAACAAATTTTTTTTGTCATTACTTTTTAAACATTATTAGAAACATGAATTATAATTGCCAGACATTTATGTGGTTGCTAAATGCGCGCCAGACGCTGTTTATTATAAATAATAATAGAAAAGTTTACATCATTTTAGTATGTCTGTAATTTTAATATTATATTATTAACACATAAATAAATGCAAAATTAATTGTATTTTATTTGCCATTATATTGTATCACAATTACTTTTCACTAAATAGAAACTCGACAAGAATCGTTAACAAACTCTGAATTGTGACTGACCCATCTTAATACATGTGCGGACAACATTCACCCCGAAATTGTCGTATCTTTTGTTTGTCTAGTTTCTTAACCCAACCAGCGATCGTTTTGCAGAAAATACACATTATTTTTATGATTTTAAATCCATCTGGTTGGTGAATACAACCGAATTAATGCCTGGCAAATTAATTTTGCATTTGTTTATATGTAAATAATATAATATTAAAATTTCAGACATACTAAAATGATTTAAATTTTTCAATTATTATTTATAAAAAATAGCGTCTGGCGCATATTTAGCACCCACAGAAATGCCTGGCAATTATAATTCATATTTTCAATAATGTTTAAAAAGTAATGGCAAAAAAATTTTTCGTCTTAAAATAATTTTATATTCGATATATTTACCTGTACAGGTGCTCTGCGCAGTAATGAACGCAACCTATCTCATTAGCCAGATGGCCGGTAAGGTGTTCAAGGAAGCATAGGGAATAATATATTAAAAAACCAAGTGTCTTAAAATCACTGCTTTCCCGACATTGCTAGCTCTTGGTCCATAACGCATTAAATTGTAAGTGACAGAAAAAAACGCACGTCGCTGATTACATTTCGTCGGTGACATTTATAACATTTAATCTAGTTGTCAATAGATGGCGCTAATAATATAATATTAAATAATATTATATTATAGTAGATAAGTAAGGCCGGTTCCCGCTCACCGTGGGAAAAAAGTGAGCCAGAATCGGTATGCCGGTTCCCGCTCACCGTGGGAAAAAAGTGAGCCAGAATCGGTATGCCGGTTCCCGCTCACCGTGGGAAAAAAGTGAGCCAGAATCGGTATGCCGGTTCCCGCTCACCGTGGGAAAAAGTGAGCCAGAATCGGTATGCCGATTCCCGCTCACCGTGGGAAAAGTGAGCCAGAATCGGTATGCCGATTCCCGCTCACCGTGGGAAAAGTGAGCCAGAATCGGTATGCCGATTCCCGCTCACCGTGGGAAAAAAGTGAGCCAGAATCGGTATGCCGATTCCCGCTCACCGTATGCAATATAATCATTATCATCATCATGACAATGGATCATTCTAGGGGGGGTAACAATGGGCCATGCTTAACATATATAAAAATGCAATATAATCATCATCATGACAATGAACCATTCTAGGGGGGGGGGGGGGTAACAATGGACCATGCTTAACATGTATAAAAATGCAATATAATCATCATCATCATCATCATGACAATGGACCATTCTGGGATGAAGAGCATGACAATGGACCATTCTGGGGGGGGTGACAATGGGCCATTCTGGGGTGAAGTACATGACAATGGGTCATTCTGAACATGTATAAAAATGCGAAATGCTATACGATTATCATATATAGGGCTGAAAATATAATATTTGTACAAATTATGAAAAATCGAATAATTTGAAATATTTACAAAAATATTTTAAGTTGTTTATCAACATTCCGGATGTGGATGGTTGATAAGGAAAGAGTGCAGACGTTATTTTTGCAACAACAGGAATCCGTTAAAGATATGACAAACCACAATGCTAAAAGGCCGGATGGAGTCGGATGATAACATGTAACCACAGTTGTTATTTGTGTAAATGGTATCGCATATTTTTAAAACCACAAGGTCTTGTTTTTGCAAAACATGGAAATCTTATCTCTGAAATGAACAACGTAACCGTGAGAATGTAAACATGTGATCACGTTCGTGTTGCGTGGGGGTAACGAGCTGCGGAATCCTTTAAAAAACAAATCATTGACATTGCCAAAACGGCATTACAACATATCTTCTTTGCTAATGATCCGATTTTGACGTATGAGGTATCAAATGAAAGCGGTGGCGACACAGATGGCAACTATCAATTCTTCTTCTGTCAACGTTCAACATTAATTGCCAATTCTTCTTCTTCTTTTCCGTATAGTGCCTAACAGAACGTGACAGTGCCTAACAGAACGTGATGTGCATAACGTCACGTGAATCACGCGACGTAAATAACGTGACGAGAATAACGTGACCTGATGGTTTCTAATGGCCTCTAATGGTCTCTGCTACACTCTATTCCCTAATGGCATAGACTATTTATCTTTAAACCATCCTAACAGTGTACCTCTTTAACGTGACATTTTACCGTGAATAACGTAACGTGAACGACGTTCGACGCAGGAGATGTGCTCCAAAGTTGGAATTTATTGAGACATTTCACGCAGAACATGATCAGTACTAGTATGAATCCCATCGAGTACATACATAGGGTAATGGAGTTTCAAAGTAAACTCAGCCTGTTAAATAAAGATATTAAATCATATGAGGATTTAAAACAAATTAATAGCCAATTCAATAGTCTGCATATTGAGGGGCAAACGTGGAGGTCTGAAGAGCAGCAGCAGCAAGGTCTTTACGCCTTTAGAAAACTACCACAAGCTACATATCCGTTAAGACGTATTCAGCCTACACCATGGGAGCCACCAACAGCGAGAATATGAAAAGTGAAATAGACAATGTCTTGTGTAATATTAGCATCTGTATTTATTTTATTTTTGAAATTGTAAAAAGAAAATTTCAATCTTCATGTAATATAAGACTTGATCAATAAATAAGGTGTTTAAATAAAAAAACCAACATAATCTCCAACATATTTATTAATACATAGAAAAAAATTACAACGGTATTACAGTAGAAGAAAACCAGTGTCGTAGACGATCCACATTTCTTTCGGTGCATGAAAATAGACCAACAGCGTGGCAGGGGTTTGTAGCAGGACCAACGTTTCCAGTAGCAAGAGGCGTACCATCAAACTTGCAAACATCAATAAGAAGGGGAAAAACTCCAAAAATGTGGCATTTCTTGCTTAAAAATTCGGCCTTTTGTTCTCCTCGGACATATATGTAATCAGCGGCACACAACAACTTGGTTTCAAGTATTTCATTTAGTTTGGACAATTCTACATCTCCATAAGTTTTTATTTCATGTTATATATTACAAAGTTATGTATAAAAAGAGCCAACTTTATTCAGTAAATATTTCAACTGTGTAATCAGGCTGTCATCTGGACAAGGAATTCCGAATAAGTTCCAATTAAATCTGCCAATTTCGATGATCTTCTTTGTAAATTCATTATATTTGTAATACGTGCTGCCATCTAGAAAGTATAAATGTCCATCTATATATTTAAATACCGATTTAACGGTGGTCGGTACTCCAGGGAATATGTCCTTTATAAGTCCTCTGCTAATGACTAGGTCTATTATGTCGTCATATTCAATGAATGCTGTATTGTCATACCATATATACGTCTTTCCTGTATGAGTCTGAAATACAACGTTTATCTCGGCATGGGGTGGTAATATAAACAGAGGTATATCTCTTGAAATAGTTATGCTGGGAAATGATACTGAGTACATAGTATTATTTGATGTAACAATTAAGTTACCAGCCGTATTCTGAAACACATACGAAATATTTCTTATTTGTTTAGGTAAATAAGTACTCAAATGGTCGGGATTATTCGGTACCATGTGACCATTTAGATCATTCTTCCATACAAATCCATCATGTATTATATACATATGATGGTTCTTAAACTGAGGATCATATGCCAGAAAGAGAATATTAGGATATTCAATAGCACAAAAAGGCGGTGCAGTTTTCGTTGTTTGGTGAGGTATAATCTCGGTTGGTATAGGACGGGGTCTTGTAGTATGCACCCTCGATTTATGCGATCGAGTTGATGTACTAGCCTGTGTAGGAATATAAGATGTACTTTTTCTCGGTGTTGCCTGGGTTGATGCACTAGTTTGCTGCGTAGTAATATATGTACTTTTGCGTCCGTATAAAGCCTCCATACCGTTAATATCATCCTGAGTAATAGTGAGTAATTTATGTGAATACCAGGGATACATTACAGCATTCTTATCGTTACTATGCGATAAACCTAAACTGTGACCAATTTCGTGAAGAATAACCATAAAGAGATTGGCAGAATCATAATCTGTATCGTTCACATTATAACTCCATTTTTCATCCAAGTCTATATGTATTTCTACGCAAGTATCATTAATGAGGGGAAAATATGCATGTGCTAATTTTCCACCACGACCATCAAACTGCTGTCCACACTCTCGGTTACCCATACAGTTGGAGCGAAAATAATGCTTTCCTTTAACGGCTGTTATAGTGATATCTGGTGTCGGAACAGGAAGAGTTACTCTGCTAAAATGCAAATTTGAAACATCTTCCCACATTTTAAAGGCTCGTTCAACTATTTGAATTATATGGTGCGCTCGATCAGCCTGAGGAAAATACCATCGTAGATTATGTTTATACCATTTTCCAGTAAGAGAGTAATCGTTTTCACCAGTTTGGCATCGAGGTTTTTGCATTAATGCTATGGTTTCATCGTTTAATGTACCATCAACATATAAATTATATCGTTCTTGGAAATGTAGGAGCGTTGTATTGAAATCTGCTAGAGAACCATTTTCTATATACCCATACTGATGAAAAAACCTCATAGCATCGTCTTCGGAAAAGGCGTCGGTTGCTGCTATAAAACGCAGGAGTAGCATACACATGAAAAACACCTCCATCATTGTTTACATACAAAAATAGACTAACCTATATTTGTGTAAGCATCAATTTATATATAATCCCATAAAACATATGATAGAGTGCCAAAGAGACCTTATACATAACATGCTGTTAAAACAGACATCATAACGTAATTTGCCATTCAAAATCCTGTAATGTGAGGTGCTACATGATAAGATTTGACATATAATGCGAATAATATAAGATAGAGGGTCAAAGAGGCGTTATACGTGACATGTTGTTAAAACAAACATCACAACGTAATTTGTCATTCAAAATCCTGTAATTTGAGGTGCCATACGATGAGAGTCACCTTACAATGCTAATAATAAACGATAATGTGTCAAAAGGGCGTTATACATGACATGGTGTTAAAGCAGACACCACAACGTAATTCATCATTCAAAATCCTTTAATTTGATGGGTCACACATTGATTTCTGATTATCCATTCCAAAGATACATGGTACATTGCCATAACGGCCTAAGGGATAACTTGGTTGAACTGTAAATGCTTCTTCGTATATCCTAGGCCGAACGTCACCAACATAAAATGAATGTTTTAAAAAAATATATCATATTTGTACAAAACTAATAATCAAAGACTTGGAATTATTTTTATATAAATATTTTAAATAAAAATATGTTTAAACAAAGTGTTTGTTACCAGCACCGGATGTAGTCAGATGATAACATGTAACCACAGATATTAGTATTATAAACTGTTATCAGTATTCGTTAACCGCAAAAATTATGTTTTTCCAGGTTTTGGTTGTATTTAATAAAAATAAAAGACAACATATTTAATAATACCATTTATTTTTTACATACAATCTGTTAAATCATTTACAAGTCTAATTTTATAATAAAATACATATTCTCTTAAAGCTAAACTTAACAAAGTATCTGGACAAATAGCGCAATATGCGTTAAAGGCTTCAACTGGTCCATACAAAGAGTCTTTGACATACAAATTTTTCTTAATGAAAGTTGAAAGGTTTATATAGTATTCGCGAAATTGTAAACTCTTCAACAGCATCACTTTATGGGACATCATGCTCTGGTCTGCTTCTAGAATTTGATTGACCTCTCCTTCCCATAAATAATATTCGACTCCAAATTTCTCAATGGTTACTAACTTTACATTCTCCATCACCAATTGTCGTAGTGTGTAGAAATCACCGCACTTTAATTCGATGGGGTCATACTCATCGGCAAAAGTAGGTAGGTCTGCTTGGAAAAAATCAACCAGTCTTTCTTTAAGCCACTCAATTATGGTTGCCCACTCGTTTGTGTGTAAACTGATTTTGTTACAAGTACCATGACGATACAGCATGATGGATGGTGAAAAATCTCGAGCTGGAGATAATCCAATTTTGATGTTGAAAGAGCTCATTGGATAGGTAGATTCTAATAAATAATATGGTTCATTTGTGGCAGCTTCTTCAAATTTTGCCAATACTCGATCTAATTCGGCGTCAGGACTGGGTGGCTGACTGTCATCATCATCATCATCATATTCTACACTAAATGATTGACAATCGTAGCCGCTATCTTGAGAACACATGGTGTTGTAACTGAATATGCCACTGTCAGGAGAACTCATCAGGTCTGTTGGAACTACGTATGCCGGTTCGTTGTTGAGAGAATTTATACTGTTCCCTTCCCCCACTCTTGCGGGCAATCCTTTTCCAAAAAATGTATTGCTACGCGGCGGATTAAAAGGTAGATCCTTAAACTACATCTGAACTATTGATCCAACTGTTGTGTTTGCTATCCAGTCCTAGCCATTTAACATACATCTTGGTGCCTTTTCGTCTAAGTACTTTTTCAACCAAGTAAATGTCGGGATTTTTCGTTTTCTGCAATTCTTCTTCGTAAAACCCACCGCTAATCGGCGCACCTTGCATGTCTTCTAGCAAATACGTTATGGGATTTGTTATCTTTACTTGTACAATTCTAAATAATTCTGTAGTCCAATTGGGCGTGAAGGCCTTTTCAAAGAAATGTTTTGCCTTTGATACACGTACAATGTCGCCAACTTTAAATTTTCGCGGGCCGGCAATCTTTAAGTGACTATAACTTTTGTGCAAAATAGCTTTTTCGTTGGATTTGTTGACCTGAGAAGGTTTGTATCCTGTTTTACTATGTTTCGTATTATTGTATTCCTCGGTGATTACAGGTAGGGCGTCTAACCATTTGTATGATCCATGTAAACTGAAATACTTGTACAACTTTGCTTTCAACGTTCTAATAACTCTTTCACAAATGGCAGCCTTTTTAATCGTGTAGGTGCTGTAATGATTAATTTCGTGTTTTTTCATTAAATTTTGAAATTTTTTGTTGTAAAATTCCGTTCCCTGATCGGATTGTAGGTTCTTCGGCACTCGTTGAGTATGGGCGAGAATGTCCGAAAATGCCCGAGTAATTTCCTCACCTGCCTTAGTCTTTAGAGGACGTGTCCATACAAATTTTGAAAAACAATCAATTACAACTAGTATTAATTTATAATTTTTATTCTGGTGCGCATAAGGACGCATTTCAGCCAAATCCATTTGCCACAAGTCATCGAGTCCTTTGATTATTGTTCGTCGACGAGGATAGTTTTTGCGTGCATGTTTATGCAATTCGTTCACCACCTGTTCTTTAGACATTCTTATATACGACTTTCAATTGCTTTTAGGCGAGTATCTATATTCATCGAATGAAGATTGTCTACTACACCCTGTAATGCTGCGTTCATTTCTTTTATCGTCTTCTCCATCCGGTCTACTTTCAACGAATTTTTTGCAACTTTATCTGCAGCCATGCTAACGTTTTTATCTATGTCATCCGAATTGTTGATGATGTCTTGTTTAATTGTAGCAAGAGTACCATTAATTTCGTTTATTTTAATTTGCATCGAAGCGTCATGTGTCTGTAGAATGGGAATTGTAGTTTTATGAAGCTCTTTTCTTACTTCATTAAGGCCGATGGTTAAATCCTGTATATCATTAGTTTTTTGCTGCAACAACTTATTTACATTATTCTCCGTATCCTTTTTTACTGTATTTAAATCATCTTTGATTATTTTTTGCAGCTTTTGCTCGAGAAGTGGGACTGTGGTTTTATGAAGCTCTTTTCTTACTTCATTAAGGCCGATAGCTAAATTATGTATATCATCAGTTTTTTGCTCCAATATCACACCATGTGCTTGAATTAATGGCAGGTGTACGTTACGCAACTCCATTATTTGAGCATCAACGTATTTTTTCGTTGCAGCATCACCATTTTCCGATGGGTCCTTAACATTACAAATTTTTACATGTTCGGCATTAATATTACCGTCAGAAGTATGTGGAAATGTAACTCGCATCACCTTTTGGGCGCTACCACCACCACCACGAGAATGATGACCGAATTTGTCGACGCTCATAATGGAAATGATGTTGTCATTCCCAGTTACTCTATTATATTAGCTTCTTTTAGTTCATTGATGATAGCCACGATTTCGTTGTCGTGAGATGTGTTGCCGGCGTCTTTTGAAGCCACCAAGAGTTTCAGCCGATCAACTAACTCATTGACATCATCCCAATAAATATACTCTAAGGGTGCAGCGTTGTATGTTAAACGAGAGTCATCCAACCCCGTTCCTGTGACCGTAGATGAAGATGCTGACCGAGCTGTTTTCGTTCTGGGTTCAAGTTCTTTTTGTGATCGAGTTGCATGCTTTTTCATTGTTGTCTCAGATGGTTTGAATAGAGGTTTAATAATTGCATGGTATTTTTCTCCGCTGGACCCTTTAAGACGTCCTAAGGCATCCAGATGAATTTCTGTGTTAATCAACAGTGTTTTATACTTTTGTAAATCGTCTTCATTATACTGTTCTGGGCTGGCATAAAATAACAGGTGGTATAGGCCTGGCGTACCACCTAACCTACGTTCTTCAAAATCACGTTCTCCAATTATTACTATGTCTCCATTGGTTTTGTCAAAGTTTATTCGACGTTTTCCCAATATCCATCCACTAATAGTATCATAAAATGGACCATAGTTTCTATCGATTTTGTCATCTTTTCTCAAATATTCTTTTATGTGCTTGTGACTTAGTGGAGGATAGCGGCCGATAAATTCTTCTGTGGCATCCATCGGAATCTCGTTAGAACCGGAGAGTGGCTCTTGAATAATGTTTTCATCAGGTGTCGCTATATCGGGTGCATCAAGAAATACATCCTCCTCATCCTGCTCCTCCTTTTTCACCTCTTCTTTTTTAACTTGTCTAAACTTGTTATCGATAGCATGATGTAACGTTTTTGATGATTGAGCAATATCCTTGAGAGGTGTCGAGATTGGTTTAAAAAGTTTATTTAGTGACTCATCTCGTTCAGTCTTGCCTAATTTCAATGCCAAATATTTCTTGCGAATTGCTCTAGCCAACTCGGCGACTTTCTTCTTGCGCATGGCAATGGCAACCGTATCATCTGACATTTTGTTGACGACTAAACAATTAGCTTACAATTTTATATATTTATCAAATCCTTTGCGGTATCGACCATTGTTGAGGGCAAAATCTTTCATAATTACCAGCGTGCCATACCTGTCACGCCAACATTCTGAACACATTTTTTTAAATTGATCAAATGACACGTCTGGTGATACGTGTTCATCAAATATATGTTTTAAATTTATCTCGTCTTGCTTGAATAATACAATCATGTTACAATTGTCTCTTATTAGCTGCTTCGGTATTTTTGAATATGTTTGGCATAAATAAGCGGCATCGATATCTTTATGTCTGCACATGGAATAATACTCGCGAATCTTCTGCTGTCCATCACATGCAACATCGTCAAATAAGAACACAGAGTTTGCTTGAGCTTCGTCTGGACCGATAATTTCTTCATTGTCTTTGAATGGAAAATACCCAACACCTTTAACTTGCGCTATTACATCTTGCAGTAGTTGGTATTTCGGTTGAAAGAGGGATTTCGAATAAACATATACATTTTTGAATTTGGCGCCATTTGGATTAAATAAAAGTGATAGCATGACATTAGTTTTTCCGCATCCACTTGGACCGCAAATAATGGCCCTGAATGAGTTTGGTAATAATTTTCCATGTTTACTGGTTGTCACTTTCTGGACAATGTCTAGATTATCAATTGGCAGCGTCTGCTCTTGTTGAACGACCTTCATCGTGTGACATGTGTAGTAAATAAGTACGGCAATATATTATAGATGTCGCCACTTGCATGTCATCAGTCCAATGTTGGTCTTCGAAGGAGGCGGTCTCGTGAACACTCTCATTAATAAACTGCCGATTGAGCTTCATATTCCTGGTGGTTATCAGTATTGTGGACCTGGAACAAAACTAAAAAAACGTCTTGCACGCGGAGATCCAGGAATTAATCCATTAGACGCAGCGTGTAAACAGCACGATATCGCTTATTCGCATCATACATCTCTCGAAGAACGCCACAAGGCCGATAAAGAATTGGAAAATAGAGCCTGGGAGCGATTCAAGTCTAAGGACGCTAGCTTTGGTGAAAAAAGTGCTGCTTTAATTGTAACCGGTGGAATGAAAACCAAAAGAAAGTTGGGAATGGGACTTCGTCGTGGAAGAAAGGGACGTTATTCTTTCAATCGAGATGTTGTCTCACAAATCACAAAGTCCATGAAGAGAGGAGCATCGTTACAAGATACTGCTTTGACGGCTGTACGAATAGCAAAATCGGTAATTAAAAGACTTGGCGGTCGCAAAGAAATTGATGTCCCACGAGTATTGCCACTAAAATCTGGAGGTTTCCTACCCCTCATACCTCTATTTGCAGGTCTTTCTGCTTTGGGGGCTTTAGCCGGCGGTGCAGCAGGGGTGGCGAAGACTGTGGTTGACGCAAAGAATGCCCAAAAGAAATTGGATGAAGACATACGTCATAACAAGGCGATGGAACACATCGGATCAGGTCTGTACCTGCGTAAGAAACCCAGAGGTGGATTTGGCTTGTATTTGAAAAAAAACTTCCAATAAAGCTACCCAATCGTCCGCTGTACGACTTGGACATTGCACATTACGCAAAAATGCTTAAAATACCGCATTTTCGAGGAGTTTTCATGAATGACACTCTGCCTAGAGACGGTCCTCGACAGCGAGAATGTGCAATAGTTAACTTGGATGTGTCCACACATAACGGAACACATTGGGTAGCATATAGAAAGACAAACGATGACGTAGAGTATTTCGATTCATTTGGTAATCTGAAGCCGACCAAAGAACTTGTGAAATATTTGGGTGCACGTGCCAGAATTTTCTACAATAATCATCAGTATCAAACTTATAATCAAATCATTTGTGGACATTTATGCTTAAAGTTTTTATATAATGGAGCATATTAAAGGCATGGAACTGCTTATGGATCACATGTTTCATAAAAAACGTTTTGAGGAATTCAGTAAAGAAGAACTACAATTAATACCGCTAGATTATATTATACGAACTGTAGAACCTATAGAATTGTTATATATATGGCATAAATTGCCGGGAGAATATCGAGGAGAATGGAACTTGCAGATACTACTTCCGTGCTTCGTACATTACAACAGGCCAGATTGGAGGACTCACTGGGATGGACCAGCCAATTCTCAAGCATCTTGCCATTTATGTAAACTTGCTTTGGAACAAATAAAAAATATGCGAACATAAAATTGATTTTTATTCCGCTATATAACCTATTAATCTATTGGTATGAATCAGTCATCATGTCGCAGTTGTTGAGAGTAGTTAGTACCAATTATACATTTTCATTTCAACCTTTCACACCAATCGTGTTGGATCCGAACAAAGATTATGAAATAGCTCTTCGTGCCTTTCATTCCTACAACAGTATACCAAACATTGAAAATAACAAGTTTTATTACTACAATGACAAAAACCAATTGACAAAATTTGATTTTCCCGATGGATGTTATGAAATTGTCGATATTGAAGAATACATACAAAAGAAACTGGGTGCTGGCAATGAGCTTCGACCGGAAACGATATTTAGTCTAAAACCTAACCACAACACGTTACAGTGCCAAATATTTAGCAAATATAAGATTTCGTTTAAGCAACCAGATAGTCTTGGTACAGTATTGGGATTTTCTCCGGCAATACTTCCTCCCGGCAAAACATATTCTTCGGATCTACCTGTTAGGATTATTAAAGTATCTAGCATACGCTTTGAATGCAACATTAGTACCGGAGCCTTCGACGGTAACAGACCTGGTCACACGATCTATGAATTTGTCATACAATCGAATCCTGGGTACGCAATTGACGAAACTCCTCACAATTTGTTGTATTTACCCGTTGTGCCACAGCGTGAACTTACCAATATCACTGTCTTGGCTCTCGATCAAGAAGGACGACCTGTAAACTTTAGAGGAGAAGAGAGCACGTTGGTTTTGGAACTTAGATCACGAGGGAAATGGGCCTAGTAATAAGGCCATCTACTGCTCCAAGAACGTCATTAGTTGTGCAGCAGTCTAAGCGGCAACATCTTACGTTCGCAAACAAATTGTTTTTACAATCACTTGGTTTTAAACTACAAAAATGACAACAATGTATGGAAAACGAGCACGTTCAGACAGCGTAGTAATGCCTCCAATATTTGATATTTATCGTAAGCCAATCTTTGATGAATCAATTCGAAAGGCTGAATACCGAACTTATGCACCATTCATCAAATCATTCAACTGCAATGATATTGTTGAATTTAGCATTAATCAAGTTGACTCGTTTTTTGCCATGAGCGAAACCCTGTTATGCATTAAAGGATCACTTGAAATAACTGGAAATGGCGATGTCAAACTAGCAAATAATGTGGGTGCCTTCCTTTTCGATTCGTGTACGTACAGCGAAAGCGCAAGGGAGATGGAAACAGTGCGGGATCCTGGCATCGTAAGTGCTGTACGTGCCATGACATGTTATACTCAAGAAGATTCTAATTATATGGTTATGGCTGGATGGAATTACCCTAAGGACCCAATTCTTAACGATACTTCATTCAACATACAGATGCCTCTTAAGCACATTTTTAACATTTTCAACGATTATCCAATGATTACGTGTGGTCGTCAAACAATAAGACTAGTTCGAGCTCGAAACGACAACGATTGCATTGTCATTAAAGAAAAACAAAACGCTGACAAAACTACAACTGTTACAACCGCCAAGATTAAAATTACCAACATTGAACTCAGAGTGAAGCACATATTTCCAAATGATGAAATTAAATTGGAACTCATGAAATCCATTCAACAAGATCAGCCTATAGTTATTCCATTTAGAAAGTGGGAATTGCACGAATTGCCTGCCATTACCAAAGGTGCTAGGCGTGAAGTTTGGGCTGTTAAAACTAGCACATCCGTTGAAAGACCACGTTATGTCATTGTTTTCTTTCAAACAGGCAAACGTAACACAATCACATCTGATCCCACATTATTTGACAATGTCAGCATCCAAAGTATTAGATTATCGTTAAATGGAGAATACTGGCCAAACGAGAGAATGCAGTTGGATTTTAACAAAACTGACTACAACGAGGCCTATTTCAACTATACCGAATTTTACCCAAGCTACATACATTCCCAACAAAAACGACCTCTACTTGATTTCTTAGCTTTCCAGCATCATGCGTTGTTCGTTATCGATTGCTCGAAACAAGAAGAAAGCATGAAAGCATCCACCGTTGACGTAAAACTCGATATTGAAGCGTCTACTGGCTTTCCCGCCAACACCAAGGTCTATTGTATTATTATTCACGACTGTGTAATGGAGTACTTCCCTCTCACCGAAATTGTAAAAAGTCTAACTTAGACGCATGAGGTGTCAGTAGTACACGAGCAGTCATCATGAGAGTAGCATTCATAGATATTCAGGGATTCGATGTGGACGGGTGGTTTGTTCCCAAAGAACTTACCATCGAAATAGGTTTTAAACGAAGCCATTACATATTTTTACCTCCGAAACCATTCAATGCGCTAAGTAATGAGGATAAGAAGACGGCATCATACGTGGAGAAAAAACTGCTTGGTATTCGATATTCTGATGGAGATGTAGAATTGTCCAAACTAAATGAAATACTTGAAACCAAGTTGTTGTGTGCCGCTGATTACATATATGTCCGAGGAGAACAAAAGGCCGAATTTTTAAGCAAGAAATGCCACATTTTTGGAGTTTTTCCCCTTCTTATTGATGTTTGCAAGTTTGATGGTACGCCTCTTGCTACTGGAAACGTTGGTCCTGCTACAAACCCCTGCCACGCTGTTGGTCTATTTTCATGCACCGAAAGAAATGTGGATCGTCTACGACACTGGTTTTCTTCTACTGTAATACCGTTGTAATTTTTTTCTATGTATTAATAAATATGTTGGAGATTATGTTGGTTTTTTTATTTAAACACCTTATTTATTGATCAAGTCTTATATTACATGAAGATTGAAATTTTCTTTTTACAATTTCAAAAATAAAATAAATACAGATGCTAATATTACACAAGACATTGTCTATTTCACTTTTCATATTCTCGCTGTTGGTGGCTCCCATGGTGTAGGCTGAATACGTCTTAACGGATATGTAGCTTGTGGTAGTTTTCTAAAGGCGTAAAGACCTTGCTGCTGCTGCTCTTCAGACCTCCACGTTTGCCCCTCAATATGCAGACTATTGAATTGGCTATTAATTTGTTTTAAATCCTCATATGATTTAATATCTTTATTTAACAGGCTGAGTTTACTTTGAAACTCCATTACCCTATGTATGTACTCGATGGGATTCATACTAGTACTGATCATGTTCTGCGTGAAATGTCTCAATAAATTCCAACTTTGGAGCACATCTCCTGCGTCGAACGTCGTTCACGTTACGTTATTCACGGTAAAATGTCACGTTAAAGAGGTACACTGTTAGGATGGTTTAAAGATAAATAGTCTATGCCATTAGGGAATAGAGTGTAGCAGAGACCATTAGAGGCCATTAGAAACCATCAGGTCACGTTATTCTCGTCACGTTATTTACGTCGCGTGATTCACGTGACGTTATGCACATCACGTTCTGTTAGGCACTGTCACGTTCTGTTAGGCACTATACGGAAAAGAAGAAGAAGAATTGGCAATTAATGTTGAACGTTGACAGAAGAAGAATTGATAGTTGCCATCTGTGTCGCCACCGCTTTCATTTGATACCTCATACGTCAAAATCGGATCATTAGCAAAGAAGATATGTTGTAATGCCGTTTTGGCAATGTCAATGATTTGTTTTTTAAAGGATTCCGCAGCTCGTTACCCCCACGCAACACGAACGTGATCACATGTTTACATTCTCACGGTTACGTTGTTCATTTCAGAGATAAGATTTCCATGTTTTGCAAAAACAAGACCTTGTGGTTTTAAAAATATGCGATACCATTTACACAAATAACAACTGTGGTTACATGTTATCATCCGACTCCATCCGGCCTTTTAGCATTGTGGTTTGTCATATCTTTAACGGATTCCTGTTGTTGCAAAAATAACGTCTGCACTCTTTCCTTATCAACCATCCACATCCGGAATGTTGATAAACAACTTAAAATATTTTTGTAAATATTTCAAATTATTCGATTTTTCATAATTTGTACAAATATTATATTTTCAGCCCTATATATGATAATCGTATAGCATTTCGCATTTTTATACATGTTCAGAATGACCCATTGTCATGTACTTCACCCCAGAATGGCCCATTGTCACCCCCCCCCCAGAATGGTCCATTGTCATGCTCTTCATCCCAGAATGGTCCATTGTCATGATGATGATGATGATGATTATATTGCATTTTTATACATGTTAAGCATGGTCCATTGTTACCCCCCCCCCCCCTAGAATGGTTCATTGTCATGATGATGATTATATTGCATTTTTATATATGTTAAGCATGGCCCATTGTTACCCCCCTAGAATGATCCATTGTCATGATGATGATAATGATTATATTGCATACGGTGAGCGGGAATCGGCATACCGATTCTGGCTCACTTTTTTCCCACGGTGAGCGGGAATCGGCATACCGATTCTGGCTCACTTTTCCCACGGTGAGCGGGAATCGGCATACCGATTCTGGCTCACTTTTCCCACGGTGAGCGGGAATCGGCATACCGATTCTGGCTCACTTTTTCCCACGGTGAGCGGGAACCGGCATACCGATTCTGGCTCACTTTTTTCCCACGGTGAGCGGGAACCGGCATACCGATTCTGGCTCACTTTTTTCCCACGGTGAGCGGGAACCGGCATACCGATTCTGGCTCACTTTTTTCCCACGGTGAGCGGGAACCGGCCTTACTTATCTACTTATTATTCTATATAAAAAAAATTTAATCTGTACAATTTATAAGACTATACAAATCAAAGAAAATACCATTTTATAAATGCAATAAACACAATTGATTTGTTTTTTACCAAATTGCAAATAAAATATGACAACTGTCAGATTTAACTAAAATGTCATGTTAGAATAAATGTCATAAATGTGTATTTATCACGGACTAACCTTTTTTTCTATCATTTGTGACGCACTGAAAATTGCTCATGAATTAATAATAATAATGGAGTTTATTTGTAGCAAATAAATTGTACATATAAAATAAACTCAGTTCCTCACTGAAGTTGTATGTACAACTTGTGCGTGAGGGTTAAATTTTGATTATAAAACAACACTAAATAATTTTAAAATTTACAAAAAGGAATCAAAAATAGTCTTTTTGCTCATCTGTCTTCAAATTTGGGCTCCTCTTCTCACTGATTCAGTTACTGTTAAATTTTGTTTATCGGACCTACGAAAATGTCATACAATTTTAAAAAAGGATTGCGAATAATTTGTGGTGGGACTCCTCTGGCGGGACTTCGTTTTCTATGAGAATTACCATGACTTTTGATTGTGTTTTATCCATTTTTAAAATAAATTTTACGATTTAAACACTTAAAAGTGACGTTTCAAATAAATCATTTTTGACATTTATTGAACCATATCATGCGATAAAGCAATGTGCCCGTTGGTAACTGCTCGTTCTCCTTAATTTTTATGAGCATCTTTTTCTGTAATATTTATAATTTGTGCCTCTTTTATGCTCATCTCTTGTTATTGCAACAGCTCCCGTTTATGTACTCTGCTATATTTGAGCATACCTCACCTTCATGTTTATGTACTAAAACAACAGTCTCACAAAGCTTGAGAGTTCTTTTCCTTCGCCCAAAGATAGCGATGTTTGTATTGCGAGAAGGCCCCACGTTGCGCGCCGGTGTAAGATTGATAGGAAATTAATTAAGAAATAGTCTGCTTTGATTTAGATAGATATATTTTGGTAAAATCTGTTGATGTTGTGAAAATACAGAATAACAGCTTAACAAAAGCTAAAATAAAAAATGCAAGTCATTAACATAACCACATTGCTACTGTCTCTTGTATGTTAGCTTAAATTAGCCGCCGAACTGTGTGTAGTTTAAAGGCGCGTTCACATATATATTTTTCTTGCTACAAGTGCTGAATTATTACAAAATTGAAATGGATGTTAAAGGGAATTTTTTAGTAAGTTGTTATGGTAATATTTTTTATGTCCGAAGTCTACAAGGAATGAAGGCGTATGTGATCCATATTTTACGTTGAGGATCCGGCCCTGCAGTAACAGCTCGTTGGATTATGCTGGAATATCGCGAATATCATGCGATAAAGCAATGTGCCCGTTGGTAGCTGCTCGTTCTCCTTCATTTTTATGAGCATCTTTTCCTGTAATATTTATAATTTGTGCCTCTTTTATGCTCATCTCTTGTTATTGCAACAGCTCCCGTTTATGTACTCTCCCATATTCGAGCATACCTCACCTTTATGTTTATGTACTAGCATCTCGCAGCAGTTTAGTAATTTTTTTCTTCTCTTTCAAAATTGCGACAGTTTCTTTTTAATAGTTTACTGCGTACTTTAAGTAGCATTTATGAGAAAAATGTGCATAGTCTTTAAATATTTTAGCAAATTATACAGGAAGATAGTATTAAATTCAAGTAATAACTTATACTTATAAAAAAAGAATGTGTGTGTGTACTTTGTACGCACGTAAGAAGTTATACTTCTATTATATAATTCCAACGAAATTAATATATGTACTTTAAACAGTTTATTTACATTTTATTTAAATATTAAACTAATTTTAATACTTACTACTTTCCAAACATTTTTATTAAAACAATACCAAATTTTAAAAAAATAAAAGAATAAAATACACACAAACATATTGAAAAATGCACCGAAGAAATGATTTCTGAAAAGAAAATTATATAACAAATATATTCACAATCATAAAATGTATAAAAAAAAATAAAAAAGAATGTGTGTGTACTTTGTACGCACGTAAGAAGTTATATTTATATCATATAATTTCAACGAAATAAATAATATACTTATAAATAATATACTTTAACAGGTTAGTTGTATTTTATTTAAATATTAAACTAACTTTCTTACCTACCACTTTCAAAAAATTTTTATTAAAACAACCAAAAATTAAAAAAATATATGAATCATCCGGGATTGGAACCCAGGACCTCTCGATCTCTGGTCCAATACTCTACTAACCGAGCTATCGAGCCGCTTGTAATTGACGTCTAGGATATAATTACACAACACGGTGACAAATAGATCAAGTGAAGTATAAAAATGTTATACCTAGATATTTTATTACCTTACTACCGAGGAAGACAAATCCAAAGACACAAAAGTTATAATAAATAACACAATTACTAAAAATACTAATATAGTCTTTTAATGACTTATTTGCGCTGATATATTGATATATACATATCTATCTTGGCAACGAACTACATACTGTCTGTGTGCCCATGCGCCAGGGAATTATAAAATTTCACTCTCGATAACTTCAAAAATAAAAACTTGCATTGGGATTCGAACCCGCGTGCATAGACTTGAAATCCACTTCCACACACCCGTCACCCGATTGACCACTTACACGTACTTGTCATGTGGGAAGGTAGACTAACTGAACGTTTTACTGTTTGACAGTTCTGAATTTAATCAAATTAGTTTGATTTTTGTGTGTGTGTGTGTGTGTGTGTTCACAAAGGGAATTAAAATATTAAAATACAACAAAACATAGAGTAAGAAAACAATAATTATATTATATGAAGAATAGTAGAAATTTTGTTGATAATCAAATTATGTATATCAAAACATTACCTGCTAGTAGGCACATACATTTTCCAAATAGGTAAGTATCTATGTAATTTTATATTACAATACTGAAACATTTACAATAATTACGTACATGTTGCTTTTAAAAACTATTTAAAAAGTCACTACAATTATAAACTTGCTTTTTTCTCTGGCCTTACAACAATAAAAACTAATATATAATATTTGTTTACATAACTAAAGCTCGGATTATAGGCAAAATGCCTTTTTTTGCCTATTTTGCCTATTATAATTGTTTTTGCACTTTTTGCATTTTTTCGTAAATTCCGCCTATTTGTGCCTTTTTTAAAATTTCATGGTACTACCCATGATATTATTCTATTACTAAACCATTCTATAATAAAATTTTGGGTCAATAATAAAATATCAATGGTTTGTTTATATAACAGATTTCTAGGAAAATATACCTGATCGAGACTTGAGGGTTAACTATTTGGAAATCCCTAAGCTTTATTAGTTTATTATCAGTTGTATAGTCGGTTACTGTATCAGAGTTTAGTCACAAATTGCTATATCCTAGTTTAGTTTTGTTGCGTATACCGAAAAGCAAAGAACACGTTTTAAAACGTTTTAGACATTTGTGTGAAAAGATGACATCTAAATTAAGGCTATGGATCGCACCTTATTCGGAACTTTCTCTAGAAGGAGATGGAGCATTTTGTAAACCATGCGGCAAATCGGTAAGTTTTATTTTTTCTCTTTTTTTCTCGTCCCACAACATAACTAAATTCTAAAGCGGTTTTAGAATTCTAATTATTTTTTTAAATTCTCAGATTTCAAGTAGAAAAAAGTACTTTATTGACCAGCATTGTGGAACCCCACTTCATAAACGTAATTTGGAAAAATTAAATTCCTCTAAGTTAGCCCAAATATCTCTGCGGGATAGTTTAAGCAGTCCAAAAGAAAAGGAGGCAGACGCATTTAAATTTGATTGATGCCAGATGATGATTGCATCCAACATTCCTCTATATAAAGTTAATAACCCTAGTTTTAAATGCTTTTTCGAAAAATATCTTAATAAATCCTTACCGGACGAGAGTACATTGAGAAAACATACTGTGGAAAAATGTTATGTGGAATGTATTTCAAAAATTAAGCGGGAGTTAAAGGGCAATTTTTTGTATATTATCGCGGATGAAACGACAGATGTATGCGGCAGCTATATAGCTAATTTAATGATTGGAATTTTGAACGAAAACTTTGCGAGAAAACCTTATTTAGTTGCCGTTAAAGAATTGGAAAAAACAAACAATTTAACAATAAGTCGATTTTACAAGATAGTTTAACAAACCTCTTTTTACCCAACCCTATACCAGTGAATAAAATAGTTTTAATGCTTTCAGATGCTCCGGCATATATGTTAAAAGCTGCTGTTAATTTAAAGATTTTGTATCCTAATTTAATTCATTGCACTTGTGTAGCCCACGGGGTAAATAGAATTGCTGAAGAAATAAGAAATCTGTTTCCGTTGGTAAATAATTTTATAAATTTTTTGAAAAAAGTTTTTGTAAACGCTCCGTTTAGGGTGCAAATATATAAAGAAAGACTTCCCGGTGTCCCTTTGCAACCTAAACCAGAATTACAAGGTGGGGAACCTGGCTCGAAGCAGTTTTTTTTACTTTGAACACTGCAATGAAATAGAATTAGTTATGTCAGAATTTGATGATGATATTTCCGAAGCCATTCGAGAAGCAAAAAAAATATTAAAAAATCCCAAATTGAAGCAGAAACTCGCTTATATCAATGACAATTATAAATTAATAGTTACCACAATTACCTTATTAGAAAAACAAGAGATATATTTATGTGAGTCAGTAAAATTAATAGATAATTTAAAGACGAAAATTAAATCGGCACCTGGAAGTAACGGTCAATTAATTTTTAAAAAAATGAAATATATTTTCTACAAGAATGAAGGTTTTTCGTTTTTATCTAATGTTGCTAAAGTTTTGAATGGGACATTTTCCGAGGAATTACAAATTATGCCAGATTTATTATCCGCTCTGAAATATGCTCCAATTACATCTGTCGATGTCGAACGTTCGTTTTCAATGTACAAATTAATTTTAAGTGATCGAAGACATAGTTTTAAGACCGAAAATATTGAAAAACATTTAGTTGTTTCTATTAATGATAAAATTTGAAGTGGTTACAATGTTTAATTATTAATTAACAGTTATTTAGTTACTAGTTTATTCATACTAATGTGTAAATATACCTGCCTTAAGTTAATATTACGTTAATTCACTTTGTACAATAAATAATAAGTTATATTCCTTTATTGCCTATATTTTGCCTAAATGTTAATATTCCTGTCTTTTTTAATAAAAATCTTTGCCTATATAGGCGCCTTTTTCTTCAATTTTTGTTGCCTATAAATCCGAGCTTTAATCGTAACCTCCATATTGAACAATTATTATTGTCATGCCATTTGAACACCCAATCAGAGCAAAGGTATAATGCGTCTGCGCCGGTGAACAAGATTTTTAATGAATTCGCGCATATTAAATTTCACTCCCACCGCGCCTAAAGAAGTATATCTTCAAAAATGTTGTACAATTTGGAGCTGTTTGAGGTGATTGTTAACCCTGCAGTAGATAGTCGTGTAGATTTTAGGACATGCATAGTTGCGCCGGTATTTATTCAACAATGTTTTTGAAAAAAAAAATGATACCTTTTCACTAGTGAACAACAAATTCCACACATATATCTTAATCGAACCTGAAGATTTCTTGGTATATTTGTCAATACATCACGTGGGTGTAAAAGAGGATGCAATAGTGTTTTTGCTACTTTTCTCAAATATTGTCTTCTCAAAATATTTTCATTTGGATTGTTAAAACAATATAATAATTGTGTATTAGTATCTGTCCCGCTGAAATTAATACAAAAAATATGCATTGGCCATCTTCGAGTATTTTTTGGGGAACTGTTACTGCAACTGCAACTGTAACAGCAGATGCAAATATAACTGCAACTGTAAGTAGCACACAGTTTGTCTAAAACATCAACACACATCACACACCATCACATTTGGTACAGTTATGTTCTGAGATAATTACTGGTTTACATACATATACATAATAATAGTCACAATCAGTTAGACAGAGGTCCCAGTATACTGAAATCGGAAGTCAGAAAAGCAATACCTACAGCAAGCTAAAAACAGTAAAGCATCATAAATGAATACTTTGTTAATATGAGTAAAAATATAACATCAACTATTGTGTCACAACAAGATCCCATTTCCTATCTCCCTAATTCAGGAAAGGTCTCGAATTCATTCTTTATAAGAGAGGTTGATAAATCTGAACTGATCCAAACAATCAATAGTATCAAAGGCAAATCTTCCTGTAATGCCGATGGACTATCCACAAAAAATTTTCTCAAATCTCCCAGACAGTGTGTTGGGAGTCCTCATCTCTCTAATTAATGATTCTTTTGAGAAAGGTAAATTTCCAGAGTGCCTTCTTCATAAGGTTGGTGAGAAATCAAATGCCTGCAATTATAGACCTATTGCATTACTACCGGTACTCTCCAAAATTATTGAGAGACTCATAAAAGCCCGACTTATGTCCTTTCTCGTTGATAACAATATTTTATCACAAAATCAGTTCGGCTTTTTAAATAATAAATGTACCACATATGCCATGTTTTCTGTACTACATGAGGTTTATCAAGCATTAAGCAATAATCTGCACACTGCCATAAAGCTTTTGATTGTGTATATAACGATATTTTGATAAAAAAAACTAGATTTCTATGGAATTCGAGGTATTTCTTCGAACTGGTTTCAATCTTACTTGGATAATAGGAAACAACTGGTTAGAGCAAATGATACAGACTCTAGTCTCAAAAATGTTGTATGTGGGGTACCACAAGGTTCAGTATTGGGTCCTCTACTTTTCCTTATCTTTATTAATGACGTCACTAGCTTAAAAATCGAGGGAAAAGTTTTTTTTTGCTGATGTTACCAGTATCACTTGGAGCAACTCAAATATCGCAATTCTTCATGCTACCTACTATAACTTCTGATCTACTCACAATAAAATCCTGATCCGATTGAAATTACTCTCTTTTAACGTAGATAAAACAGGGGCATTATCCCATAAAGGAGCTGTTCAACCCTTACCTCTTCATAACAGCCAGATCAGTATCGTTGATGCTGTAAAGTTTCTTGGTATTTTTTTAGATAGCAACCTTAAATGGTCCCTTCATATTGATGTGTTAAGTAAGAAACTATCCTCAGCTTGCTTTGCAATAAGATCTGTTTCGAAGGAAATGAATTTAGCCTCTTCCAAAATAACATAATTTTCTTTGTTCGAGTCCCATCTTCGATATGGTCTCCCTTTTTGGGGTTCTGGTACGACTGCCCAATCCGATGTTATTTTTAAATTACAAAAAAAGAGCAATAAGATATCTGTGTGGCATCAGAAGAACAACACATTGCAGAAGCTACTTCAAAGATCACAGGATTCTAACACTACCTTCTTTATATATTTTAGAAACTGTTTGCTTAATTCGTAAACATCTACATGTCTTTCCAGCAAGACCTAGACATGACTATTCCACCAGAAATTCTACCTTTGACATCTATTTACCGATCCCGTCCAGTGAGTTAGTAAAGAAATCTATATTATATTCTGCAAAAAAACTTTACAACCATCTCCCTCTACAACTTAAATCTGCAACATCTTTCCCCAAGTTCCGTAAAATGATTAAAGCCTATTTATCTGAAAGACCATATTATTCAATAGCAGAGTTTCTTAACCAATAACTAAGAAAGTACAGTATTCTTACATATTTATAAGTAGAATCTTAATCTACACTCACCGGCAGAGAAAACGGTCACCCCAAAAAATGGGTCATTTTTAATGTCTTGTATTTCCTAAACCTGATGTCCGATTTAAGTAATTTTTTTAATATGTTATAGCCTTATTCTTTATCAATATCGCTGTAATAATATTGTTGTTAGATTGTCATTGTATACAGGGTGTATGAATAAAACTGTGTTTTTTTCTCAAACTGTGGAACACCCTGTGGAATGTTCTAGCTTTTCTAAAATACTGAAATTATAACCAAACTATAGCCTCAGGTTTTCTTAACATTCTGTTTTTTGATTCATTCGCTTATGTTGGATAATAAAAAAGTTAAGCACTTTAACAACTACCCCTGTTTTTCGTTAATACAGGGTGTTTTTAAATAAGTACGGCAAACTTTAAGGGGTAATTCTGCATGATAAAATAATGACAGTTTGCTTTATAAACATATGCCCTCAAATGCTTCGTTTCCGAGATAGGGGGTGTTAAAATTGTTCTTACAAACTGACGATTTATTTATTTCTCTAAAACGGTTTGTGATATGCAAATGAAATTTGGTAGATTTTAAGAGGTAGTTATTGCGCATTTTTTGGCATACAATTAAGAATTTTATATTCACCATTGGCGTGCATACGGATATAAATATTTTAGATATATCCCGTATGCACGCCAATGGTGAATATAAAATTCTCAATTGTATGCCAAAAAATGTGCAATGACTAGCTCTTAAAATCTACCAAATTTCATTTGCATATTACAAACCGTTTTAGAGCAATAAATAAATCGTCAGTTTGTAAGAATAATTTCAACACCCCCTATCTCAGAAACGAAGTATTTGCGGGCATAAGTTTATAAAGCAAACTGTCATTATTTTATCATGCAGGATTACCCCTTAAAGCTTGCCGTACTTATTGAAAAACACCCTGTATTGACGAAAAACAGGGGTAGTTGTTAAAGTGCCTAACTTTTTTATTATCCAACATAAGCGAATGAATAAAAAACAGAATGTTAAGAAAATCTGTGGCTATAGTTGGGTTTTAATTTTAGTATTTTATAAAAGCTAGAACATTCCACAGGGTGTTTCAAAGTTTGAGAAAAAAACACAGTTTGATTCGTACACCCTGTATACAATGACAATGGGTGCGTTCGGACGACCATAGCGGCTGGCTGTCAGCAGAAATCGGCTGAGTGGTTGTATCCAGCCGTGATAGGGAAAGCTTAGTAAATCTCTCAGCGGCTGGCTTCCAGCGGTGACGTCTGACAGCTACTGCTGGCTCAGCTGTCCAGCCGCTGTGGTCGTCCGAACGCACCCAATGTACCTGTCTAGCAACAATATTATTACAGCGATATTGATAAAGAATAAGGCTATAACATATTAAAAAAATTACTTAAATCGGACATCAGGTTTAGGAAATACAAGACATTAAAAATGACCCATTTTTTGGGGTGCCCGTTTTCTATGCCGGTGAGTGTATATTTGAATGTCATATGCAGCAGCTTAACTTATTAAATTTCTTAAGGTAGGTTATGCAATTTGCAATTTTTTTTAAATTTTGCAATAGATTGTTACTGTTTTTTGTTTCACTTTATTATATTTTATTTATATTGACGATTTATATCATTTTAGTAAATTGTATTTGTTATTTGTTATTGTTCTTATTTATGATTCTTGTAAGTTTTGTCTATAAAATTGTTAAATTTTTCATGACAATAAAGCATATTTCTATTCTATTCTATCTGCGCGGGTCAAATCCCTGCTGAGCTACTACCCTGCTGAGAACTTTTGGACGAGGAAAATAATACCTACTTAACCACAAACGAAAATTACAATGAAGGAAAAATACCAGATGATTGATTAGAGCCACTATTTATAATATTACCAAGAAAAGCAGGCCCATCAAATGCGACGATTTTAGACCAATCAGTTTGATGTGCCATAGCTTAATATACTTTTACGAATTATACAAAACTGAGTATTCCTTCTGTGCGAAAGTAGAATGGGTTAACAAGTAATTTGGATTTAGAAATGATCTAGAAACTAAAGAGGCACTATTTTTATGCGCGATCTGTTACAAAAAAGTTGTTAGTTCCAAAAAAGAAAGTTTATGTCCTGTTGCCTGTTGCCTACAACACCATGGCCAAGTATGTTAAACTCAATTTTGAAAAAGACATAACCCTCTCAACACTGTAACGATTATACAATCTTCAATAATAATCTTTTTTGAAAACGATTTCCAGAATAGGAACCCTGTTCTTATTTAATATCAGATTGGCCAAAAACGATTATCTCTCTCCATGATTCTTTCATTTATTTTTTGCGGAGAACTTATTATTTAAAACAAAGGCCGCCATTCATCTGATTAATGTACTAACTACTCCTTTACATGGTCCTTACATACCACATTAAAATACTTGACATAGAAATAAAATTCTCGTTTTAAGTTTTTAAGCTAAAGCGACTACGTTTAATTGCGAAACTATGCCAGGAATTTCAGCGATTCGCTCCACCTTCTTAGAAATCCATCTCTTCATTTCGCGTAGAGGCTTTCGTGTCCTGAAGTGATGAAAGCACCAAAAAAGCAGGAAAAAAGCTCTTCATAAAGCCGCATTCATATTCATGCAAATTGAAGTTGTCTGACTGACTTATGTAGAACGAGGACGTTTCTAAAACGAGGAGGGGGAGGGGTAAGTTAGCTAGCAGCTTCTAGATGAGCCAGTAACGGTCCTTTCGTTTTATTTTTAAAGGAAATACATACGTTCAGTATACAGATAATCAGGATAGTAATTAAGTCGTAAAATCTGGTAAATCCGGAAAATATTTTTCTAAATTTATACTAAATCAAGTCAGATGTTGTTTATAAAGTAAATTGTAGCTTTACCTCCGTGACTGTGCTGGTCGTCGCCCTGAAAGGCGGGGTCTTCTGACATTGTTGTCATATGGTAACATTACTCCTGTAGTGATCCTTTTTCAAGTTATTTTGCTCCTTTTTCCAACTTATACCGTACTGATGACGACTAATGAGTCAGAAATACGTGTCTACGGTTGCATTACATCATTTTTATGTATTGTTATTTTATATTCACATTCACATTGCGAGTTTTTTGGCACTGATCAATGAGTTTCCTTTTCTATATTTATAGTTTTACTCGCTACTCTACATAACGTTTTGGCTTTTCTTTCGTCAGGTAGCTTTACCTCCGTGACTGTTTTGGTCGTTTCCCTGAAAGGCAGGGTCTTCTGACATTGTTGTCATATGGTAACATTACTCCTGTAGTGATCCTTTTCCAAGTTATTTTGCTTTTTTTCCAACTTATACCGTACTGATTACGACTAATGAGTCAGAAACACGTGTCTACGGTTGCATTCCATCTTTTTTATGTATTGTTATTTTATATTCACATTCACATTGCGAGTTTTTTGGCAATGATCAATGATTTTCCTTTTCTATATTTATAGTTTTACTCGCTACTCTACATAACGTTTTGGCTTTTCTTTCGTCAGGTAGCTTTACCTCCGTGACTGTGTTGGTCGTCGTCCTTAAAGGCAGGTTCTTCTGACATTGTTATCACAAATGGTAACATTGCTCCTGTAGTGATCCTTTCCCAAGTTATTTTGCTCCTTTCTAACTTGGCCATACCGTACTGATGACGACTAATAAGTCAGAAACAGGTGTCTACGGTTGGATTTCATCTTTTTTATATTCACATTCATATTGCGAGTTTTTTGCTTTTTGCGATGATTTTCCTTTTATATATAATACATATATTAAAAAAATATTAAATTAAATAAATTAGCGCGTTTAAATTCTATTTAGAGTAAAACTAAGCGCCTAAAAAAGACAATAGATATACAGGGTGTAACAAAAATACAGGTCATAAATTAAATCACATATTCTGGGACCAAAAATAGTTCGATTGAACCTAACTTACCTTAGTACAAATGTGCACCTAAAAAAAGTTACAGCCCTTTGAAGTTACAAAATAAAAATCGATTTTTTTCAATAGATCCTCAAATAGAAACCTCAAACACTGTTTGAGGTTTCTTATTAAAAACGGGCATGTGACATTCTTATGATAGGAACATCTGAAAAAAAAATTGTAGTGAAATTTGTGTACCCCATAAAAATTTTATGGGCGTTTTGTTCCCTTAAACCCCCCAAACTTTTGTGTACGTTTCAATTAAATTATTATTGTGGCACAAATAGTTAAACACAATGTTTTTAAAACCTTTTTGCCTCTTAGTACTTTTTCGAAAAGTTAGTTTTTTTTTGAGATATTTTGAATATTTTGTCAAATCCACCACATATTTTTGTGTACTGTTAAGTACGATTTTAGAGACTTGGTAATAATATGAAAATTTATTTATAAATTACAGTTTGAGGTATACTTTGAACCATATTAAAAAAGAAGCCACATCTCGATAAAAGGTGCCTTATCTGAAAAATACTAAGAGGCAAAAAAGTTTTAAAAGCATTGTGATTAACTAATGGTACAGCAATAATAGTTTAATTGGAACGTACACAAACATTTGGAGGGTTTAAAGGCACAAAACCCCCATAAAATTTTTATGTAAACATATTAAAAAAGAAGCCGCATCTCGATTAAAGCTGGTTTATCGAAAAAGTACTAAGAGGCAAAAAAGTTTTAAAAACATTGTGTTTAACTAATGGTACTACAAAAATAATTTAATTAGGACGCACATAAAAGTTTGGGGGGGTTTAGGGGAACAAAACCCCCATAAAATTTTTATGGGCTGAACAAATTTCAATATAATTTTTTTTTAGGATGTTCATGCCATAAGAATGCCACATGTCTATTTTCATTAAAAAATCTTTAATAGTTTTCGATATATCGGAAAAAAACGATTTTCATTTTGTAACTTCAAAGAGCTGTAACTTTTTTTGTGTGCATATTTGTACTAAGGTAAGTTAGCTTCAATCGACCTATTTTTGGTCCCAAAGTATGTGATTTAATTTATGACCTGTATTTTTGTTACACCCTGTATATGCGCATCCAGTTGAATGATATAAGCGTTTTTAATTAAATTTTATAGTTAATCAAAATAATAATAAAATAAATGTATATTCATAGATAAACGTATAATTTGTAGTTGTTAATTGTAAAATGGTGAAACAAACCTTAATTGAATCTCTACAAAACACATGCATGAATAAAAAAATACAATTAATAGAATATTTATTATACATGCATCAAATAACAAATGAAGCTTCTGAATTAATAAAATATAGAAAAAAAGGTATTGTTCTAAATGAATTATTGTTATCGGTAATATAATATTGAATTAAATATATCATCTATAATCGAATTATAAACTTTATACAGTGTGGAAGGCACTTATGGAATAAAATTATTTCCGTCCTTGTTTCAAAAAATTATAAAAAACGCTGAGACCAGTCGATTTTTAAATAAAAATGTGCATTTTTTAAACACAAATTCAAATGTACAGCGTGGCGTCATTCTGACGCGTCAGAATAGCCGTAGATCTTCTCTGAATGCCTAGTATGTTCGATCAGGGGCGTAACAAGGGCTGGAATAATACATATTATCATCATCATCGACCTGTATAAGTCCACTGCTGGACATAAGATTCCCTCAGCTCTTTCCATCTGACTCTGTCATGTACTGCTTGCATCCTGTTACTGTTAACATACATCATACATTAGCAGAAGAACTACAAGGTTTTTAAAACAATTAAAAATATCTACAAGAACAACTCAATAAAAGTAAAAGTGGAAGATGAACTAACTGACCCAATTGAAGCCGGCAGTAGGATAAGACAGGGGGTTTCCTTGAGTCCTTTATTGTTCAACCTGATCATGGACGAAATAATAAAAAAAGTAAGAACTAAAAAAGGATACCAAATGGGAAAAAACAACTTAAAACAATCTATACATGCTATGCAAGCTATGCAGACGATGCAATACTAATCTCTCAAAGTGAAGATGATTTACAACGTATGCTGCACCAATTTAACATAACCGCCAGAAAATTTAACATGTTAATTTCCCCAAAAAAGAAAAAATGCATGGTTATAACAGCAAATCCAATAAGATGTATGTTATATCTGCAGATTGAATAAGTAGAACATTTCGATAAATATATTTTGACAACTAATAAAATATGAACTGACATAACTACATATAACATTACATAACAACTGCTATAAATAGAGGAGGATACTATAATCTCCCACGCTATTTTGAACTTAAAAACAATATAAAAGAATTAAAAACCTAAATCTAAAATCTTGACTTGAAAAGTCGAATTCGTTCAGATCTTCTTAACTGTGGAAGATCATTACGTTCTTCAACAGCAGGTTCATTAATGGGTACCGCAGCAGGTTCATTAATGGGTACCAGTTCATTATCAGGATGATCAGGTTCTATCATTGGATCTACATTTTCGTTGATTGGATTTGGATGTAAATGGACTGGAGGTTGGATAGATGGCAGAAGATGCAGGGGGAGTTCTTGATACTGTGGCTGATAATGAATTACTTCTGGTTCGTTTACAAAGGTTACAATCTTTTTAGGTACCATGGTTTTACGAATTTGGTCAATGTGACGTTTTAAACAATAGCCATCATCAAGTTGGACTTCGTAATGTAACAATCCATACTTTTTAACAATTGTGCCAAATTTCCAAAGTTCCTGGTTACCTTGGTAATACCGTACTTGTACTCTCTCCCCCACATTTAATTGTCTTGCACCATTGGGTTGATTTTCTGATCTTCTAAGTTTTGGTGGACGTAGTGCGTCGAGTTTGATTCTTAAACATCTGTTCAGGTACATTTCAGCTGGTGATTTTCCACAGGAAAGTGGTGTCGCTCTATATTTTAAAAGAATTTCTTGTACTTTCTTACTCATGGGTAAACGATCAGTAGACATAGCTTTTAGTCTCATTTCTAGGGTTTGAACGTTTCTTTCAGCTAAGCCGTTTGTAGCAGGATGACCAGGAGCAATAAACTTTTGAAAAATACCATGAGTTTTTGAAAAATTTTTAAATTGATCACTTACAAAAATTGTAGCGTTGTCTGACACCATAACCTGAGGATATCCGTAAGTAGAACATATCTCTAACAGAAGATCGATGGTTTTTTCTGATGTTGGCGCATCCCTAAGAATTTTAATTTCAGCCCAGCGTGATTTAGCGTCAACCACAACAAAAAAATAAAAACCTTGGAATGGACCCGCATAATCAATATGGATGCGGTCCCAATTTTCTGTTGGAGTATCCCAGTGGTGCAGTGGAGCTTTTGAAGGTGATTTTCGAATTTCAGCGCAAGGTTGACATGACTTGACCATAATTTCAATGTCTTTGTCAATGTTTTTCCAATAGCAATACTTTCTTGCAAGTTGTTTCATCTTTGTAATACCTATGTGAGTTCTGTGGAGTTCCGATAGGACCAGTCGTTGGAGTTGAGTTGGAATAACAATTCTCTGACCTTTAAAAAGGATCTCGTCTTCTAAAATAAAATCATGTTCATTTTGATTTTGTGATTTTAAATCAGATTTAATTCTTGATAAAATAGGATCTTCGTCTGTGGCATCTTTGATATTTTGATAGGTTAGATCGTATGTTGAAATTTCTTTTATTGACTCATGACAGATAGATTTAATTTCTTCGTTGAGAATTTTTTCTAAAGAAGATGAAGGTTGATTGATAGAAGCTCTAGAAAAACAGTCGACGTTAACGTGATCAAAAGATTTTCTGTATTCGACTTCGTAATCAAATCCTGATAAAAATGATGCATATCGAAGTAGTCTAGCAGAAGTCGTTGAAGGTAATTTTGAATTTTGATGAAAAATTCTCGTTAGAGGGCTGTTATCAGTGATGAGTTTAAACTTACGCCCAAAAAGATACATGAAGAAGTGATTTACTGAAAACATAATTGCAAGTGCTTCTCTGTCTAACTGACTATAATTTTGTTCACATTTGGTAAGAGATCTTGAAGCAAATGCGATAGGCCTTTCGATTCCATCAATAACATGAGATAGTACCCCTGCAACACCGGTTGGACTTGCATCACAAGCTAATACTACGGGCAAACTTGGGTCATATGGAATTAGAACTTGATCACTCGCAATTTCCTCTTTTAATTTGTTGAAAGCTGTTTCACATGAATTATTCCAAATAAATTTTGCTCTTTTCTGTAAAAGTTTCCGTAGAGGGTACGTTTTAGTTGAAGCATTAGGAATGAATCGGGTATAATACATTACCATACCAAGAAACCTTCGAACTCCATCCACATCTGTGGGACGTGGCATGTCGAGAATAGCTTGAATCTCTTTTGGAGACTTTAATATTTCGTTGTGCTTGATAAGATGACCAAGATATTCTGTACTGGTTTCGAAAAAAGCACACTTTTTGCGATTAAGGTGTAGATTGAACATTTTTAGTCGTTGAAGGCATGCGTCAAGATTTTGTCGACATTCTTGTTTACTGGATCCATGAACAATTATGTCATCAAAGTATGAGTGAGTTTTTGATAGACCAGATAGAATTTGATCAATAATTCGATTGAACTCTGAAGGGGCAGTTTTAATTCCAAAAGACAGTCGATGCATTCGATATGTTCCTCGATGTGTTGATATAGTTTGGATAATACTGCTCTCTTCGTCTACTGCTAGATGAAGATATGCTTTGAACAGATCCAATCGACAAAAATATCGTGAATCTTTTAAGCTGTTCAATATATCTTCGATTTTTCTGATTGGATAGTTTGCGGACACAATTCTCTCATTAACACCAATTTTGTAATCTACACAAAGTCTCACACCTCCATCAGCTTTTGGAATAACAACCAGTGGTGAACCCCAATCACTATGGTTGACTTTCGATATAATTCCTTGAGCTTCTAAGTTATCAAGTTCCTTCTCAACTTTCTCTCTAAGTGCATACGGTACATCTCGTTCTTTAAAATAGACTGGCTTGGCATTTTTACGCAGTTGCAAATTTACTTTAAAATTTGATACAAGTCCAATTGATTCTTCAAATATGTCTGAATATTTTTGAACAAATTCTTCTTCATTAGCCGGTATATTTTTGATTTGTCTGCTTCCTGTTGAGCTATCGATGTCTTGAAGGTTAATGTTTAAATGTCTTATCCATACACGCCCTAATAAGGAGTCTAATTCATCAGGAACTATGTAAAATTCTTCTGTTGAAATTTTATTTTGATATTGTATTGATGTTTTTGCTTTCCCTAGGGGATAAAATACGTTTTTTGTATATGATCTAAAGGCAATATCGGATTTTTGAAGTGGTAAATCAAGATCTAGTTCTTTAAATTTTGATTCTGAGATGAGTGTAAATCCTGCTCCAGAATCAACTTCAAATGTTGCCGGTTTGTTTTTAATAAGGACTGTCACATAAAACTTTTGAGCATCCGTGTAAGATTGATTTTCATAAATATCTACAATTTTATTAATGCCAAAAGTATCCTCTGGTTCTGTTTCGCTGGTTGATGGTTGATATTCATTAATTAGATGATGGGTCGAGTTAGTTTTATCTTTGTTTGCTAAAAGCTTTGAAATACAGACTAAAATGACGTGACCATATTTTTTACAACCTTTGCAAAAAAGTCGTTTAGGATTGATTTTACAGTTTTTAACAAGATGTTCTGAGCTCGTAAAAAATGTTCAGAAATGTTTGCCTGACATTCGCACGTAGAGATAAATTCACATTCAAGAGTAGCTTGTTTTAGAGCAGTAGTATATTCGGAAATTGACTGATTTTCTTGTTGATATAAGGAAAGAAATTTATGCTGCAACACTAAAATATTTTTCTTTGGATTCAGGCGATTATCAAGTTTCTTTACAATGGTGTTGTAATCAAAATCTCTAATTTTGTGAGGTGCAACTAAAGATGAAAGCATTGAAAAAGTTGCAGAGCCAATAGAATTCAATAGTAAGTCTAAAGCAAATTTCTTGTCATCGAAAACGTGTTTGATTTTAAGGTAGTTTTCGAAACGTTCTATGTAAATTTTGAAGTTTTCTTTTTGTTCATCAAAATTTTCGAATAGAGGTATAAAATTATTAGTATTATTTGAATTTGAAGTACTTGCCAAACTTTTATGCAGTTGATTTAAAATTTCCTGGTTTACCATCATAAATTGTTTAAATTGATCTGGATCCATGTTTGATATGTAGTTTAAAAATCTGGTTATTCAATGATTTACCTCGTCGCCAATTTGTTATATCTGCAGATTGAATAAGTAGAACATTTCGATAAATATATTTTGACAACTAATAAAATGTGAACTGACCAATGAACTGTCAATACGGATGGAATAGGCACGAAGACAGGCAATGCAGCCACGATACAAGAGAGAGGTCCTAGAGAGAGACAGACAAGGTGCTGGAAACTTTGACAGGCCGTGTAATTTGAGTTGCCTATATCAACTTAAATCGGGGAAATGTAAAATTCTAAATATAAAAGTAACATAAAAACATAATCAAGGACTTCTTCACTTTATATAAAACAGTCACTAATTTAGTATTTAAATAGTTTTAAAATTATTTAACTCCCAAATACTTTAGGAAAGTAGGTATTTGTTTTGATAAATACAAATAACAATTCTGAAAAGTATTTAAACTCATTTAGACACCAAGTATGGTACTCTGTACTCTATTTACTCTGTAAATACAAAAAAGTATTTAAATTTTGAAATATGTACTGCCAATCGGCCCTGAAAGTTAAAATATGAGGTCCATTCAACGAACTGTCAATACTGATTCAATCGGGTCCATTTATATAGGCAACTCAAATTACACGGCCTGTCAAATTCTCCAGCACCTTGTCTGTTTCTCTCTAGAACCTCTTTCTTGTATGTTGGTGGCAATCTCGCTTCACTATTTGAATGAGACAGGGCCATTCCATCCGTATTGACAGTTCATTGGAACTGACATAACTACATATAACATTACATAACAACTGCTATAAATCGAGGAGGATACTATAATGTAAAATGAAGCTGTAAGGTCAGGTAATAGAACAAGTGATGGAGTTTAAATATCTAGGCATCACACTATTTAGCTACTGAAGGCTCGAAACAGAAGTGGAAGATCAAGTGAATAGAGCAAACAGAGCCGCAGGTTGCCTGAATGCCACAATATGGAGAAATAAAAATATCGTAAAAAAAATGGAAGGCAGAATTTACAAAACAGTCATCAGACCAATAGTGACATACGCGACAGAAACACGACTCGACACAGAGAGGATAAAAAGATTGCTCGAAACAGCTGAGATGAAAACCCTTCGAAAAATCGATTGTAAGACTCTATGGGACAGAGCTAGAAGTACAGATATACGTGGGAGATGCAAGGTGTATAACATTAATAACTGGGTAAGAAACAAAAGAATAGAATGGAATGACCACATAAGCCGAATGACAACAAATCGGGTAGTCAGGACAGTGAGAGACGATTCCCCAATAGGAAGACGATCAGTGGGAAGACCACGAAAACGATGGAACGATAACTTACTAGAGGCACATTGAAAAAAACAGACAGTCACGTCTATACAAGAAAGAGAAGAATGCTTCAGATCGTCAGTACATCTTTGCTCCCTCCCTATTGCTTCTTTTCGTTTTCTCCACTCGACAATACTGTGACGAATTACCGACCGCAAATAACAGGTTCCGTCTCGACAGCCCGTCACGTAGGAGACATCTGGAACAATGACTCACAGAACGAGTGAGAAAACGATTTCTCGTGAATGTTTGACAGTCAAGGCCACGGATTACTAGTGATGGGCAGTTCCGTTTTTCTGGAACGTTCAAGAAAATGTCTGGTATTTTGTATTCAATATATAAGGAACGAATTTTGTAAATAAAGTTAGTCTGTAAAAGAAATTCGTCTGTACTCTTAGAAAAATAAAATCGTATACAGGGTGTCCCGGAAAATAGTGCGTTCCTTTAAGGTATGGAGAGAATACACAATTTGGAACAAAAAAGTCCTATACCATTTTTTTCTAAAGTTAACCGTTTCCAAAAAAAAGTTAACATTGTTTTCCATATACCTGTATTTTAATGTTTGGAAATTTTAATAAACTGGCAACATCGTACACTACGGAATAATAACATAATAAGAACTCGTTTGTGATTGTGATTAACAGTATTTAAAATAATCCAACCTAACAGTAGGTAATACTTATGTATTTACTATTTGTTTACTAAAATTATTTTCTTTTGAAATGTATTGAAATACCTATTGCATAATTTTAAACGAATTACACATCTTTTATCATAAAAACACATCTCTTGACTGAACTAGTATTATGTATTTAGTAAGGTTTAAATGGGTTGAATGCTGAGTATTGCTGAGGGCTTTAACTGAATTACATAGTTCATAATTTTAATAGTTTACAGTGGAACTTAAATACACCAGATAATGTCTCAGTAATTTGTTTACTTGTGAACTGAAATAACTAAGTTGTACTTACTTGAAAATAATTATTATACCGAATAGATGTTTCAAGTAACCTTTCACAAACACCATTCATAGGTAATAACATAATTACATAATAGGTAATACACTCACTATTCGAAAACATTTTCGGCATTGACACTAAACAGGATTCTTTAAAACTATCTTCTATCTATTTATTTACATGGGACTGTCTATGCTTAAATTTGCGTACCGCACATAGTTGTCAGATTTAAATTTGCCTACCAAAATACATTTTAATTTTTTGGTCAAACGGTTGCATTTAGAAAAAAATGTTATAAGAGTTTTTTGTTCTACATGGTGCCTTCTACCTATACCTTTAAGGAACGCACTATTTTCCGGGACACCCTGTATAAATACGAACTGCTAGTTTCATTATAATTATAAGTTATTACAGTAAAAACCGCTACAATACGTTTTGTTAATCGGTTGTCTAATAATATGGCGACGTGATCCATCGTATGTTTATTCCTCTTGTTTTCAACTATAATTCCAATGATCTCATATTATGACTTGTACTTTTACAAACATTTTTAATTACTCAAACTGTTTTTCTGCTAAAAATATTTCTTATTTTAAATTTATTCAAGACAATATGGTTTATATAAAATTTATAACATTTTTTTTACTATTTTTTTTTCGTTTTCAACTATCTATACATAAAATTCACTTCTGTTCCATCCCCAATCCCCCAGCCCTGAAGCTAGTAAGAGGAACTAGAACCTCTCAAAAGGGCGGCCTGTAATTATGTTTACACTCGTCTTATCCTCGTCCTGCTTTATAGGCAAAGAGAAAAATCTCACAGGAAAGTCGAGATTGCTTCTTTTAACTAATTGTCTGGGATTTCGTTTATTTTAAGAAGCCTATATTACAAAATAATGTATAAAGCATAGTTATGTTGCTATAAATTTGAATAATAAAAGTCAAAGTTTTCAACCTAATAAAATATTTAAAAATATTTAAAATAATATCAAATTGAAAACTTATTGGACCATTTTCCTGGAAACACCTCCACGGCTTCTAAAAATTGCAAGCCAGATAAATGCTGATGCAAGGAAGACACGAAGGAATTCTAAAATTTGCAATTCGCAACCCCGTCTGTCCAGCGCGGTAAATTCCAACGGAAAATGGACCTATCTTACTCAATAAGAGTAATACTAATAGAAAATAAAAATTTATACCAGCTTCTATATATCACACACCTAGTTCAATAGTGCCACAAGTGCAGAACACAATGTTTTCGAGAAATGAGCAAAACGTTCTGTAGCAAACGCGTTATGCCCTGTAAAGAATTTATTTTGAGAATGACTGGCTTCAAAATTACAATTTAGGTAGCAAATTATACAGTTATTCGTTGGATCTTATTACAATTTATTAAAATTGTGGAGAAAGTCATTTATAAAACGATACCTAGGAGATACGACGGCAATATAATGAAAAAATCAATTGATTTTTGCAGTTGTGGCCGTATTGAACGTATTGAATAATTACATCGGTTGTATTGTGGCAGTGTATATTATCGCCACATCTCCCAGTTATGGCCATATTGCATTTTCAAAACCTCCAAAAACCCTACAGTGAAATACCGAAGTAACTTACTTTATAGTCCTGTCGCCTGGGGGGGTACAACGGCCTTCTTAATTCAGATGGACTTACCCAAGTTTTTTTTTATGTATTTTGGCCCGTAGAACACGAATTTTTTGGGTAACAGTTGATCCGGATGTCGATAAGATTGTTAAAAACCAAGAAGTTGAGGAATCACATAACAGCGATTTCTCGCAAAACAAAACATTTTTTTGTATTCTTTGGGCTATTCTAACCAAAAAATGTTCCTACAAATTTTTTCGTAGGATGCATAGTTTTCGAGATAAACGCAGTTGAACTTTCAAAAAATCGAAAAATTGCAATTTTTCAACTCGAATAACCTTTGAATAAAAAATAAAATAGCAATTCTACATACCGCCTTTAAAAGTTTGAGTCAAATTATATCTGTTTTGGATATTTGCATTGCTAAAAATTTATTTTTTGATTGTTAAAAAAAGCTTTAAACACATAGTGTTTCCCGTGCCTAATATATGCGTTTTAATGCATGCTACGTACAAATAGCCCCGCTTGCACTTTTACCTCCTCTACCTACTCGTTCGATTTTAAATGAGAAATCATTGAAAACATCACTCAAGCACTAGGTGTTTATAGCTTTCTTTAACAATAAAACAATAAATTTTTAGCAATACAAATAATTAAAACCGATATAATTTGACTTAAACTTTCAAATGCGGTAAGCAGAATTGTTATTTTATTTTTTAATCAAAAGTTATTCGGGTTCAAAAATTGCAATTTTTCGATTTTTTGAAAGTTCAACCGCGTTTATCTCGAAAACTATGCATCCTACGAAAAAATTTGTAGGAACATTTTTTGGTTAGAATGGCCCAAAAAATACAAAAAAATGTTTTTTTTTTGCGAGAAATCGCTGTTATGTGATCCCTCAACTTCTTGGTTTATAACAATCTTATCGACATCCGGATCAACTGTTACCCAAAAAATTCGTGTTCTGCAGGTCAAAATACATAAAAAAAACTTGGGTAAGTCCATCTGAATACAAGAGGCCGTTGTACCCCCCCTGGCGACAGGACTATTATACTTATCCAAAACAATATTTTAGTTCAGGCTATATTGCATAAGATCGGGCATTATATAGACAATATTTTATAACCTTAACACAAAATTCGAATTTCTTGCAGTTGTGGCACAGTTGAACTAGATGTGCGATATGTAAAGTAGACTCCCTCTATAACGAGAACTGAAATGACTGACTAATTACCTCGTTATAAGCGGATCTCGTTATATCAGACAACAATAATGTTGTGCATACATAAGAATATATAGTTTTCTAAAACACTAACTTCCTATAGTGAAGCCATTCGGAGCAATATAAGACACTAAATATTGTTTCCTCAATAATAAGGCTTCGCCATCATAAATTGTAAATTTTCTTACAATATTTCAATATCGGTCGATAGATAAACAGACAGGAAGAGGTTTATTAGGCGGGGGATTTTATTGCAGCACTATCCTCGATAACGACACAGATGTGTCGACACAGTCAGTTATAGTATTTATTTATAGCCATTACAGCGCTAAAAACAGGTAAAGATACATATTCTACGATTTCATTTTTCCTCGTTATAACCAAATATGCCTCGTTATAGAGGTGTTACAGTTCAATAGGAACTTCATGGGACATCTAGTGTACCTCGTTATAAGCGAAACCTCGTAATAACCGTGTTCGTTATAGAGAGAGTCTACTGTATACAGGGTGTCCCGAAAAATAGTGCGTTCCTTCAAGGTACGGGCTAAGTGCACCATTTAAAGCAAAAAAGTTTGGTAAAATTTTTTTGTAAAGTCAACCGTTTTCAAAAAAATAATTTATTAATTTTAATGCATTTGATTAATTTCCACAGAAATGCAAATACACCCGACAACGCTGCGTTCCATCTGTGTAAAAATACTTTTTATTAAAACTCAGTGGCGGCCCGTGAGGTAGTGCCATAGAGCCATGGCACTACCTTGCTAACTATCCATAAACATATTTTTTATCTTCAAAACTCTTTAATTCCTATTAATTTTTTTGTGTGTATTTCTTTTGATCTTCATAAATTATATAAAATATGGCAACTATGGGCGCAATACAATCACTGCCGACAGCGGAGATTATTCGACAGGAGAATCTCCTTCGCGCCGAAGTCAGTACTGGCACGAGTAAAGAGAGAAAGATTTTACGAGCATTCTATGTAAGTGACAGAGAAAGAGCTATATTGGACTATATTTTCTGTTAAAAAGTTTTTGTATTTATAATTAAACTTTTGGTGCATCATGATCGTGGGTATTTTGATAATATTTTGATTATTTCTTAAGTTTAATTTATTAATTGACAATAAAGATTAGTATTTTAAAAATGTTTTTGGTGGTTTTTCGCTAGAAAAAAAAAACTACAAATGTTATAAGTGGACACTATAAATGTGGAGCTTTCGAGTTAGCTTTAAGAGGTCACGACGAAAAAGAAAATTCAGAAAATAGAGGCATATTTAAGGAGCTGGTCAATTTTAGCGCCGAATTAGACAACGACTTAAAGGTTCATATTATTCAAAGTACCAGATCTTTCAAAGGTCTACCTTCTCCGGACATTTAGTTGCTTCTAATTTATTTATGTCGGAGAAGTTTTCTGCTTATAAGCATCAGTTCTCCGAATCATTTCTTAATGAACCATGAAGACAATTTTAATTTTTAAGCAAAACTCGGTTTAAAACTGAATTAGAAGTAGGTACTGTATTAGCGAGACGAATTAAGTACTACCTCTGGGGCTGTTTCGCTATCGGTTTTATTGTAGAGGGAAGGTTCAAAAAGCACATTTGAAGAAACTATTAAACTTTTAAGTATTTTAGTTACCATTCCTATATCAACATCTGAAGCAGAACGCTGTTTTTCGATGTTTACATGGAAACCTAGTGCTTTAGGTATGCTATCTGCAGAAAAGCATTTTGTAAATTGTATTGATAATTTTAATTATAAAGTCATTGAAAACTTTGCAACCAAAAAATAGAAGAATGAACTTCATATATCGTAAACTTTAAAAGTGACATTACAAAAATTTGTGCATGTGTGTGAATAATGAAATAGTATTATTTTTATAAATTGGTAAATAGAGACTAAATCGTAATAACAATTTTCAAGCACTATCAGCAGTAAATGCTGGTGGTAGGTTAAGAGGTTTTTATTATTAATTAATTTACGGAACTGTTTTGATCAATGTTGGACAATTGCTTGGCACCTCAGATCAATAAACTTAAGATATGTACATAAGATAAAAGTATCCGCGCATATTTTTTTTAGTTTTTGTTGGCAGTATACCTTTTTTTGACAATATCGTGAATCCGTCACTAAAAATTTTGGCGGCTGCCCGAGTTGTGGCACTACCTTCTTAAAGTGGTACATACGAGCCGCCACTGCTGAAACTCAACTATCATGAATCATCAACCATTAGGCATAATAATTTTGTATTGATAAAATACTGATAACAGTGATAGAAAAACAGCATAATATTTTTGTTTTTATTAAATATCTAATAAATAAGGTTTGTATAGTGTTTTAACTTACATGAACAGTTTTTATTACAATCAACAAACAAGCTACGTCTTCAAGAAATATCTATCGGTAGAACATTTACAAAAAATTTGAGTATTACATTTCTCCATTCAATCTTCTGGGAAGTTCGAGTGGTTCAATCAGATGATTACTAATCAATAGGGCTTTTCATCGACTGTCATTTGTTTCGAGCTTCTGTCATGTGTCACATAATATTAATATAGCTACGGCATACGTCTTTGGATTGTATCATTGGTAGATACCAATAACGTATGACGTAGACGTATTTATATTTTGTGACATTTGACAGAAGCTCGAAACAAATGACTGTGAATGAAAAGCCCTATGAACTGTCAATAACGTATGACGTAGATATATTAATATTATGTGACACATGACAGAAGCTCGAAACAAATGACTGTGAATGAAAAGCCCTATACGGATGGAATGGCCCTGTCCCATTCAAATAGTGAAACGAGATTGCCACCAACATACAAGAGAGAGGTTCTAGAGAGAGACAGACAAGGTGCTGGAGAATTTGACAGGCCGTGTAATTTGAGTTGCCTATATAAATGGACCCGATTGAATCAGTATTGACAGTTCGTTGAATGGACCTCATATTTTAATTTTCAGGGCTGATTGGTAGTACATATTTCAAAATTTGAATACTTTTTTGTATTTACAGAGTAAATAGAGTACAGAGTACCACACTTGGTGTTTAAATACTTTTCAGAATTGTTATTTGTATTTATCAAAACAAATACCTACTTTCCTAAAGTATTTGGGAGTTAAATAATTTTAAAACTATTTAAATACTAAATTAGTGACTGTTTTATATAAAGTGGAGAAGTAGTCCTTGATTATGTTTTTATGTTACTTTTATATTTAGAATTTTACTTTTATATTTCCCCGATTTAAGTTAATATAGGCAACTCAAATTACACGGCCTGTCAAAGTTTCCAGCACCTTGTCTGTCTCTCTCTAGGACCTCTCTCTTGTATCGTGGCTGCATTAATTGTCTTCCTGCCTATTCCATCCGTATTGACAGTTCATTGTTACTAATACTCCCAACCCATACATACTTTTGGCGTTATAAAAATAAAACACACAAGCACCATTTCTCGTAAAACAAGCTTTATCTGCACACAACACTTCACACATTTTGTTCTGAAACCATCTACAAACCCTTAAACTTCGAGGTAAATCACCTTGGTGTACCTAAATCTTGCACTAATTATACACTATAGGTACGTAATTAACATAATACTTGCGATCGAAATCATAACAATACCACAACAATACGATGTATAGGGCTTTTCATTCACAGTCATTTGTTTCGAGCTTCTGTCATATATCGTATAATCCGTGTATGTCCGTGTATATTAATATTATACACAGATTATACAACATATAACACAAGCTCGAAACAAATGACAATCGATGAAAAGCCCTATTCTCAGGTTACAGGTAATTATGATATGACTGTTTACAATTTTAAATATCTTCGCTATGTCAAAATAAATAAAACTGCCAGGTTGCCAGATGTAAATTTTAGCAAAAGATATTATTTCATTTTTTTGAAGTAACAGATGACTTTAGAAAAAAAATTTATAAGAAAGTTTTCTTTTAAATTGTGCATTCTACCCACACCTTTAAGGAACGTACTATTTTTCAGGACACCCTGTATGTATATGTATATGTATATGTATATGTATATGTATACTATACTTCTTTGCTTCAGTATCCATCTGGCTTGCAATTTTTAGAAGGCGTGGAGGTGTTACCAGGAAAATGGTCCAATAAGTTTTGAATTTGATATTATTTTAAATACACTCACCTCACCGGCACAAAATTCCGCCACCCAAAATTTTTGATTAAGTTTGACAATCTATAATTTTATTATTATGTACTCCGATTTTCAAGATTCTTGCATCAGTTTAGAATAGAATAGAATAGAAATATGCTTTATTGTCATGAAAAATTGTACAATTTTATCGACAAAGCTTATAAAAAGTCAAGAAAACAAAACAATAACAATTCAATTTACTAAAATTACATAAATCGTCAATATATTTACAATAATAACAATAATAATGAAGTTAAACAGAAGTAATCAATTGCAAAATTTAAGTAAATTGCAAATGCATAGTCTACCTAGTAATTAATAAGTTTAAAAGTTAAGCTGCTGCATATGACACCCAAATATAGACAAAAAAATGATAATAAAAATACTACTTGTGCAAAGGGTACTGTAATTTCTTAGTTATTGATTAAGAAAATCTTCTACTGAATAATATGGTCTTTCAGATAGGTAGGCTTTTGTCAGTTTACGGAATTTGGGGAAAGATGCTGCAGATTTAAGTTGTAGAGGGAGATGGTTGTAAAGTTTTTTTGCGGAATATAATATAGATTTCTTTACTAACTCAGAGGACGGGGTCGGCATATAGACGTCAAACGTAGAATTTCTCGTGAAGTAGTCATGATTAGGTCTTGGTGGAAAGACATGTAGATGTTTACGAATTAAGCAAACAGTTTCTAAAATATACAAAGATGGAAGGGTTAAAATTCTGTGATCTTTGAAGTAACTTCCGTAATGTGTTGTTCTTCTGAGGCCAAACAGATATCGAATTGCTCTTTTTTGTAATTTGAAAATAACATCGAATTGGGCAGCTGTACCAGAACCCCAAAAAGGAAGACCATAACGAAGATGTGACTCGAACAAAGAAAAATATGTTATTTTTGAAGATGCTAAATTGAGTTCATTCGAAACAGATCTTATAGCATAGCAAGCTGAGGATAGTTTCTTCCTTAACAAATCGATATGGTGGGACCATTTAAGGTTGCTGTCTAAAAAAATACCAAGAAATTTTACAGAATCAACGGTACTGATCTGGCTGTTATTAAGAGGTAAGGGTTGAAGGACTCCTTTATAAGACAAAGCTACTGTTTTATCTACGTTAAACGAGAGTAAATTAGAGTCAGACCAGGTTTTTATTGTAAGTAGATCAGAAGTTATAGTAGCATGAAGAGTTGCAACATTTGAGTTGCTCCAAGTGATACTGGTATCATCAGCAAAAAGAAAGACTTTTCCATCGATTTTTAAACTAGTGATGTCATTAATAAAGATAAGGAAAAGTAGAGGACCCAATACTGAACCTTGAGGTACCCCACATACAATGTTTTTGAGACTAGAGTCTGTATCATTTGCTCTAACCAGTTGTTTCCTATCATCCAAGTAAGATTGGAACCAATCTAAAGAAATACCTCGAATTCCGTAGAAATTTAGTTTTCTTATCAAAATGTTATGATTTACACAATCAAAAGCTTTGGCGTAGTCACAAAAAACGGTGGCAGTGTGAAGATTATTGTTCAGTGCTTGATAAACCTCATGTAGTACAGAAAAGATGGCATCAGTGGTGCATTTATTATTTAAAAATCCGAACTGATTTTGTGACAAAATGTTGTTTTCAACTAGAAAGGATTTAAGTCGGGCTTTTATGAGTCTCTCAATAATTTTGGAGAGTACCGGTAGTAGTGCAATAGGTCTATAATTGCAGGTATTAGATATTTCACCACCCTTATGAAGAGGAATAATGATGGCTGTCTTCAGGCACTCTGGAAATTTACCTTTCTCAAAGGAATCATTAATTAGTGAGATGAGGACTTCTAACACATTTTCTGGGAGATTAGAAACAATTTTTATCGATAGACCATCAGTACTACAGGAGGATTTGCTTTTGATACTATTGATTGTTTGGATCAGTTCAGATTTATCGACTGGTTTTATAAAGAATGAATTCGAGACCTTTCTTGAATTAGGGAGATAAGCAATGGGATCTTGTTGTGGCAAAATAGTTGATGTAATATTTTTACTCACATTAACAAAGTATTCATTTAGATTTTCAGGGTCTGGAAGGGAAATTGTTTTAGCAGTGTGGGTTTTATTTCGAAGATCGTTTATTATGGACCAAGTTTCTTTTGCAACACTTTTTGAGCTTCCCAAACGGTTATGGTAGTAGTCTTTTTTAGCTGATTTTATAAGTTTAAGATAGGTTGCCCTGTACTTTGTGATATATTCAGTGATAGAGACGTTGGTAGTAAATTTCCTGATATAGAGAAGAGAACGCATATTCTTGGAAGATATTCGGATACCGTTAGTAGTCCAGGGTTTGCGATGTTTTGGCTTAATTGCAATTAAAGGAAATACTTTATTGAAGATACAGACAAGCTTATCCAAAAAAGCACTGAAATTATTATCCACGTCCATAGCAGGAAAGCGCCACTCAGAGGTTAAGCATAAATTTTGGAAATTACGAAAGTTCCGGGTGGAAAAAATCCTGCCTAAACGTCGGGTTTTCGAGGAGGGTTTGCTCAAGATATTAAACAGTTAGTTTGTAGGTACATGTATTTGGTGTCGTTCATTATTATTCCGGTAACCACAAATTTTTGCTTAGATGGCATTATACGGGGGTTAATGGAAGCGATGTAATTTCTCCTAACTTTAAAAAATTCTGTGGAAAAATTGGAGGGCTGCTTTTGTTTCATACTCCTTTTGTGTTATCCTGGATTTATCAATAAGATTTTGTTTTATGAATTATCCGCATGTTATAAAATTATCAAGCGCACTAAAATTAACAAAACAAAACAAAATTAACAATAAAACAAAAAAATTCAATAGCGAGTATGTCCACCTCTTACAGCAACGACTGCTCGCAACCTGTTTGGCTTCAAATAAAGATGTGTTATCCTTGCCTGGGGAATAGCCCAATATTCCTCCACGAGAGCCATAACTGTACCAAATTTTCTGAAGGCCTAGGATGTCGGCGAATAACTTTTTTAATTCATCCCATAAATGCTCAATAGGATTGAGATCTGGGCTGCTTGCGGGACATTCTAATCTTATCAATCCAACCTGTATTTTATGAGTCAATCAGTGTTTTATTTACAAAAAATGGTACAGTTTCTTACAACAAAAGAGTTATTCGGATAATTCAAAAAACAAAATTTTAGTGATGCCTCCGGAATAATATGGCAGGACTATGAAACAAACTATGAAACAAACAATAAGAAACAATGAAACAGGCCCTATGCAAATAATTGTCAGTGATGAATCAATAACAAAAGTTAACCATTTTAAATACCTAGGATGTTGGATAAACGAGACACTAAATCCGGATGAAGAAATTAAAACTCGTATAGAAATTGCAAGAGGAGCATTTATGAAACTTAGATCTATTCTGAGCAACTCTCAGCTGAATTTACAACTAAGAATCAAGTTCCTAAAATGTTATGTGTATCCTGTATTACTATATGGATGTGAAACCTGGATCATGAAGGTTAACATGATGAACAAATTAGAAGCCTTTGAGATGTGGTCGTATCGTAGAATGCTCAGAATATCTTGGGTTCAACGCATTTCAAACAGAGAAGTCTTAAACAGAGTAGGTCAAGGCGAAGGTGACTTAATGAAGATGATAAAAAAGAGAAAACTTGAATATCTGGGGCATATAATGAGAGGTAGCAGATACAGGATGCTGCAGTTAATACTCAATGGAAAGATCGACGGAAAAAGAGGAATTGGTCGAAAGAAATATTCATGGCTCCGAAACCTTCGTCAATGGACTGGCTTATCAGCAGATCAATTGTTACATGCCGCACAAGATCGAGAACGATATCGGCAAATTGTTATGGAAGCTACCCACGCCTAAAAATTTGGGCACGGTACTTAAAGAAGAAGATGAAACAAAATCAGCTCTTCCATTTTTCCATAGAATTCTTTAAAGTTAGGAGAAAATACAATGCTTCCATTCACCCCTGTATAATGCCGTGCAAGCAAAATTTGTCGTATGGCTCATATCGTCCCTTAGCTTACAACACCGCTCAAGTCGAAAATTAACGGTTTTGACATATACATACCGTTGGATAGGTCTTCTCATTGCGCATCTAACCATTTGTCACATGATTTAGATTTCAGTCAATCAGATGCCGTAATTCAAAAAGTAGTGACACCGCACAAGTCGTCAACACCGCACAAGTCGCTCTGTGATTATTCTGTTTGTACGTGAGTTTTACTGCTGAAAAGTCTAGTATCCAAAGTTTTTATAGAAGAGTAAGAGGTAAGCTATACAGGGTGTTTCATTAATAATTGTCCATATAGTAACTGGAGAAACCTTAGCACAAAATGCGAAGATTTAACCTAAAACACTTAAATAAAATGTGGTTCCTTACTGAGATACAGGGTGTTTCATCTAAAAATTGAAAAACTGTTTTTGCTCAGCATTTTAGAACTATTCAACATATCCTTTTCATACTTGGCAGTAAGTGCGACCACTATACACTCTACTAAATTATGATAAACAAACGTTTTTGGCTACTACCAGAGGCGAACGACAGGGGATAGTGAATGCTTGACCCTTCCCAAATTCTACGCCACTGGAGGAATTACTACTTTAATACCATTTTTAGATTCTCCAATACTTTTTACGTAAATAATATACTCCTCATTGGTAACGATAAAGTCATTAGTTTTCGAGATATTTGAAGTTAAATATGAAACGGCACAGTTATTTTGATTAATTTATGATATGGTTCATATGACTAAAATTTAAAAATTATTTGTACCCAGTACTTTAAAACTATTTGGCGTATCCTTATCATACTTGGCAGAAAGTATAGGTACTTTACATCCTACTAAATTAAGATAAATGAACGTTTCTATCTACTACCAGAGGCGTACGACAGGGGGTAGTGGCAGCTTGACCCTTCCCAAATTCTACGCCACTGACGAAATTGATATTTTAGTGAATTTTTTTGATTTTTCAATACCTATTATGTAAATAATATACTCTTCATTCGTTACGATAAAATGATTAGTTTTCGAGATATTTGAAATTAAAAATGAAGCGACACAATACATTAATCAAAATAACCGTGTCGTTTCATTTTTAACTTCAAAGATCTCGAAAACTAATGACTTTATCGTTACTAATGAAGAGTATATTATTTTCATAGAAAGTATTGGAGAATCCAAAAATTGAACTCAAATAGCAATTCCGCCAGTGGCGTAGAATTTGGAAAAGGTCAACCATTCACTATCCCCCGTCGTACGCCTCTGGTAATAGACAGAAACGTTTGTTTAACATAATTTAGTAGTTTGTACAATACCTATACTTCCTGCCAAGTATGAAAAGGATACGTCGAACAGATTTAAAATGCTGAGCAAAAATAATTTTTAAATTTTTACATAAAACACCCTGTAACTCAGTAAGGACCCACATTTTATTTAAGTGTTTTAGGTTAAATCTTCGTATTTTGTGCTAAGGTTTCTCCAGTTACTATATGGACAATTATTAATGAAACACCCTGTATAATAAAGTAATGTTTATTCGTTTACGCGTATTAATATAGAAAGAAATGATAATAAAATAACTTAAGCAGTGTTTACTACTTTTAAAACAGAATATATTTTTTTAACTTAGGCGGTGTTTCAAAAAGTAGTTTTTTTCGTCTCTTGTAGTTGGTAAAAATGACTTATGCGGTGTTGTAAGCTAAGGGACGATATAGGATATTTGAACCATTTTACGGTAACACCAGAGTTCGACTGCGTGGATTCTTTTTTGTGTTGCTTCTGTCATTGTCCAGACCTCAACACCCTAAAGCAAGATGAAAAAACATATAGCACTTAAGTATTCTAGTTCTCAATGATATACCCAGTTGGCGGTTGCATAGAACTTTTTGAGTTTTGTAAAACACTGTACGTGCCTTTTCCATACGTGTTCTCAAGGGCGCCCACAGGATATTTCCTCAGGGGGGCAAAGGGTATTGAAACAAAAAATACAAGAAAAATTGTTTTGCTGTTTAAAACGCAACACGGTTAGTGTCAGTAAAATGTTACTTAAATAATAATTGAATTCTTCTGGTGTCCATCGCAAATAAATCAATTACTTTTTGCATGAAGTTTTCTTTATTTTCTTTTATTTTTCTTCTGTGTACAGATAACAGGCATAGCCCACTTAGACGATTGTTCGACATCGTATTCCTTATCCAGGTCTTCACACGTTTGAGAGTGCTGTAAAAAGGTATCGAGGTTGTTATATTGTAATGTAAGTTTTAGAAGAACTGAAACACATGGATAAGAATATAACGTAATAAAATTATAGTTAGTTACCTGAATGATCGCTCGATGGTGCAAGTTGTTGGTGGCAGACAAAGAGCTATTTGGATGGCTTTTGCTACTGACGGCAAAAAGCAGGCATGCTCATGCTCAAGAACCTCTATTAAGTTCAGTTTTTCCAAGGCTTTGGCATCTATCTCCGTGTTTTTTCAAAGGTCGAACCACAGAATTGATTGCTCCTTAAAGTTGTCTAACAATTCACAATACGTGCTGTTTATATTGTTAATAGACTTAATAGACATGATTTTAGGGTGCAGATTGAAAATTTCAAATGATGGTTTGTTTCTATCTGAAAACCTATCTTTCAACGATTGAACCAAAGAATCCAAATAAGGCAAGAAAATGGACTTTCTATAGTATTCGTTGATAGTTTGGGTAGAGTGATTTGGTCTGTGAACCTGTCTCGCAGCAACACGAGGACATGTGAGCTCGATTCCAAGCTTGTTTGCTGTTGTTTCAACATTTGCCATAATGTTATCAAACTCTTTTTCTCCATTTTGTCGGTCTGAACTGAATAGCTCAGTAACCTTCTGAATGTGTTTTGATATCTTCAAAATATCTACACTGACACCTTGTAACATTTGCGTAACGATTTCTAACTTGGCAGAGTATTTGGCAATCACATATAGACATATCACAAATGCTGTATTTGTAACTGCGCAATGAAGCTGGAAAGCTTTCTGCCTTGTGTCACGGTTACCTTCAGTCGATAGAGTCTGAAGTGCTTCAGCGATGCTAACAAACTGCTCACTAAACTTTCGAATTGCTTTATATTTTTCGGTCCATCTGGTTTCACATAGTTATTGAAGAGTTCCCACTATTACCCTTCTTTGGCCATTCTGCCGAAAAAATGTTATAACTTCTTTAACTGTGCCAGTTGTATTCCTGATTTGTGGTATGTCATTTAAATCATTGACTACTAAATTTAGCCGATGACTGGCGCAATGAAAATATAGAGCTTTTGGGTATTTCTCAGTTATTCTTTTATGTACTCCAGTTATTTCCCCAGCCATTGTACTACAACCATCATATCCTTGGCCAACTGCATTTTCCAAGTTCAAGCCCCAATTTGTTAATGTTAAAGTAATAGCATTTGCTATATGTTCAGCATCTAAACTTTTTAATGGGGTGAAACCAAGGAAGTCTTCTCTGATGCAATTTTCACTTTTATCAAAATATCTCACGCCCAGATAGAGTTGCTCTGTACCAGTAATGTCCATTGTTTCGTCTGCTAAAATGGAAAATATTTCATTATCATTGATTTTTGTAACTAACTCGTCTCTTAAAACCGTTGCACATAAATCAATGATCTCATTTTGTGTCCTATGGGAAATGTACATTGCATTTTTCGGTGCATTTTTCAGATGGTCTTCTAAAACAGAATCACCAGCTTCTTTCCTAAAATGTAAAAGGTTATTGAACACAGCATCCTCATTGGTATGACCTCTTAATGGTAAGTCATGTAGTGCACTAAACAAAATTGAAGAAACAATGGATTTTAGTTTCGCTCTGTTCGATTCAATTTGCTTGGCCAAACCATAATTTGCAAGACATTCAACATTTTTCTTTTCATTTTTTATGTCAGATATAAAGTTACTTGAGTTTTCAGATGCTTGTCTGTGCCATTCAGAGTTCATATGCGATTTCGCATTTTCATGAAACTTTCTGAAATTGGTGAATGGGCGATTTATAAAGCCGCTTTGATAACTACCATGGGTTACGCGGGGCCTAAACAGTACACACAACTTGCATAGCCCACCTTTAACTTCTTTTGAATAAGCTAACCAGGGGTACGTATTTAACCATTCATGGATAAATGGTCGTTTGCCATCGTCAATATCATACTTGAAATTGTAACATTTATCTGGCTTCCATGGGTTTGTTAACAAAGTAAATTTCAAGCGATCGTTCAAGCTACAAATTTTATTAGTATCAAGGTAGTTCCCAACATCCAAATTTAAACTGTCTTCAACAATCGCAAAATTATCCGATGCGGTGGCCGTTACAACGTTAGTTTCTCTTTGAGAGGCGGATACAGCTGACTCCAAGCTAGATGGCCCTGCTACAGCTAAATCATTTTGACTGCATACTATACTACTGTTTTCGGTACTGTTCGGTATGTCAGATCCATCATCAATTTTCAGCCGCTTGTTTGGCTTGGTAAAGAACTTCCTTATGTCCATTTTTCTACAAATACAGTAGGCTAATTAAATTGATGCATTCAATCAGCTAAGTGTTAGGTGTCAAATAAATTAACGCATTTAACCGGGGAGTAGGCCGATAAATGGACAGAATAAGACCAAATGGATAATTTAGTTGCATTGAAAAATATTTTTAAAACCTTTTAGAGAAGTAAAAAATTCATCTAAGTTAATTAAAATTTGTAGATTAAAATACCTACCTTGCACAGTTGAATATCTCAACTGCGATACAGGAATAACTTATTTTCTTAAAGTAGGAAGGGTACTTATAAAAAATGTTATTACTTCAAGCACAATTTTTGAAATAAATATTGTAATTGTACTTCATAGACGCAAATGATGTTATTTTAATTCATAAAAAAGTATTTTTTACCTTTACACACAATAGATAACTACCTCGTAAAAATAAGCCTATTTTATTTAAGGTCAAGTGAGAAATAAAGTATATTATATAATACTTACACGTTGCACAAAAAACACTTTTAACACGTTAATATAAGTTCTATGAATAACAGTATATAAATTGTGAGCACTACCGTACTACTAGACGTATCAGATCGGCCGTTCAGCCCACCTATTTCATTTCTCAACTGGATAAGCCTAGACCGGACATCATCAGTGCATGCGACATGCGCACCGAAAACGATGCGGTTCCATCCAAACATATGCGTCTCAGTCAGAAGGGATAAGGGATTGAGAAAAAATACATTTAAACTGGCATATCTCGTGAGCGATTATGATTAATATGGAATTTATTTTATAATATAAAGTAAGAGAGAGCTAAATATTTTTTACACGCTTTCGCCAAATTCTCAGGGGGGGCGATGGCCCCACCTGGCCCCTCCCTGGGGGCGCCCTTGCGTGTTCTTATCTCTAGTGAGTGGCCCCAAATTTCATCAAGATCACTTCCAAGGTACGTTATTCTTGTTACTTTTTCCAGATCTGTTCCGTCGACATTGACCTTCACTCTTCTGTTTTGGTGCTTGCTGATAACCATCGTTTTTCTCTTCTTTGTATTCAATTTCATTCCAAAATCTCTACAGACTGTCGTTACTCGGCACATTAGGCGTTGCAGTGCTTCAGCATTATCTGGCAGAATGACCGTGTCATCAGCGTATCGCAAGTTATTTATACATTGCCCGTTTACAATCATACCATTCGTGGTGCCTTCCAAAATTTTATTAAATATCTTCTCAGAGTAAACGTTGAACAGCAAAGGTGACAGGTCCCTGTCTTATTCCCTTCTGGATATTGATTTTTCCAGATGTTTTGCTTTTTATTCTGATTTTAGCATCCTTCAGTTTTTATCGTCGATATTACGTCACCTTAAAATATTTATTAGTTTATTATGTTTTACCAGGTCAAAAGCCTTCTGAAAGTCTATAAAACAGAAGTATACCTCAGAATCAACATCTCTACATCTTTCAACTAACACACGTATTGTTTTGTTATTATTATTATTTTCAACTAACGTCCAGGGCGCATCTGTTTTGAGATGGACGTTGAAAGGTGACTCATAATTTTTTGCAGAAATTGCTTGGAATTAACTCATATAATAATAATTGAGGATTATCATCCCACTCAAAAATGTCGGGAACATTGTTTAAATAATCAAAATGTCAAAAAATGAAGGAAATATTCGATTTTTTTCTTCGTTTTTTGATTATAACTTTAAAAGTATTCACTTCTGAGAAAAGTTGTACTGATATAAAAGTTGTGTAATTAAATTTCCTGCAATATTCGCGGTGTGCAAGTACTTGGAAGGGAAACGAGAAACGACCGTGCGCGAGTCGCGGAGAAATATTGCAACTATCTTAAATAATTCATATTGTCAATTGAAATTGTCAAATTGACGTATATTTCACACCTTCTGTCATTGAAGCCGAAAAATTATATATTACTCCACAATATTGATATGATATGCAATTATTATATAAAGGTAAATTTAATTAATTTTATTTTGCTTGCAGTACTGCATTTTAATAACTAATTTTATTTAATACATACAATTGTTTACGTTTGCATAACATAACCTGCATCTTATTTTTCTTCTTATTATTTTTTTGGACTATGGCCTTGACAATTATCCAGCAACCAGGACTAATATAATTGGCCAATATAATTAAAAGTGCGAATAAAAGTACAGAGCGTAGAAATAGAGGTCGCTTTGCCGAACTTGCACGGTCACAATAGGATTGGCTTACTATTTTAAAAATTGTCATAACATAACATAAAAAAACAAGTACATATTCGCATTTTACGTTTTTCAGCCATTTGTACTACACTTAGGACCTTCATGTTTTATCCAGAAAAACTGAATGATACATTAAAACAATACTGTAAATTTCATTAAGATCGGTTCAACAGATTTTGCAAAATAAATTTTGTAATCCAGCTTTCGCAAAAATTATTCATTTTTTCAAAATGTTGCAGGACTGAAAATAACGCAGATAGCAAGTTGAGTTTTTTTATACATATAGAAGAATACTGTACCTTTGATTTGCAATTTGCTAAATTAAAATCGGTTAATTACCACGGCGTCAGGAATTTTTTTTTAAATAAACATTAATTTTTGATTTCCACCAAAATTTCTTTCAATTTTTATCTAATATATTATTTTCTTACTCTGTATTTTGTTGTATTTTAATATTTTAATTCCACAAAAATCAAACTTGAGAGCAAAATAATCGACTCACTTGCTGAATTGTACACACAGGGGCGGCTTTACCTATTGTGCAGGGTGTGCGGTGCACACGGGCGCCGCGATGTTGGGGGCGCCGGCAGCGAGCGCCAAAGAGCGGATCCTTTACTTTGTTTTTCAACATAAAATATGCTTTAAAACGATTAATGAAAAATTACATTGGATTCTACTACAGGTTTGGATATTTTAAATTACTTGTATGCAAATAAATTACTTTCAGTGTTCCCAAATTTGTTCACTCCCCTTAGAATTTACCTCACATTGCCAGTGACAGTAGCGCACAGTAAAAGATCATTTTCTAAATTAAAATAATTAAAAATTATCTAAGGTCAACATTGTCGCAAAGCCGATTGACAAATTTATAACTAGTAAGTATTGAACATGAAATAAAAATTGAAGTAATAGTTATTTATGTACCAAGTCAGTAAATTTACTCTTTATCGAACGAGTCTGATATTATGAGCCGAACGAGACTAGCGAGCTAGGCGAATAACAGACGAGTTCGATAAAGAGGCTTTACTGACGTGGTGCATACAAAATTTTATCGCCAACAATTTGATATTGGTTAACACTTTCTTATAATTTAAAATTTAAGAATTTTTTAAATATTAGAGTTAATAAAAATTTTATGACAGTGATGACAGATGACTTTTGCATGATGGCCGCTTTCGATTTTTAATTGATAGTATATCAATACATATTGAATAATTACTAATTCGGTCAAGTTTTGATTTATTTTCTATGAATATAATTACAAAATACTACAGAATTTTATTTTTGGCATAAATTGAATTAACAATGTCGTTAATTTTGTACAATATTTTTAATAATTAAAGTACATAAATTGTAAGTTTACTCAAATGAATAATCGATTACTGCCATCGACTACTTACATTCAATCTCGATTAATCGCGGCAGGTAAATTAAAATTCTTCTTTCAGTACAATAAAGTGTTACTTTACTGCTACAAATGAGTACAATAATGGATGAGTTTAGTGACGGTTGGCAGTAAATCATATTATTCTATAATGCAAAAGCACGAAAAGTATCTTTTTTATAATTATATGTTATAGTATGTGCGTCCTGTAATAATTCGTTAATAAATTATTATTGTTTTTTTAAATAATCACAACGGTGTTCTTTTTTATTCATTTAACCAATTCCTTCCTAAAAGTACTATTTACTCGTGGACTCAAACCTGTCAAATTTCCTCAACCAATTTTTAACCTTACCTCATAGGTAAAAAATTTAATTTTTAATTAAATATTTTTTTCCACAACCGTGTTAAAAATGCAATTTTTAGCACTCCATACGAGCGTTAAAAATGCTACTTTAAGGCACTAGTGCTTTAAAAATTTTATGGCACTGCAGTTCGTATTTACCGTATAGGCATATTTTTGATGTAATGTCAAAAAAATATAAAAATGGAATGTCAGTCAAGTTCAAGTAAAAGTTTTTGTAGATATTGTCCTGTAATTACGTTTGTAGAAAAAATATTGTATGATATGCGTGTTAAAAAGTACATTTTTAAGGCACTCATGTGAATTGCAGAACTCGCTACCGCTCATTCTGCAAACTTTCACATGCGTGCCTTAAACGTGTACTTTTAACAATTATATCATATGTAGGTTGTTCCGCAACCTTTAAATTGCAATATTTGCATCTGGATTTTTGTTTACATTATAAGCGTACCTAATGCCTCTAACACCCCATGTGCTAGTACTAGATAGGTACCTATTCGACTATTCCATTTTGACTGCGCGTCTACCAAAGGGCGCCAAGGCATCTACTGCACACGGGCGCTACATGGGCTAGAGCCGCCTCTGTGTACACATTAGAAGTTTCGAATTTCCTAAACCTGTTGTCCGATTCGAGTGATTTTTTTAGTATGTTACAGCCTTATTATTTAAGAAAATCGATATAATATTAATATTGCTAGACAGGTAAAGGTCATTTTATACCGGGTGTAACAATCATAGGGTGTTTTTTTTAAACGTACCTAACTTTTTTATTATCCAACATAAGCAAATGAGTCAAAAAAGAAAATGTTAATAAAGCCTAAGCTTACAATTGAATTTTAATTTAAATATTTTTTATATGCTAGAATACTCCACAGAGTGTTCCGAACTTTAAGAAAAAACACAGTATGATTGTTACACCCGGTATAAAATGACCTTTACCTGTAGAGCAACAATAATATTACATCGATTTTCTTAAATAATAAGGCTATAACATACTAAAAAATCACTCAAATCGGACAACAAGTTTAGGAAATTCCACGTGTACAATTATTCAGCAAGTGAGTAGATTATTTTGCTCTCAAGTGTAATTTGATTATTGTTTGTGAAATATTGTTTAAACAATTGCATATGTTTAAAAATAATAAACTTTTATTCTCTAATAATTTTAGTTATTAGCTTAGCTTTTCTCGTTTGATACTTTTAAATAAATCCGAAGGAATAAAATAAGCTGTTCTGGACTTACGGCTGGGAATATTATCATAATTAATAGCTCTTTCTGTGTCTTTATGTCCTTTTCCTTTCACATATTTTCTTCGTATAATATCATTGAAAAAATTGATTTCAGCTTCATAAACTTCCTCAACAAAGGTTTTTTTGGATATACCTTCCACTGTCATGGATGGCTTTTTGTTGTAGTCACATAAACCAAATGTAGTCATTCCTTGTATGTACTGATTCATATCTATAAAACCAGAATTCATTCTGTCCATTAACAAAAATTTTATTCTCTAAGTTAAAATATATGAACAAAGAAAGTTTTTGCTAAAAAATTGTAATTTCGAAGGACAGAGTATGTGTTTTTATTTTGCAATAAACAAATTTATTTATTTATATCGAAATGTACTAAAAATTAAAATTTACCAATCATTATCAAAGGTCATTTGAATGGCCAATCCGAGCCAAATGAATTTGGAATGCCCAATCCGAGCAAACGTATCAGGGCCGTGCCGTGCTATGATGCGGCGAGGCAGTCGCATCAGGCGGCATCACAAGGGGGGCGGCATAATCAGTAAAAAAAAATTGTCAGATTTTGTAAAAATGTCAGAAACTATAGAAAAAATGAAATGTTACAGACAATAATAGATATATGGCTAATGACCAAATGAAAATTTAATGAAATTGGAGAAAATCTTAATATAAGTTCCGAATCTCCAGCTGAAAATGATATTCCAGCCAGGTGAAAAAGCATTTATTTGATAACGAAAAATCTGTGGCAGAGCTCTTAACAGATGAAGCTTAAAGACACCGCACACATCTTATGGAAAATATAATGTCACTCAAATGAAATAAAATTTACATGAAGAGATTCGTCCCGAATTTACGATAATTTCTTATCATTGCGCCAACTCTGTATTTTGAATAATAAGAGCGTAAATTGATAAAAATAAATCTAAAATCAAATGGGAATGTACGTGTGTCAAAGGGAGAAAAAAGATTTTGTAATTCGCTTACTCCATAAATCTTTCTGAGGGATTAAGGCAGAGGCTTACTTATCCTATCTTATCCTATTATTATTATTGATAATAAATTTGGTTAGTTGTACCGCCTCTAATCGGCTAAATCTAATGGTGAATAGACTGTTTTCAATCGCCGCTAGACTAATATTATTTATGAATGCCAGTTTTATGGACTTCAAAATGCGATTTCGATATACTTTAATTACATTTAACGCCCTAATTAAGCAAAATTTAGAGTTAACGCAAGGGTATCAAATGATTGAAATTTCGAGACGAATCTATTCATGTAAATTTTATATCATTTGAGTGACATTATATTTTCCATAAGAGGTGCGCGGTGTCACTTTAAAGTTGTTCATCTATATTTTAGACATTTACGTTAATTCTTTGATTGGTCGACTTTTCCTTCTAGAAACTCATAAGTAATAAATTTTTATGATATTTTTAAACTGAGGGAAATAGATAATAAAACACTAGAAAAATATTGTAAATATGAATTTTAATTCAATACTTTCAATTTCAATTTCAAATACTTTTACCATGAAACCTTTAATTTCTTTATACCCAAATGTAATTGTAACACAAAGAACACTCCCTGTCTTGGTAGCTAGTGGGAAAGAAATTTTTCAAAATTAAAAATTATTAATAGTTATTTGTATAACAAGGGAGGAAAAGGCACTTTACTCCCATGTTATACATATTATTTTTCCACCTTCCTCAAATATCAAGTAATTTTTTCATTTTTAAATAATTTATTTATGTAACTAACTGACAAAATTTATTAGAGCACTAAAACTAACAAGTAGGTACAGTATAACTGTCAACTGTCAAATATAAGTCAAATTATTAATGTAAACACTGTTAAATCAAAATAACAATTTACTGTTTTTACCATTCTGCAAAATACAGGGTGCTCTATAAATAAACGTTAAAATGTATAGATACTTACGTAATAGAAAACAGAATATTGTATAGAGCGTCAATAAGTTATTTCATCATGACATACCATGACGTCACTTTTACTTTTTCTTCCTAGGGAAGAAAAGTACTTTCCCTCCCTAGGAAGGAAAAGTACGACTTTGCTCCCTACAATCAGGTCAGGAAAAGTATACTTTCGGTAGAGGTAGGTGGAAAAAACTATTTACGAAACCTTAAGACAGACGAAACTAAAAGATTAGCACTTATTTCAATATAGTTGTCACTACACCTATCTATCCACACTAGACTACACCAATCTGATTGACGAGTTTACCAAAATTAAAGTCAGAAGGATAAAATTATAATTTTTGTAAATGTTACTTAATGTAATGTTAATAGATACCTAATATATTTCATTTACTTTAGAGTATGTTTTGTTTTTAAAATAAAAGTTTTCGCGTTGATTGATGAATATACTGGTTTTGAACGGTTTTCGTTCATTTTGTGTAGTTTAATTTACTAAATATAACAGTTAAGTTTAATAATATTTAAGCGGCGGCATTTCGAAGACTTGCATCATATTGAAAATATTTACCGCACGGCTCTGAAACGTATCCGCTCTCCTGCGCGTAGCACCAACAATTATTGTTTATTTAAAAAATTCCTGACGCCGTGGTAGCTAACTGATTTTAATTTTGCAAATTGCAAATCAAAGGTACAGTATTTCTCTATATGTAAGAAAACTCAACTTGCTGTCTGCTTTATTTTCAGTCCTGCAACATTTTGAAAAAATGAATTTTTTTTGCGAAAGCTGGATTGCAAAATTTATTTTGCAAAACCTATTAAACCGATCCTAATGAAATTTACAATGTTGTTTTATTATATCATAAAGTTTTTAAGGGTGAAATATGAAGGTCCTAAGTGTAGCATAAATGGTTAAAAAAAGTAGAATGCGAATACTTGTTTATTTATGGTTTTTTCGCAATTCTTGGTGTTTTGCAACCAGGGTGGCAATTTTTAAAAATTTTAACTAGTCCTTTATTGTAGTAAATTTAATTACGCAAATTTTATGTCAGTGCAACTTTTCTCGTAAATGAATAGTTTTGTTTTCACCCATTTTGAAAAAATGTGAAATCTTTGTATTATCCACGTCCGTCTGTCCGTCTGTCCGTAACCACAACTCCTCCGGCAATATAGCAGCTAGAATGACAAATGAGGTGTCAAATGAAAGCTGATAATCCAAGGATGGTACTAAAGGTGAGATATTTGACCTTGGCGGTCTGTCCGTCGGTCTGTACGACCGCGAATATAACTCCTCCATCATTATACCAGGTAGAATGACAAATGAGGTGTCAAATGAAAGCTTATAATCCAAGGATGGTACTAAAGGTGAGATATTTGACCTAGGCGGTCTGTGCGTCGGTCCGTACGACCGCGAATATAACTTCTCCGTCATTATACCAGGTAGAATGACAAATGAGGTGTCAAATGAAAGCTGATAATGCTAGGATTGTACTAAAGGTGAGATATTTGACCTAGGCGGTCTGTGCGTCGTTCCCTCCGACCGCGAATATAACTCCTCCGTCATTATACCAGGTAGAATGACAAATGAGGTGTCAAATGAAAGCTGATAATCCAAGGATGGTACTAAAGGTGAGATATTTGACCTAGGCTGTCTTTCCGTCGGTCCGTACGACCGCGAATATAACTTCTCCGTCATTATACCAGGTAGAATGACAAATGAGGTGTCAAATAAAAGCTGATAATCCAAGGATGGTACTAAGGTGAGATATTTGACCTAGGCGGTCTGTGCGTCGGTCCCTCCGACCGCGAATATATCTCCTCCATCGTTATACCAGCTTGAATGATAAATGAGGTGTCAAATGAAAGCTTATAATCCAAGGATGGTACTAAAGGTGAGATATTTGACCTAGGCTGTCTTTCCGTCGGTCCGTACGACCGCGAATATAACTTCTCCGTCATTATATCAGGTAGAATGACAAATGAGGTGTCAAATAAAAGCTGATAATCCAAGGATGGTACTAAGGTGAGATATTTGACCTGGGCAATCTTTCCGTCGGTCCGTAGGACCGCCAATGTAACTCCTCTGCCATTATACCGGGTAGAATCATAAATGAGGTGACAAATGTCAAAGTTTAGTAAGAATGACTCAACATTAGTAAATTCGTATATCAATCCACGCAAAGTTACACGTAAAATTCAAATATCGTCTTCCAGTTCTACTTTCGATTATTTTGGGTGAAAACCTAGGACTTACGAAGTCCAATTACTTGTTAGAGTTATAATCAACAAACGAAGGAAAAAATCGAATTTTTCCTTAATTTTTTGACATTTTGATTATTTAAACAATCTTCCGGACCTTTTTGAGTGGGAAGATAACTCCAATATTATTATATGAATTATTTTCAAGCATATTCTGCAAAAAAATATGAGTCACCTCTCAACATCCAAATGTACTAATATTTTTACAGATACGCCCTGGTCTATTGAGAAAAGTACTTTTCTTGTATAGTAATATACTTCATTAAGAACAACAAATAATATTTAATTTATTTATTTATTGTTGCAGGTACAATGCTTCTGGTTTTATACACAATACTAATCTTCTTCCTACGATGTTTCGACTGTTTCTCGTCAAGTGACTGCAGCTTTAATTCCATGTGTTCTTGTTCATTAGACGAGCACGACTCTACCGCCAAAACGATTCACAGTGTCAGTTGCCTTTCAGTTCCCTTTTACAAATTTCCAAGTAAGTACAATTAATTAAGCGTCAGCGATTCGGGGAAATGTTTCAAAGAAAACTGCTCTAATTCTCTAATTCGGAAAATAACAGCTTAAAAACTATAACTAAACTTCGCAGGCAGGCGTTAATTAAAAATTGAACAAGTTAAATTACACTGCTCGTCAGAGAAAACAGTCCCCACATTATGTACTGTTATATAATTTTTAAGGGAGAAATTTAGAAAATTAATTTATGTCAAAGACCACGAGATCATAGACTTTCATCGCCCTGTATATGGCCAAAAATTGTAAATAGTATTAGTTAGTCATAAGCAGTGTTTCGTGAAAAGTGTTAATCGTTCAGTGTCAATGATTCTATGAACGGACTTAGACAATTAATACGGTCGGATTAGAAAGTACATGTATTCGCTTTGAAGTAAACAAGAGGACGTTTATAAATGCTTTTTAGAAGGAAAGACGGTAAACGCAATTGTTGAGTTTTATAATATCGGGTTTTTATAGCATGTAGAAACACAAAAGTAATTTTGGTATCTTCTGCAATTTGACAAAATGGAAAAGTTGTATACAAAAATAATTTGTTCTTAAGAAATGAAAGTAAGGATGTAATGTGTAGAGAGGATGTTCTGTGATAGGCGAGAGAGTCGGATGGAGGAAGAATGGAGTGTTTTGAGTCCGAGTTTGAGGAGGAAAAAAGTTTCACTGTGTAATGAAGATCTGAGGGGAGCAGTCCAGTTTTTGAAAAGTAAGAAGTCTGTGTAAAGTGGTGACGTTGGCAGCCGTGTAAGCAGAATCGTGTTGAAACGAAATCGTTGATCGAGTTGAGAAGTTAAATCTCCTTGTGTCCGAAGAGATTCCTGTTTCTGTCTGGAACGAGTAGCCGGTTGGTATTAATTTGCACAAGGAATCGAGCAGAGAGAAAATTGAGGAGATATTTCGAGCGAGTGCTGTTGTTTGTTTGTGAAGCAGTTTTGGACGAGAAGGATCGTTCGCAGCATCCGAGGAGCACGTGTGGGAGAATCGAGAAATACACAATCCATGAGAATAAGAAAAGAAGAGAAAAAAGGTTAGTCAGATTATTTGTGAAATGGAGAGAGTTGTTTTATATCACATACCATATTTGTTTATTTTTATTGAACAGTTCTACAGTATAATTTAGTCATTCATAAATTCAAAGAAGAAATAACTAATCTATTTAAAAGGTGAAAAGTAAATTTTATTTTTTTATATAATAGTAAGAACAGTCTAACGAATTATTTAAATGAAAATTTTGTTAAAAAATGAGATTAATTAGGAGCAGAATTAAAGATTAATTTATTAGATAAGAAATAGTTGCAGCAAAATTGAGTTTTAGCATACATTTAAATCTTATATTTATGGTATATTGGATAAATAATAGTTATTTATGAAACAGTTCGTGAAGTATGCTTTTTGCGAACGCACGCGATATTTAGAGCACGAGCGACAACGGAGCGAGTGTTATACATCGCGTAAGTTCGCAAAAATTACTTCACGTACAGTTTCATACAATATTTTATCTACGATAAACAAATAAAAAAACTGTAACTCTTCGTTACTGGAATTCATTTCTATTCTACAATTTTTAGAACTTTGACATTTAAAAATCCTAACTACTTTCAAACCACAAAACTGTCAAAAATTTTGTTGTGAGTCATTGCTCATATTGTCATCACCATGAAAACGCGAAAGTTAAGGATATTTGATTATATGAAACTGTGCCAAAATACCCATTGAAAGTGTGCGAAAAAGTAAATACCGTTTAAAATACATTGTTACTTCACGCACACTTTAAACCCTTCACGCACTCCTATCTATAATGACAGTTTTCACAAACTAAAAACTTATACATACTATGACATAGAGCAGGGCTTCCCAAACTGTGCGTCGTGACGCCCTGGGGCGTCGCGGCTTTGTTCCAGGTGCGTCGCGTGTGAGCGCGGACTTTTATTCGCTATTTTAAACTGATATATGACTGAAAATAATATTAACTGGGATAACTGTTTAGGCGTGTGTACGGGGGTGCCCGAGCGATGCCTGGACAGTATGGAGGACTACAAGCTCTCATCAAAACCAAGGCTCCAAGTGTAAAATGGACACATTTGTCATACATAGAGAGGCCTTAGTAGCAAAGAAATTACACCTGAATTAAGTGTTGTGATGGATAGCATTATTAAAGTGGTGATCTACACACGACCCATGAAATCAAGATTTTTAAGAACTTTGTGAAGAAATGCCTTTAATTTATTAATAGAACTCTCGTTGGCTGTGCAAAGGCAACGTACTCGGACATGTATACGAATTAAGAAATGAATTTTACACGTATCTACATACAGAATCGCATACTATTGCGCAAAACTTTATTAATTCAGAGTTTATAATAAAATTAGCATAATATGGATTCTGGACATATTTAACAAATTAAATGATCTTAATAAGTCTTTGCAGGGAAAAAATATTCATATTCTGCCATTGGCAGATAAAATTACTGGGTTTCAGAAGAAGTTGCTCTTACGGAAGAGAAAATTAGAATATCAAGAAATTGACTGTTTCCCTACTTTACAAGGTATTCTACAAGAAAAATCGATAGAAATCCTCAATCCCTCTTTAAAAAATATGTTTACGCAACACATATCGCCTGAGCGAACACTTTGAGAAATATTTTCCCGAAGATCTGGAGCAATATGACTAGGTCAGAAACCCTTTCCAGTCATCCACACAATCCAGGGGCGGCTTTACCTATTGTGCAGGGTGTGCGGTGCACACGGGCGCCGCGATGTTGGGGGCGCCGGCAGCGAGGGCCAAAGAGCGGATCCTTTACTTTGTTTTTCAACATAAAATATGCTTTAAAACGATTAATGAAAAATTACATTGGATTCTACTACAGGTTTGGATATTTTAAATTACTTGTATGCAAATAAATTACTTTCAGTGTTCCCAAATTTGTTCACTCCCCTTAGAATTTACCTCACATTGCCAGTGACAGTAGCGCACAGTAAAAGATCATTTTCTAAATTAAAAATAATTAAAAATTATCTAAGGTCAACATTGTCGCAAAGCCGATTGACAAATTTATAACTAGTAAGTATTGAACATGAAATAAAAATTGAAGTAATAGTTATTTATGTACCAAGTCAGTAAATTTACTCTTTATCGAACGAGTCTGATATTATGAGCCGAACGAGACTAGCGAGCTAGGCGAATAACAGACGAGTTCGATAAAGATGCTTTACTGACGTGGTGCATACAAAATTTTATCGCCAACAATTTGATATTGGTTAACACTTACTTATAATTTAAAATTTAAGAATTTTTTAAATATTAGAGTTAATAAAAATTTTATGACAGTGATGACAGATGACTTTTGCATGATGGCCGCTTTCGATTTTTAATTGATAGTATATCAATACATATTGAATAATTACTAATTCGGTCAAGTTTTGATTTATTTTCTATGAATATAATTACAAAATACTACAGAATTTTATTTTTGGCATAAATTTAATTAACAATGTCGTTAATTTTGTACAATATTTTTAATAATTAAAGTACATAAATTGCAAGTTAACTCAAATTAATAATCGATTACTGCCATCGACTACTTACATTCAATCTCGATTAATCGCAGCAGGTAAATTAAAATTCTTCTTTCAGTACAATAAAGTGTTACTTTACTGCTGCAAATGAATACAATAATGGATGAGTTTAGTGACGGTTGGCGGTAAATCATATTATTCTATAATGCAAAAGCACGAAAAGTATCTTTTTTATAATTATATGTTATAGTATGTGCGTACTGTAATAATTCGTTAATAAATTATTATTGTTTTTTTAAATAATCACAACGGTGTTCTTTTTTATTCATTTAACCAATTCCTTCCTAAAAGTACTATTTACTCGTGGACTCAAACCTGTCAAATTTCCTCAACCAATTTTTAACCTCACCTCATAGGTAAAAAATTTAATTTTTAATTAAATATTTTTTTCTACAACCGTGTTAAAAATGCAATTTTTAGCACTCCATACGAGCGTTAAAAATGCTACTTTAAGGCACTAGTGCTTTAAAAAATTTATGGCACTGCAGTTCGTATTTACCGTATAGGCATTTTTGATGTAATGTCAAAAAAATATAAAAATGGAATGTCAGTCAAGTTCAAGTAAAAGTTTTTGTAGATATTGTCCTGTAATTACGTTTGTAGAAAAAAATATTGTATGATATGCGTGTTAAAAAGTACATTTTTAAGGCACTCATGTGAATTGCAGAACTCGGTTCACTCATTCTGCAAACTTTCACATGCGTGCTTTAAACGTGTACTTTTAACAAATATATCATATGCAGGTTGTTCCGCAACCTTTAAATTGCAATATTTGCATCTGGATTTTTGTTTACATTATAAGCGTACCTAATGCCTCTAATACCCCATGTACTAGTACTAGATAGGTACCTATTCGACTATTCCATTTTGACTGCGCGTCTACCAAAGGGCGCCAAGGCATCTACTGCACACGGGCGCTACATGGGCTAGAGCCGCCTCTGACACAATCGATACTTTCAACAGAGGAAGAAGAACAACTGACAGAATTGTCCTATGATTCTAGCTTAAAGCTTTTGGAGCTCAGTTTCTCATGAATATCATACCATCAGTATTTCTGCATTACTTACTTTACTTTACTTAATCAGTAGACCCATTTGTTCCTTTCGGTGTTCGGCCATTTCTGCATTAAAGGTTTTATTACCATTTGCGACTTCGTACCTGTGCGAATCGGTCTTTTCTGCAGTGGCAGTAGTAATTGAAAACAAGTACAGATCAAACATAAACGTAGAAAAAGAAATGAGAGTGGCAATTTCCAAACTGAAGCCGCGGTTTCATAAGCTGTGCTCAAAAGAGCAAGCACATCCCTCACATTAACCAGCCAGTTACATAAATAAATAGGTACCTATCCCTTTTTATTTTTGTGCCTATGTTTTGATTTCGTTCTTAATTTCTAATAAAAATTATAAATGTTCAAATCGTGTTTTTGTTATAACTGTAACCTGTTACAAGGCTAGTATTAAAATTTATAAGTATTATTGGGGGTTGGGTTGAGGGGCGTCGCAAAAAAATAGCAAAGTCCCAAGGGAGTCACAGTACGAATAAGTTTGGGAAGCCCTGACATAGAGTATATTAATAATATTTATAGAATTTATATGACATTGAGTATATTTATTTTCCCTGTTTTATCCTGATGAAGTTAGACAAGGCGGAAACGGCGGGTTCGTTGGGAAAAATATTCCCATGAGATATTTTTGCATAATCACATTCGTGAAACATCCCAGAATAAGGTTCAAGAAGTCGCCCACGAGAAAAGTGGGCCAATTTTTTTTAACAATTTTTTTTTAATCAAATTGCAAAAATCAATATTTTGGCCCGGACTAATTTTTGTTTAGTTTTTTTGGACCATTCTGGACAAAAAAGGTCTCTTATAATTTTTCTCTAAAGTTGACCTTTTTCGAGTTATAAGCAAGTTAAAATTTGAAAAACGCGAAAATGGCCATTTTTAAGGCTTAATAACTCGGTCAAAAGTTATTATTTTGAAAGTCAGAAAGTGACTAAAACAAAGTTTAAAGTCGCCGTTACATGATCCTGAAGAAATCTGTGTCATTAATTTACTACTAAGCTGTTATTTTTAATTAATAACAATGAGTGGTTGTATCGTATTGACCCTGCTGTAAATGTGAGTGCGAGTAAGATGCACAATTGGACTGCTGGAATTGCTTCTCTCTCGCACTCAGCATTTACAGCCCCGCACACGTGCATGGCGCTTATTATTATTACTTAAAAAATAACAGCTTAGTAATGAAATAATGACAAAAATTTCTTCAGGATCTTGTAGGGGAGGCTTTAAACTTTGATTTAGTCACTTTCTGACTTTCATAATAATAACTTTTAACCGAGTAATTAAGCCTTGAAAATCGCCATTTTTCGTTTTTTTCAATTTTAAATTGATTATAAGTCGAAAACGATCAACTTTAGAGAAAAATTATAAGAGACCTTTTTTGTCCAGAATGGTCCAAAAAATTGAATAAAAAATTGTTCGGGCCAAAAATATTGATTCTTGCAATTTGATTAAAAAAAATTGTTAAAAAAAAATTGGCCCACTTTTCACTTGGGCGACTTCTTGAACCTTATTCTGGGATGCCTCACTAATGTGATTATGCAAAAAAATCTCATGGGAATATTTTTCCCTTCGAACCCGCCGTTTTCGCCTTGTCTAAGTAAGCAGCTAGAGATACTAGAAGCCACAAAATAAAGGTAATACATTAAAATAAATTAGCTCCGAGAATACATTTTATAGGAGAGATTTATATAATTTTGGTTTTGTTTCCATAAATAGTAATTAAAATAATTAATTAATTAATCAAAATAAGAATATGCTGATCAATATCATAACACAGAGAAAATACAGAATTTCATATTTTCATTTCAATATGAGAATTTCAATCTAAATGTATTGAAGCATAGAATAATTGTATTTTCCAAACACATTAACTGATATATTATGCTTTTTCAAATGCTTTTAAGAAACGTTTTACCGCTGTGTCTTTAGCAATTAAAGATAATTACAAACAATTCCGGGTCTTTTTGTCCAGTAGTGTACCTACTTTTATATTTACTTTGCTGGATAAACGAGTAGAGACTAAGGTCGAATTCCTCGTGAAAACTCCCTTTGAGGAAGTCGAGAAATAAAAATCCCCAATGAAAATTCTTAAGAACTAAGTACACGTTTGGAAAAACTTTAACCCGTTCAATTTTTAATTAACGCCTGCCTGCGAAGTTTAGTTATAGTTTTTAAGCTGTTATTTTCCAAATTAGAGTAGTTTCCTTTGAAATAGTTTAGTCTATGGGCAAAGGGGATGCACCATAAAGACATGTACATATATGAAATTATATTATTTCAATACAATACAGACAATATTATACGTTTGTGAAAAATCTTACCAAGTCACTGGTTCACTATTTGCGATTTTATCACGTCACATACACCGGTTTCACATGCGGCTGCTTCGTGCACGAGTTTTGATTGTTTTTAATTGATTATTAACGGTTTGTTTATATCGGATTATCGTCTTTGCAGAGACTGGAAAAGCGTTTAATGGAACCCAGAGAAAGAGGGAAAGGTTCAACTGAAATAGATGTGTTGCCCACGAAAGCTAACACAAAAGAGAGTATTTACCCTTCGGAGGGTAGTACAAGAAGAGATCGAATATCTTTTCAGTTCACAAAATGTCTCAGTAAATTGCCTGTATTGAGTAGGGCTGAAACTAGATAGGGATAACTAGGTACTGTCAGGGTTGGCTTAAGAATTATATAAAACTACGGATTGCAATTATGGGTTTAATACAGTAAAAAAAATATTTTTTGCATGTGAAAAATTGAACAGGGGATTTTGTGGAGAATTAAGTTCTATGAGTTTTTAACTGTTTTTTATGTAGTTTGACTCGCTAAGGTCGAATCTTCAACATGATAATCAGAATTTTTGGACTAAAATTTGTTATTAACAATTTAAATGCTTATAACCAACAAACTAATAAATATATACACTTTTAACAAAAATAATGTTGTGTTTCTTATTATTAGAAGAGACAATTTTAAGAGACATTTTTGCTTATAACTTTACCTTGCTCAACGTAAAAAGATTTAAAAGAAAGGTATAGTTTGAAATCAACATTTCAAGCACATTTTGGTTAATTTTTTTAACTATGATTATTTGAACTATTTTATTTTTAAAAGACAGAAGCATATTCAGTACAATTCAAAAAATATTCAAAAATATTGCAAGGCAAAACATTGAAAAATAAGCCAACATTGGTAAATCTTTAGAGACACCTAAAAAAAATGAATTCTGAGGTGTATATCAAAATCAGGGCTGCCTCTAAAATGTTGGCCGCCCGTGTGCAACTTAATATTTGCCGCCCCCCTCCCCCCCCCCCCAACCCTTTAATCGTTTTAACATAAGTACTAGTATCTAAAGAAATGTACAGGAGACCGTAACGCGTATATTAATAATAATAATTGCTCTGATCTCGACGTTACCTTTAGACCTGGATCCCGCATACCAAAAAAAGTTATTATTATGTCAATAATAATATACAGAAGTGCAATATTGTGCTAATACCTACATGTGTAAGTTTTGTTTACAAGACTACTTACAACATTCGGCATGCTTACTTGTTTACTAATATGTTTAAATATATGGGCTTGGATCCCGCGTACCAAAAAAGTTGATTTATTAGCAAGCTGAAAATTTGTTAATAGCTTAACAGTGTCTAGTCGGACAAACTTTGATGTATGGGAATACTGGAACAGGGGAAGTTTAAACTGTGGAACAGGTTAAAAATTTGGAACATCAGACTACGAAATCGTTCCATGTATTTTGTCGGACATATCTTCCAATAATTTGTTACCATTTCATTAAACTCTCATGCAAAAATCAGACTTTTGCTTATCACCAAATGGGTATTTTAATGAGTAGAACACGAAGAATGTTAAATGACAGGAATCAAGTTGGTTAGTAATAGCAGTCTGATTTTTGCACGAGAGTTTAATGAAAGGGTAACAAATCAATTGGATGTGCTGTTCGACAAAATACATTGGCCGTTTTCGTAATCTGACGTTCCAAATTTTTAAACTGTTTCACAATTAAATCTTCACCTGTTCCAGTGTTCCCGTACATCAAAGTTTGCCAGACTAGATATCGTTAAGCTATTAACAAATTTTCAGCTTGCTATTAATCAACTTTTTTTGGTACGCGGGATCCAGGCCTATTTGAAATACAGTAGTGTGCAAAAGAAACGGTCACACTACTATATTACAAACAAAATCGTTTATCAAAAGCGTGTCTAAAATTATCAAATTCTCAACTTAGACTGAACTATAATCCATCTATAACCATACAGACATAAGCATAAAGGAACAATTTTATAGCTCGAGTAATAAAAAATATTTTTTTAAACGATCGAGTAATAAAAACGACTTTTTTATTACTCAATGAGAGCAACTTAACAAGCACTTATCTAAATTCTCGGAAAGTATCCTATTGTCGTATCGTACTCTCTTAACAAATCATAAATGTTCAGAATTTGAACAAATCGCATAAGGACCAAGTAGATAAAAATAAAAGTCCGAAAGCCGCCAGCCACTTTGAATTAAAAAGCAATCACGGAACTACTTTATGACTACAGCTGCAAAAGGGCAGTTCATATAATAAATAACATTTTCTGGCATTTTTGTTTAGATTGCTTGAAATATTAGAGTATATAGAAATATCTGAATCATTACTATTTAATTTTTTGAATTTATTTTCATTTGAAAAAAAGTATTATCATCAGTGACCAGCTTTTGGCCGGCCCTATAATCGGCCGCCCGTGTGCACACTTTGCACACATTGTAGCGGCGGCCCTGCATCAAAACTCGTCATTGGATCAGGTTAAACAAAAATTCAAAACGATTTTATTAGCTTATAATATATTGCCTGAGGTAACGTCGTCAAATTTCTTAGTTTAAAATAATTTTTGAGTTTTTGGTAGGTATCACTCAGAAATGAAAATAACTATGTTTTTAACGGCGAAAAGTAACATATTTATTATTGTTAAGCAAAAAATAAACATAAAACAAAGAATATCTCGACAGCGTTATCTCAAGGAATGTCTAAAGAAAATATATACAAAATTCCTGGTGGGTGGGTCAAGTAGTTTTTGAGTTACAATGTTTACGCCTTTGAAAAAAGCAGTTTTGAGAAAAACGATATTAAAATTTTGACAACTTTTATTTTTAATTTATTTTTTGTCTATCAAATCGTAAAGTGATACAGACCAGAATATGTTTTTGAATCACGGAGTAATTTAAAAAAGAGAAGGGGAACAATTGTTGAACGTTTCTCACTACGCTCAAGCGCGCTGGCGCGAAGCTGCTGCAAAGTGGGTCGAATGTAGGGATGTTCAACATGGTGTATTTCCGGTAATTTTCCTGCGATCAATCTGAAATTTTCAGAGAGGAGTCTTAAAGTTATGTACTTTCATTTGAAATAATAAAAAAATCGAAAATTTCAACATTTTCAAACGATACTCCCTCCTTAAAGCACCTCATTACAATCAATTGAAGCTAATCCCATAAAAACATAATATTTAACTTATAATTTATTATTTCTTCTTTCAGTGGCATTAGAAAGAATATTGAATGAAAGAAAAGCAAATGCACTTTATAAAAGAATGAAATAATGTAAATTAAAATGAAAATTTATGATATCGCCTCGTCTTTATATCCCTTCATCCGCATTTGTGGTGTTTCAGATTTGCCCGAAGGCAGCATCAGTCAGCTGGAAGTAGTCGGGACTAGAACAACGATCCTCGAATCGGAGAGTCTGGCGGGTTGCCAAGTGCAGGCACTTATTCTTACCAATAACCATCTTCAGCATATCTCGGATCGAGCTTTCAGGTGAGTCTAAGTCTTAAGTGGCACTCTTGGCCTAGTGTCCTTTGCATTGCGATCTGACCTTTGCAGTTACTCGACCGACACTTTATTCCTTTTCACAAAAGGGGCGCTTTAGCTCTGATGACGGGAGATTAATTACTGGGGCTTTCTTTTTTATTGAAGTGGAATAAGAAGATTCTTTAGCATAGAATTTTACATTTTTTGGATTATTATTTGATTTAGTCAGAGAAAAATTATTTATATTATTGAAATAAAAACTTGTGTGTGTGGAGAGAAAGAGATGGCCAGGCACATAGCCAGGAAACGTGCTTGAGGGGGGTCCAAACACAACTCAAATTAAAAAAATTATTGAAAAATCCTTTATAAAAAGTATAAAATTTATTAAAAATCCCTTAAAGGGCTACATCAATCACAGAATATTTTAGATATACAGAGTTGTTCATTAATAATTGTCCATATAGTAACTGGAGAAACCTTAGAACAAAATACGAAGATTTAACCTAAAACACTTAGGTTAAATCACCAAATAAAATGTGGCTCCTTACTGAGTTACAGGGTGTTTTATTTAAACATTTAAAAACTATTTTTGCTCAGCATTTTAAAACTATTCGACGTATTCTTTTCATACTTGGCAGCAAGTATAGGTATTGTACAAACTACTAAACTGTGTTAAAAAACGTTTCTGGCTATTACCAGAGGCGTATGACTGGGGAAAATGAATGGTTGACCCTTTCTAAATTCTACGCGACTGGCGGAATTTCTATTTTAGTTGAATTTTTGGATTCTCCAGTACTTTCTATGAAAATAATATATTCTTCATTCGTAACGATATAGTCATTAGTTTTCGAGATCTTTGAAGTTAAAAATGAAACGACGCGTTTATTTTGATTAATGTTTTGTATCGCTTCATTTTTAATTTCAAATATCTCGAAAACTAATCATTTTATCGTTACGAATGAAGCGTATATTATTTACATATAAAGTATCGGAAAATCAAAAAATTATACTAAAATAGCAATTTCGTCAGTGGCGTAGAATTTGGGAAGGGTCAACTATCCCCTGTCACTATCCCATGTCGTACGCCTCTGGTAGTAGCTAGAAACGTTTACTTATCTTAATTTAGTGGGGTGTACAGTACCTACACTTTCTGCCAAGTATGATAAGGATACGCCAAATTGTTTTAAACTACTGGGTACAAATAATTTTTAAATTTTAATCATATGAATCATATAAATTAATCAAGATAACTGCCGTTTCATATTTAACTTCAAATATCTCGAAAACTAATGACTTTTTCGTTGCCAATGAGGAGTATGTTATTTACGTAAACAGTATTAAAGAATCTAAAAATGGCACTAAAATAGTAATTCCTCCAGTGGCGTAGAATTTGAGAAGGGTCAACCATTCACTATCCCCTGTCGCACGCCTCTGGTAGTAGCTAAAAACGTTTGTTTATCATAATTTAGTAGAGTGTATAATAGTCACACTTTCTTCCAAGTATGAGAAGGATACGTCGAATAGTTTTAAAATGCTGAGCAAAAAAAAATTTTTAAATTTCTAGATAAAACACCCTGTAACTCAGTAAGGAACCACTTTTTATTTAAGTGTTTTAGGTTAAATCTTCATATTTTGTGCTAAGGTTTCTCCAGTTACTATATGGACAATTATTAATGAAACACCCTGTATAACATATCATCATCAATATTAGAACTGGTTGATCACATGCTGTCACCAAAGAAATACCAGGGTATAAACCCTTTAAATGGTATAACATTTTAAGTAACATTTTTACTTAAAATTCCAAACATTTGATAAAATTTATAAAGATAAGTAACATTTTTACTTAAAATTCCAAACATTTGATAACATTTATAAAGATAAGGGCCTTAGGCACTGTATAACTCCCTCATCATCTGTTCAGCAACCCACGTGATGGGCTAGTCATACAGTGCCTAAGGGCCTTATCTTTATAAATTTTATCCATTGTTTGGAATTTTAAGTAACAATTTTAATGTAACAAATTTTATACCATTTAAAAAGTTTATACTCTGGTATTTTTTGGTGGCTCAGCATGTGACCAACCAGTTCTAACACTGATGATGATATTTTATATATCCAAAACGTTCTGTGATTGATGTAGTCTTTTAAGGGATTTTAATTAATTTTATACCTTTTTTATAAAGGATTTTTCAATAAAACCTTTTTTTGTGATTGATTGTATATTACCAGCTACAGGAAAGTTGTTTCCTTATTAAGGTATTGAAAAAAAAAACTATTCAGAATAAACTTTAGATCCACATGCAAAATTCGAAAAAAATATTTTAGTATTTTAAAATTTAAATTTTTAATTTAATAAAATATTTTAACCATGTAAATCTTACAATTTAAAAAATTTTAAAATAAAAAAAATCAGTGTTTACAATTTTACTAATAGTCCGTTCTTTAACGGTAAAACATTGCAAAACCTCTAAATTTTAAAGAACCGCTTGGATTGACATGAAATTTGGCATACACATAGCTAACAAGTCAAAGAAAAAAGTGATTTTGTGCCGATATGTGCTTTTGCCATGGGGGTTGTTTTCACCCCCCTTGGGGGTGAAAAAAATATTCGTCCAAAGAAAGTCAGGAAATGGATAAACTGGCTAAGTTTAAGTAACTTTTGTTCTATAGAGTTTTTTCACTAAGTCAATACTTTTCAAGTTATTTGGCAGTGAATATGTTCATTTTTTCAACAAAATAACCACGCTTTTAGACGGTTTTTCGCAAATAACTCAAATAGTAAGTATTTTGTCGAAAAAACATTCTTAGCAAAAAGACAGCCTGTAAAAAATTTAAAAAAATGGTGTATATATCACGTCTCTACACCTAGTAGAAGCAGAGTTATAGCTAATGAAAAATAGGTTCATATTCGTCAAATTCCAAATGGAATATTTTAACGTGAAATATCCAAAAATGAAGCATATTTCGGGGAAAACTCATTTCAACTTATTTAAAGTGTTTAAAAAAAGCTTCATTTTTGTTTTATAAAAAAATTTATAGCATCAAAATTAAACAAGTTACGCTCAAAATAAAGTTAGTCCCTTTTGGTTTTGGTAAAAAAATCGAGAAAATCACCCCCTAATTATTATCTTAAATGAACTTAATCGTTACGACTTAACAAGTTTCTTGACTCGTGTATATATTGTTTATATGATCTGTAAGTTTCATCGGTTTAAAGTCCTTACTATTGAAAGGGCTGTAGTTAAAAGGGGTTGAACGAGTCACTGATCACGAATGTATGCAAATTTAGAAACACCAAATCTTAATCAATTTTTGTCTAACAGAAAAACAAAAAATACATCATATTCAGAAAAGCAAATCTGACTTTTTTTATTTTTCGAGATTCTTGGTATCTCTAACAATTTTTAAGTTATTTTGAAAAAAATCATATTTTTCAAAATTTAAATTTTTACAAATTTTACTTTGAAACCAATTTTTTTCAAAAATAAGCACTTCGATGAAACTTACAGATCATATAAACGCAACATGAGTAAAATAATTTGTGGAACGGTAACGATTAATTTCATTTAAGTTGCTAATTAGGAGTTGGTCTTCCCGATTTTTTTTGCAAAAACAAAAGGGACCAACTTTATTTTGAGCGTAACTTGCTTAAATTTAATGCTAGAAACTTTTTGTAAAAACAGAAATAAAAGTTTTTTAAACACTTTAAAAAAATTATAATAGGTTTTTCCCAAAAAGTGCTTAATTTTTTCGATATTTCACGTCGAAATATTCTATTTGAAATTTGGTGAATATGAATCTATTTTTCATTGGCTATAACTCTAGTTCTATGAGATCCCTAGACCTAGCGCGTACACCATTTTTTTTTACTTTTTTATAGGCTATATTTTTGCTAAGAACATTTTTTTCGACAAAATACTTACTTTTTGAGTTATTTGCGAAAAACCGTCTAAAAATGTGGTTATTTTGTTGAAAAATTAACATATTCACTCACAAATAACTCGAAAAGTGTTGACTTGGCGAAAAATCTCTATAGAACAAAAGATACTTAAAATTAGTTAGTTTACCCATTTCCGGACTTATTTTGGACATATATTTTTTCACCCCCAAAAGGGGGTCAAAGTCACCCCCAGGGCAAAAGCACACATCGGCACAACATCACTTTTTTTCTTTGACATGTAAGCTATACGCATGCCAAATTTCATGTCAATCCAAGCGGTTCTTTAAAATTTAGAGCAAAAACCGTGAAAGAACGGACTATAAGATATAACATCTATATGACGACAATATCACCCTAATAAGTTGTTTTTAATGCGTAATTTCCCTATTGTATCTTTAATATCCTTTTAGCGTCCCTGATGACGTTAGTTACTATGTACTAACGAAATATAGGATTCCGTAGAAAAGTGTATACCTCTTCTATTCAGCTGTCTACCCAATAATGTTTGGTTATTTGATATATGTCTGTCTTTAATTAATTCAACGTTCCACTAAACGGACCAATGAGACAATAAACTGAGTATTTTGTTTCCCATCTTGTTTCTGGGTAAAGTTTTTACTCCCCTTTTAGTCCCCTTTTTAGGGGGCGGCAAAATTTAACAATAAATAATAAAAATATTTTGTAAATATTTGAACCATTTTATATTTTTATCCCAACTACAAATTCGGACCGATTGAAAGGAGCACGGTATCTGTCAAAAGGAGAGCCTTACTAAGGAATGGTTTTACCGTACATTGACTAAGGGCGAAAAAGTTTTACCCACTTGGATGGTTTATTCTCCATCTAAAGCATCATTATTTTGCTTTTGTTGTCGTTTATTTGAGAACGTAAATACACCGAATGGATCTAAATTTTGCTCATCTGATGGATTTAATACTTGGTGGAAATTAAATCCTAAGGTTTCAAGTCACGAATCAAGTAGTGCACTAAACATCCAAAATTATTGCAAATGGAAGGAGTTGGAGAGCAGACTTCAAAAAAGACAGACTATTGACAAAAAAGAGCAAGACATAGTGGCAAAAGAAATAAAGAAATGGCAGGAAATTCTTATCAGAATGTTTGATATTATAAGATTCCTTGCCAAAGAAAATTTGGCTTTACGTGGACATATAGAAAACGACACCAGTACCAACAGAGGAAACTTTTTAGAATTGGTTAATTTAGTTGCAAAACACGATCCTGTATTTCGTGAACATCTTGTAAGTTCTAAAATGTGTGACAAAATTTCAATCACTTATATTTCACCACAAATACAAAACGAATTTATTGCCATTTTGGGAAATAATACTCGCCAACATATCATCGGGCAAATAAAAAAGGCCAAGTATTATTTAATTATATTCGACAGCACTCCAGATCTTTCTCATAAAGTTCAAACGAGTCAGGTATTAAGATACGTAGGTAGTAATTGAAAATCAGGAAGTAAAAGTAATGAAATCTTTTATAGATTTCATTGAAACTAAAGACAAAACTGCTGAAGGAATTTCAAAATTGATTTTGGACAAGATTCAAGCTGATGGCCTAGATATAAGCAACTGTAGAGGCCATGCATTTGATAATGCTGCTATTATGACTAGAAAGTATTCAGGAGTTCAACAAAGAATTCAAGAAATAAACCCTAAAACTGAATTCATACCAGTAAATTTTTTCGACACTTTAGAACGTCGCTATTCTTTTTTCCTCATAAGCACATCGTTGGGAAGTTACGAGAGCAGCTCCAGGCTAGATGGCATCATTACAAAGACATTCTCGTCACTTTGGAGAAACTGACAGAGGCATGTGAAAGCTTAAACATGCAACGGACAGATGCAGGTGCTTTACTAATTTCGATACAGTCATTTTCATTTCTTTGTTTTTTTTGGGCCTGTGCCAACCGGTGCTACATGAAGTGAATGATGCACAAAAATATTTATAAACAAGGGGACTTGACATAAAATTGTACGCTCAGAAAATAAATGCTTTGCAGATAATATTGACCGAGAATTATTAAACGTGATTGTAAAACTTAGATAAACTTTTTTAATTAAAATCTAACCTGTATAATGCAAAATAATGATGACTGTTCTCGCCGAAAAGTTCTCTGTAATTAATATGTAATGTATAGTATACATTAAATTAAAATACCTAAATAAGAGGGCGGCAAAATTGTCCTCCGCCCCGGGCAGCCGACACTTACGCTACGCCACTGATTAAACCCAAATATAAGTTTCGAGTCTGATCCCTATGATTGAGACAATCAAAGAATACATGGTTCAGATTCCCGATGGACTCATTGTTACACGAACAGAAGTGAATTTCATAGATTCCAATTCGATGTAGATGCTCTGAAAAAAGGCCATGGTTAAGTTTTAGCCGGGTTATTAATGAGGAATGCACTTTGTTATAATTGTAGTTAAAATGAGGTATACTTTTAGGTAATAATGGATGAATAGAAAAGTAATTATTTCTTGATGTCTGCTGAACATCTTCGTATTTGGACCTCCATCTTTCCCTGCCAATACTTCTGATAATAGAAAACAGGTCTTTGAAGTTAAAAATGTTTGTGATTTCTGATATCTCAGATGTATTTTTGCCATTCCATCCACTATTTCGTTTCCAACTACTCCACTATGTCCTTTAACTCACAGTAACGTCACGGTTTTTTTTTTGTGGATTTTAGATTATGTAATTATTTTTTTGATATCAAGAATAATGGAGTTTTAGAAATTATCTAATGGATGGCTACAAATAGCTTGTAGTACTGCCTGAGAGTCTGAGACTATTACAACATTCTCGCAATAATCAGAAACACACCAAGAACTTTCGAGAAACACACCAAGAAGTTAGTTCTTTCTGTATGGCAGCAGCGTCGGCTGTGAAAGAAACACAAGAAACTCAAGAAACACACCAAGAAGTTAGTGCTTTCTGTATGACAGCAGTCTCGGCTGTGAAAATAGAACAACAATCAGGAATTCGGTATTTTTCTGTTAAATTTTTCCCTAATTTGCTTAGTATGGATTTAAATGTAAGTTTTGTTAAAGTTGGCGAGTCTGAATAAGATGACATTATAATGGTTAATTTGTCTATCAGAACTTCAAAGTCATGTTCGAAAAAAGGAAATTTTGGTAGCTGTAAAATATACAAGTTGGTAAAGATTCGTATAAGTAAATAAAAACTTATAATACATACTTAACTTAAGATAATAATACTTTAAAATAAAAATGTATACCATTTTTATTCAGTTGCAATGCGAAGGCAAAACAATCTTACTTTTCAATTAGAATACGGAGTGCAGTCCAGTCCCTTGAATCGCGATTTTCGGCTCTTATTGGAGCCTCATCGGAAAGAACGTAGGCACTGTTCTCCATATTTTAACTGATTCGCATCGAGAGCTTTTCCCACCCATTGCAACTGAAGTGATGATAGTAGGTGGCTAGCGCCATCTGGCATTGAAAGACGGAGTAGTTTTCAATCCTAATAGTAAATTATTAATATTGAAAATATTAAAAATATTACTAAAAGATTTTTAAATTGAAAACTTATTGGTACACTTTCCTGGTGACACCTCCACGACTTCTACAATTTGCAAGTCAAATGGATGCTGCAGTGAAGACGAGAGGGAAGAAATTCTACACTATGCAATTCACATCCACCATAATAATAATATACATCCATCATAATAATACTCCTTCTTTAACCCATTCACGGACAGTACTGCGCATATGCAGACACTTACAAAGGGAAATTACTATATGCACATTAAGACGTGTTCACGTATGTTTTAAGTGATTTTGAGAAAGTTGGCTATTATTCATTACGAATATCCGGGATATCTTCACCTTTGATACTGCTGCTCTGAACAGCCCAACGAACAGAGTTGTACCATTGCCTCAAATTGTTTTGTCAGGATATATCGTCGACCTGTGCTTCTGCTGCCCAGTATATTTCCCTGTATAATGATCTGCGGCAACGCATAGGTACCTACCTCTTACCTCTCATGGCATGACCCTGATAAGACCTAAGTCTTTAGTTACATGTTATCGTCAATTTCAGTTAATATATTATTTCTTTGACAAAATGCATTTAGCAAATGTAAAATAAATGTTATAATTCAAGACTTCGATATAATCTGCGAAAACCTAATACATCGCTTGCATTCCGTGTAGTTATGGTTCACCTTCACAACTTTTACGTAGTTTTCTGCACGCCAAGTGATTGTTTATAATCTAGGCAAACTAGAGGGTCATTCTCTCCAATAATAAAAACCCGTTCTTCATAAACAGGGGTGTATAATTCTTTTAATTATAATGACGTTCGGTTCCCCCTCCGCAAAGCCGATAAGCTGTCTATAGTCGACAAGGTTTCTCATATTAAAACCCTCCATAATGGTCAGGGGAATAACGATGTAGGATACCACTCATCATAATTTATCCTCTCTCACTCCATCTTTTGATTTCAACAGCACAACTCTCAGGAGTCTGAAAAGATTCGATGATAGAGGCCACATATGTGTCAGATAACTGTTTTTCTCAAATTTCTTTAGCTTCAGCTATAGGCAAGTTAACAATCACAAAACATGTTGTAACGGGTAGTTCTTTTTGGACAACAATGTTCTGTTCTTCGTTCCGCCCCCTAAGAAAGTCCCCTTGGCATACTTCCGTAAAAGATAATCAAAATTATATTTACTGATTTTAAAAAATGCAATAACAATGTTAGTATGATACAAAAAACAACCACGCTGTCTCTCAGTACGAAATCAACGTATTAATAATTACGCACAGACTCGCAACAATTTGATACCTCAATGCGGTATAACCACACACAAGGTCTCGCAATCACGGAATCAATATATCAACAACTACACACAGAGATACCCATACAACGACTCCGCACAGAAGATGGAAGCAACCTCTCATTACGCGGTTACCCAAGTTTGTTTAATAACAAGCGACGCGCCTCTTTAATACATAATTGTTTCGCCCCTGTAGGATCCGATTCAATCCGTTGCAGCCCAGTTGGCTTACTAACTCAGTAAGTTAGTCTGCATAACATAATTACCTCTCTTAATTCCTTTGAACCATATCTTATAATACAGTTCACACAACTTTGAAATTATTTTAATAATTGAGCGGATATAGATACATGTAATTTTAGAACTTTTCGGACTTTCTTTGACAAAATGCATTTAGCTAATGTAAAATAAATATTAGAATTCAAGACTTCGATACAATCTGCTGAATCCCAATACAGTCAACTCCCGTTTATCCGTGGGGTTGACTGGCATGGTTGTCGCGGATAACGAAAATCTCGGATAAGCCATAACTTGAAGTCAAATGCATAAAGGCAAAAAAAAGGTTGTGTCACCTATAGCTTTAATTTGCAATTTTTAATCAGTACCTACATTTTTACACTTTTTGAAAGTAGTCTGCCACTTGTTTCTTCTTCTTTGAGTGGCAAACCTGTTCCTTTATTCTACATTGCACTTTATGCAGCATCAGTTTTTCAGCAAGTAGTGCGTGGTCATGGTCCTGGTCGAGTATGTATTCTAGAAGTTCATTCACATGACACAAGGCCGCCTTGTGAGTCACTTGTCCACCACTCAAGCTAATCAAGCTACTCTTCTTCATCACTTTCCTCGTTTTCTCCTCGGCATTTTTTAGGATGTCTTCGTCTGTTAGATGCTCAAATCCCGGGTAGGTAGCGTCGCGTCGTAGTCATCTAACCACTCTTGTAGGGTTCATTTGACCGTATTCTCTTACCTAGGAACTGCGTTCATTAAACTTGTAAGGACAGGCAGTTTATCATCATCTGCTCTAATGCTAGTTCGACATAATTTTCGATATTTGGTAACAATTTTCTCCACGACTTCACAATTGTTGAGGACTTTACAGACTGCCACGCAGATACGACGATAATCCGCCCCACGAATAAACCGTTCGCGGATAAACGAGACTTGACTGTACATCGCTTGCATTCCGTGCAGTTGTGGTTCACCTTCACAACTTTCATGTAGTTTTCTGCACACCAAGCTATTGTTTATAATCTAGGCAAACTAAAGGGCCGTTCTCTCCAATAATAAAAAACCCTTTCTTCATAAACAGGGGTGTATAATTCTTTTAATTATAATGACGTTCGCTTCCCCCTCCGCAAAGCCGATAAGCTGTCTACAGCCGACATGGTTTCTCATTAAAATTTTACGGTCCATTAACTTTATTGTCTATAAACCAAACTTTAATTATACTTGCTTAATGGTGTTCACTACGAACACCAGTTATTTTCACTATTTAATGAATTATAAGTAAAGGCACATACACACACAAGCTGAGGATTGCTGTTAACTTATTTTCATACTCTATCTGGTTTACATGAGATTTAGCTTTATGCTATTTTGTACCTGTTTTGCATAGGCGGGTAGGAAGTAGGAAGTGTTATTACACATATTATGTTTTTTTGATTTAAACAAATAAATATTAGTCATCAATAAAAAGCTTGCGAAAAATAATATTATATTTTTCACTGTATCAAATCTTAAAATCTCAACCTCAATATAAAAACTATTTCCTAATCCCACCCTTAGTAATAATTTTCCTCTTGACTCGACCCCACCCCTTTAAAAATACAGACAATCTTAGACACGGCAAACCGACAACTCTCTCTTTTGTTGACCCCTACAGGCAACAGATGTGCGAATAGTTGTCGCTCTACTTTCTCCTCTTGAAGGCAATAGACGCGTTAATAAATCTCTCTGGGATGCCGCTTCCCCACGTGATCCGTCATGATGATCCATCACAATCACTGATTCCGCCTCTCATAATAAACAAACCTTTTTCTCTTTGTGCAATATTTTAAAACTTTTAGTTCTTCCGTCAGAATCTCTTTAGCTGCTGACTTTGACATGCGGTATGTCATAGCTTTGCCTATTCTCCTTTGTTTTCAATATGAATTTGTCATAATTATATCACTGTATTTGTTTTTTACATCAACTACGGAATGATTCTTCACACGGCTGTAGAATAAAATAATGCTCCAAATAAATTAAACTTTATTTTTTCAAGAAAATTATGAACGCATGCATAATATTAAAAAAATGATGGAGGTTCTTACAAAATTCTTTATCTGAATTACAAATAAACAAATGGACTTGTTGCAATGTCCACGCTTCCAAGCCATAAAGAAGAGTAAAGAACACGTAACACCGAAGCATTCTTAGGCGTAGTTCGTAGTTCTAACCTTATATCGCGACAACAAAGAAACTTTTTAAGTTTAATGAATGATGCACGTGCTATTTCAATACATGTCTTAATTTCTTTGGTTTGGTCTACATTTGATGTTATCCATGTTCCTAAGTATTTGTAGTTATCCACTAAGTATCTTCAATAGTCAATTGGATGTTTGCGTGTGCTGATTTAGTCATGATCATGCATTTAGTTTTCTTTAAATTAATCTTCAGTCCGTACTCATGACAGCGTTCATTAAGGCGTTGCATTACATTTTGTAAATAATTGCTGTTATCCGTTATTATTACTGTATCATCTGCAAAACGTAAGTTGTTCAAAACTTCTCCATTGCTAGATATACTTTCTATTAAATCTGAGAGCGCTTCTTGAAATACCGCTTCCCTGTAGACATTGAAGAGTAGTGGGGACAGCACGCAACCCTGACGGACTCCTCTCTGTATTTTGATATCTTGGGTGCCCTGGTTGTCAACTCTTACCTTGGCAGTTTGATTCCGATATATAATAGATATAATTTTCATATCACGACTGTCAATATTTTTGCTTTTTAATATATCTACAAGCTTTTTATGTTGAACTTTATCAAATGCCTTTTCAAAGTCTACAAAACATAAGTAAGCCTGATTCATGTCCATGCATCTTTGGACCAGCACATTCAAGCCGAACAAAGCATCTCTTGTGCTCATACCATTTATAAAGCCAAATTGTGTGTCACTGATTTCATATTCAAGAGTTTTAATAATTCTGCTGTGTATTATTTTCAAAAATGTTTTTAAGACTCATTAAAAATATTGTTCTGTGATCTATGCAGGTTGTTGCACTTGACTTTTTGGGAATTGCTACAAAGGTCGATAGCAGCCATTGTCTGGGGATTGTGGCAGTCTGATATATTAGATTAAAGAGTTCAACCATTACGTCAATAACATCTTCATCAATAAGTTTTAATAATTCGATGGGCACATCATCTGGTCCAGTAGCTTTATCCTCTTTTGTGTTTTGATGGCATAGATGATTTCCTTGTGTGATGATTGGTATCTTCTGTGATTTCTAATGACAGTTCTTCTCTTTCATCATTAAATAGCTGTTGGATGTAATGGTCCAGTGACACAATCTCTCCTCACATCAGTAATAATATCCTGAATATGCAGCATCCATCTGGCTTGCATGTTGTAGAAGCCTTAGAGGTGTCACCAGGGAAATGGACCAATAAGTTTTCAATTTAAAAATCTTTTAGTAATATTTTTAATATTTTTCAATATTATTAATGGCGCTATTAGGATTGAAAAACTTTGTCTTTCAATTGCCAGATAACGCTAGTCACCTAATCCATTCAAGTCAGTTGCGGTGTGGGGATAAACTCTCGGTGTTGGTCACTTAGAATATGGAGGAGCAGGCCTACGTCTCTCCGATGAGACTCCAATAAGAGTCGAAAATCGTCGATTCGGAGTGCTGAACTGCGCTCCGTATTCTAAGTGAAAAATAAGATTGTTTTGCCTTCGCATTGCAACTGAATAAAAATGGTATACATTTTTATTTTTTAATAATATCCTATTTATCATTTTTAAGGGTATTCTGTTTCAATAGGGTTTTGGTTTCACTGCTGAGTGTCTGATCGTTCTTTATTTTGGACAATGTTTCTTTTGTTTCGTTCGGATAGTTTGTGTAATGCATTCATTGAGAATATTTATAGCGGCCTGTATTAATATGTTAAAGGTCTACCAAAACTATAACATTAAACAATAATTTATTATTAAAAAAGTTGACAATTTCTTTACATTTTCTCTTTAAGTTCTGCATGGATCGTTTTCATCTAGTTTCTACCCAACAGCGCACTAGTTTCCTTTCATTTAAACCGGCAAATTTCCACAGTTTTTTTTTTTAATTTTTCCTATCGTTTAACCTAACCGTATCGCTCGTCCCTTCCTATCTTCAACAAAAATTCCTACATGAATAGGACCGTCCCGGGGCCCATTATAGTTGAATATTTGTACATATGGAATAGTGGAAATGTGAACGGAAAGTTTTAGTGGAAATAACTATTCCAAAGTGTCTTGAACAAAGCTTGAAAATTTAATTGGATAGAAATACCCGAAATTATTTCAGCGTAATGTGTTTGTATGTGTTTGACGGTCGTGGAATTTGGTTTAGCCTCAATTGTTTGTATTTGTAATGGAATATGATATTTAGGAACGAATAATGATAAAACTCGATCATGTACTACTGTGAATGTAAATTCAAATTACTTTTAATAGTCCAGGCGAAGTCTGAGTTTATTGCATTTCCAAAAAAAACCAGGGGCCAAAAATGCGAAGAATTCCGTACCATAAGCCTCATGAGCAAAGTCAGGCAAATATGCAGGCTGAAAAGGAAGATATATGCGCATATATATGCATATTATTTGTGTCAAATATGCATGTATATGCATGTATTATCTGTGTCAAATATGCATGTATGTACTATCCGTTGCAAGATAATTCGGATGGAATTCCGACAAAATATGTACAAAAAGTTTTTGTCGGAATTCCATCCGAATTATCTTGCAACGAATAGTACATAATATTTAAAGTATGAAAGTTGCTGTGGCTATTTTTTTTTTCACCAATTCTTTGAACAGTATAAGTGGTTCGGAGAGTCTACTGGCTTCAATTCAGCAAAAATTTCTGCATAAAACATTGCACCCTCTAATCAAGTTCCCATCCAGTAACAATAGGTTTTGGTGGAAGAGGAAGATTCGGCAAATGTTCTTTATACAACTGATACCTTATAGGTGCCTTAAGAAATATTTTGTTCATATTTGAAATAAAATGATTAACAAGAGGAAATTTATTTCTAATTTCTTCTGCGACCCTATTTAAACCATGTGGTGGGCAAGTTGTGTGTACTAAACGAGGATTGCATTATCTCAGTTGCCATTAAGTTATTAGTCATTGGAATGTAAACAACTCAAGTTGGATCCCACGTGTTGGGAAATTTCAATACATTACCTTAGGGCATTATCCTAGTTGCCATGTGACCATCATAAGGCATTTTATTAAAGTATTCACTTTCTACCCGGATATTTTTCTTTGGTGGCTCAGCTAGGATCCAGTTTATCTAACACTGATGATGATTTTTTATAAAAATCGAAAACGTTTTGTTGTGATGTAGCCATTTAAAGGGATTTTAATAAAATTTTATACCTTTTACAATGGATTTTTTCCAATTTTTTTTCTGATATCTCTAACGCGAACAAAAATATAGAAAATTTACCCTATTTGAGGATTCGCAGTAGGCCGCGATTAAAATTTAAATTTCAGTTGAGTATCCTAAAAAATGTAAACCTTTAACCTCTATGACTGGATAACCGAAATATAGAGCTGTCTTCATCTTTAATGGGACACATTGTATTTAAACAATATTTAATTGTTAAAATATAAATTTTATTTATTGTTAATAAAAATGTAAATTTCTGGTGCAAGTATATTTCTAATTCATTTATAGTGCGGCAGATTCGTGCAAATATTATAAGAATTGTGCATTTAATGATATAGAAGCATATAATTTAGACCACACAGGGGCGTAACAGAGGGCCCCGCAGCATGAAGCTTGCGGGGGGGCCCCAATCGCTTAAGGGCCCCATCTTGTCATCTGATATTATGTAAAAATCTGTTATTGTTATATTATTTTACGTTGTCTGTTTAAATTTAAAAACGTAAAAATGTCTAACTAGACGTATTTGCCAAGTGAATCATCTCATAATATCTATAGAAACTTAATCCCTTCCGGCCTACCGAAATTTTATGGCAGCGACAATAAACTATATAATGCTTTGTATTACGTGACTATTGAAAGATATTATGAGAATTGCAACTTGCCGAATTTAAGAACAAAATTTTTAATCTAAAAATGGGTTTTCTTTCTCTCTGTTCTTTACCTACTTTTAGTATTTCGATACAATATTATCGCCAGTAATTTCATATTGGTCGTTTGCATTGAATTTTATTTATGTTTGTGTTGTTTTACGGTTATAGTTGCATCAGTTTGGTACGCATTTTTTAAAAATTATTGACGACTTTTCTTGTGTAATCATTGGACAATCTCTCAACAGATAAACGGTAAGATAAGGAAATTATAACACTTACGCTTTAGGGTCAATGTAGAAAAACTTGCATTGTTTCGGTTTCGGAAAAATCAAACAAGCTTATATTTTTCTAAAACATTTTTTGTTAGTTTATATATCTTATCTTAAAGTAAAAAGTTCTACTCACAGATGCCTCTAATTGTTTATTAATTCTTTAAACAATAAAACTGTTTTATATTAAATATTTTTAAAACATATCGGTGAATTCATCATTTTACTTTGTTCAAAAATGTTTCTATTTGCTTTTTAATTATGCTGAATTCAAATATGACATTAAATCAGGGCCATTAGTACGATGTTGGGGGCCCCGTGGCAAACGTGATCTGGGGGCCCCCTACCGGGGGTCTGGGGTTAATCACGCAGCAGAAGGAGTCCGGGAAAATTGATATTTAACCACTTGAAAACGCATTTTAATGTACTCCATGACTGAAGTTTCCTGTAACTACCTACATATTGCTATTTTAGTTGACCAACGCAAAAAAAAATTGAAATCACATTATTTTAAGCTAAATATTTTGCAAATATTTACCATCAATATAACATCTTTTCTGTTTTCATAAAAAATATACTACATAATATAATGTTATGTACTTACATTCTTCGGCTATAATGTAGGTTTTTAATGGCGTTATATTGCCTATATGGCAGTATATAAAATTATATAGGTCTTTGAGAAAATTAAACAATATATCATGTTGCTTTATTTGTTAAAACCTTTCTTCTAATTTTGATAAGGCAGTGTCCAATATCACAAAGTAAGAATTCATTGTAATCTTTAAATACAACCGATATATAAAATTTCACTTACGCTGCCCTGGGGCACACTAGTACTTACCCCATTAAAAAAATAAGTGAAAAAGTAATGTTTGAATGAATTTATTCAAAACAAATTTTTAACACAAATATAACTAACGAATTTTAATAACTCTGAACATTATTGTTTCTTAGAATATCTTGGACAAACTTTAATTTAATGTTCTACACAGATGAACTGTTTTCACACATTGCACCTCATTCGGCTCGGTGTAGGGAACGCACACAGAAACTGCATCTGGCTAAATTTGCATGAGTTTCCTCTTAAATTTCATTTAGGTCCACTTTCCTTCAAAAAACCCTTGATATCTTCCGGAAGATAATACTGGTAAAGTTGGCTAAGCCAAGTACTACTGTACTCCAATACGTCTAGGTCTAAGTAGCGTAGCGTATTTTGAGCAATTGAACGAAACATTGGTGCTGGGTCGGCGCTGAATCTTTAAAATTCCAAGAATCTTAATAAAATTAATTCTGCCTGGGGTACTCCAGTGCCCCGGGTAGGGTTTAAATGTTTTAAATTAGTTGGTTAGACGGATTTTTTTGAACCACATCTTTACGTGAAGTCAAATAAACGCTTTTTCATTCGGGACCTAACCATAACCATATTAGATATTAATCAGTGGAAACGAAGGGTTGCAATCGATATCTTCGGCAATTCTTTTGGCCTCTTGTAAAATATCTTTAAACCTTCATTTGATCTAATATTAGATAAATATATTTTGATCTGCTTCACGATTAAAATAATATTAGGTAGTGTAGCATCGGATTCCTGCATCACATCACTTGCAATATATAAACTGTGTTAACACATTATACACACACACATTCGAGATGTGGTGTTACAGGCGCATTTTAAGAATTTCGTGGGTGGATCGTGTGACTAATGTTGAGGTTCTACGTCGAATAGGCAAGGAATGCGAGATTATTAGCACAATCAAAGAGCGCAAACTGGAATATCTTGGCCATGTTATGAGGAATGAAAGGAGATATGGCTTGTTGCAACTCATTTTTCAAGGCAAGGTATTTGGAAAGAGAGGACCAGGGAGAAGAAGAATATCTTTGCTTCAAAACCTGAGAAAGTGGTTTAATACATCGACAACCGGACTATTCAGAATAGCAGCAAGCAAAGTTAGGATAGCCATGCTGATCGCCAACATCCGGAACGGATAGGCACCTTAAGAAGAAGAATAACACATTTTACCTAATAATGGGACAAATAAATTTAAACGATTTAGTCTTTAATAGCACCGAATTTGGGGTATTTCTAGTTTCAGAGTCTTTGCTATTATCAGAATAGTGCATATAAAGCGTCACATATGTTTCCTACTTTCTACTAACTCTAAGCGCATCTATTCTACTTTCCCATCTAGGATGTACTAGAAAAAGGTTTTAGTGTCAAAATTCGTACTTCATCTTTTAATACTTGGCAACGTTAAGTTGATGCGGAAAAAAAATCGTAGATTTCCTGCACCATAGCAAAAAAACTTATTTGCGTCACATAATTTTTACATCGTCAATAATTACTAAAGTTAAGCTATGGGCTGGCACGTAAAAGGCTCTAGACTCTAGGGTTTAATTCAAGAACTATTTTTTGTAAATATTACATTAGTGCAACCGTTCATATTCGCACCATCCATCATTAAATCCCCTAAAGAAATGTAAGTCTCCAAAAAATCTAATAAAATAAAATATTTGTTAAACCTTGTCCTGTCGAACTTGATATTAATACAACTCCTCATAATGTTCTCTAATTTCGATATTTATTTTGATTTGTTGTTTAATAAAACAAACTTTACGACAGCGGTAAGTTGGTATGACTTGAATCAGGAATGGAATCTAAAAATATAGAAAATATTTGCTAGTTTTTAAGAAATAATTTCATTAATTATTTTTTCTCCTGAGAGGGAAATTAGTTCGATTTGAATATGAACACCTAAATAATGAGTCATATTTAATGGAGTAATTTTAATCCTATTAATGTGGTCGGCTATGGTATCATTATAGTTTGCAAGTATTGTCTCAATTAATTGCACAGAGTCCATTTTGTTGCTCTTTAAATTACAATTTCTTTTATCAAATCCAACCTTTCTGTTAGTAGTATTAATCATATATTTATGTTTTTATAATTTTTATAATTTCCTGACAACATTTTTGTTTTATCTAATCTATAATATACTTAAGTAAATCTTTTTTCATATATTTATGCGTTTATAATTTTTATAATTTCCTTATAAAATTTTTGTTTTCCCCTATTTTAGGGTGGCTCACGCTGCCCCCTTGCACCCCGGCTCGGAATGGGTCTGTATACCAATAAAGATGAGAAATGTAAGTTGTTATGAACAGTGAATGATAACGCTAACACAAAAAAGTTTTTGTTAAATAAGCCGTATTTAGTAATTGTTTAACGCGGGAGCAGTCGCGCTCACTTTTGTCACGTAAGCAGTCGCGCCTAGAACAAAATCTAACAATACGAATTTAAAACAAATTTATATTTTATAATATTTTTGTTTGCTTGTTATGTTAAAAATATCTATTTCTAACAATTTTAAAACTAGTTGGTTCCCACCAAAGCCATAAATTCCACAAAAAAAAAATAAAAATGAAATTAAAAAAAAATCCTACGCATTACTACAATCTTTTTCGAGGCACTTACAAGTGGAAAGTTATGTTGCAAAATTTTTCATTAAGTTATCACGGAAAATGATAAAAAGTTGGATTTTTTCTAACGGCGCGACTGCTCCCGGGTTAAAAGGGGCCCCATTTCAAATTCTGCGGGGGGGCCCCCACGGAGTTTGTTACGCCACTGAGACCACATATACTACACATATAAAGGTTCAAATTTAGATATAAGGCCATCTCAGATTTTGCCTTTTACAAAAATTATGTATTATTTTACAAAATACATATGTGACTAATAGCACGATAACTTTGGAACGAAAAGTCCGATTTCAACCAAATTGGATATATAGGTTCTTTTTTTGAAGTAAAAGATCGAGGTCTTGAACCGGAAGAATCTGTTTACCAGAAGTTGTGTTTTTTCTGATTTTTATGTAAAAATATGTTGTTTTTTTTTTCAATTCTTTCACCCTGTATATATTAATTTTTCAAAAAGGTAATATCGGCATTAAAAAGAGCGTAATAGCTATTTGTATAACAAAGGAGGAAAGTGCTACTTTTCCTCCCGAGAATGAAGTTTACTGCCCGACGCGTAGCGGAGGGCAGTAATCATCCAAGGGAGGAAAAGGCACTTTACTCCCATGTTATGCATATGGTTTTTCCACCTTCCTCAAATTAGTAACAAGTCATTTTTCATTTTTACTTAATTTATTTATGAAACTAACCAACAAAATGTATTAAAACTAAAACTAACAAGTAGGTACAATATAACTGTCAACTGTCAAATATAAGTCAAATTATTAATGTAAACATTGTTAAATCAAAATAACAATTTACTGTTTTTTACCATTCTGCAAAATAGAGGGTGTTTTATAAATAAACGTTAAAATGTATAGATACTTACGTAATAGAAAATAGATATTGTACAGGGCGTCAATAAGTTATATTTCATGAATGAAATACCATGACGTCACTTTTACTTTTCCTCCCTAGGGAGGAAAAGTACAACTTTGTTCCCTACAATCAGGTCCGGAAAAGTATACTTTCGGTAAAGGTAGGTGGAAAAAATATTTTTTAGGAAATATTTTGAACTTTTTAGTTATATTAATTACCATTTAATAAATGCATAACTTATCTTCACATGTACCTATGTGCGGCAGATTCGTTCAAATATTATAAGAATTATTGTGCATTTAATGGTAGAAGCATATAATTTGGACCACATATACTACACATACAAAGGTTCAAACTTAGATATGAGGCCATCTCAGATTTTGACTTTTACAAAAATGGCGGACCGTCAAAATGGCGACTGTACATATATGTGACTAATAGCACGATAACTTTTGAACAAAAAGTCCGATTTCAACCAAATTGGGTATATAGGTTCTTTTTTGACGTAAAATATCAATGTCTTGAACCGGAAGAATCGGTTTACCAGAATTTGTGTTTTTCCTGATTTTTTATGTAAAAATATGTTGTTTATTTTTTCAATTCTTTCACCCTGAATATATTAATTTTTCAAGAAGGTAATATCGACTTTGAAAAGAGCGTAAAAATATTTTTTAGGAAATATTTTGAACTCTTTAGTTATGTTAATTACCAATTAATAAATGCATAACCTATTTTAACATGTACCTATGAACATATGTGCGGCAAATTCGTGCAAATAATATGAAAATTATTGTGCATTTAATGGCAGAAGCATATAATTTGGACCACACACACTACACATAAAAATATTCAAATTTAGATATGAAGACATCTCAGATTTTATCTTAAAAAAAAATGGAGGGCCTTCAAAATGATCTGCCGCACATAGGTACATGTGAAGATACGTTATGCATTTATTAAATGGTAATTAACATAATTAAAAAGTTCAAAATATTTCCTAAAAAATATTTTTACTCTCTTTTCAACGGCGGTATCAGCATTTTGAAAAATTAATATATACAGGGTGAAAGAATTGAAAAAAAAACAACATATTTTTACATATAAAAACAGTAAAAACACAACTTCTGGTAAACCGATTTTGCTGGTTCAAAACCTCGATCTTATTCATCAAAAATAGAAGCTTGATGCCTTTGGCTGAAATCGGACTTTTCTTTCAAAAGTTATCGTACTATTAGTCACATATGTATAGTCGCCATTTTCAATGCCCGCCATTTTTGTAAAAGACAAAATCTAAGATGGCCTTATATCTAAATTTGAACCTTTATATGTGTAGTATTTATTATGTGGTCCAAAGTATATGCTTCTACCATTAAATGCACAATAATTCTTATAATATTTGCTCGAGTCTGCCGTACATAGGTACATGTGAAGATACGTTATGCATTTATTAAATGGTAATTAACATAACTAAAAAGTTCAAAATATTTACTAAAAAATATTTTCACGCTATTTTCAATGGCGGTATTAACTTTTTGAAAAATTAATATATACAGGGTGAAAGAATTGAAATAAAAAACAACATATTTTTACATAAAAACCAGGAAAAACATAACTTTTGGTAAACCGATTCTTCCGGTTCAAGATCTCGACCTTACATCAAAAAAATAAAAAAATAACCTATATACCAAATTTGGTTGAAATCTGACGTCTCGTTCAAAAGTTATCGTGATATTAGTCACATATATATTATAGCTGTCAATTTGAATGCCCGCCATTTTTGTAAAAGGCAAAATCTGAGATGGCTTCATATCTAAGTTTGAACCTTTATATCATCATTCATCATTCTCTTTGCTTTATCCCTATGCGGGATCCGCTTCCCTAATTGCATTTCTCCACACAACTCTATCTTGGGTCATAGCAATGTTAATCCCTTTTACCAACATGTCCTGCCTTATCGTCTCCCCCCAGGTCTTCTTTGGTCTTCCTCTCCTACTCCTTCCAGGAATCTGCACTTCAGCTATTCTTCGTATTGGGTGATCAACGTCTCGACGTTGAACATGACCAAACATCTTAACCTATGCTCTCTCATTTTGGCATCAATTGGTGCCACACCTAGACTTCCCCTAATATACTCACTTCTAATTTTATCCTTCTTTGTCACTCCACTCATCCATCTAAGCATTCTCATTTCCGCCACATGCATTCGTTGTTCCTCTTTCTTTTTCACTGCCCAACATTCAGTTCCGTGTATCATAGCCGGTGTTATGGCTGTTTTATAGAATTTTCCCTTCAGCTTCATTGGAATTTTTCTGTCACACAACACACCACTCGCTTCTTTCCACTTCATCCATCCAGCCCTAATTCTACTGCATGCATCTCCATCTATTTCTCCGTTACTCTATAATACCGATCCTAGGTACTTAAAACTATTGCTTTTCACAATCATTTCACCATCCAAAGATACCATTTTATTTCTAGTAACTCCATCTTTAAATGAACATTCCAAATACTCTGTTTTTGCTCTACTAAGTTTTAAACCTTTTTCTTCCAGAGCTTGTCTCCACTGTTCCAGTTTTTGTTTTAAGTCTCTTTCACTATTTCCTATTAACACTACATCATCAGCATACATTAGGCACCATGGAAGACTACCCTGTAGTTTCGCTGTTATCTGGTCCAAAACTAATGAGAATAAATAAGGACTAAGCACCGAGCCTTGGTGCAATCCTACTTTCACCTGAAATTTATCAGTCTCTCCCACACCTGTCCTAACACTAGTCGTTACTCCCTCATACATATCTCTCACAATCTTTACATATTCGCCAGGGACTCCTTTCTTATTGAGTGCCCACCACAGAATCTCTCGAGGAACTCTATCATATGCTTTCTCAAGATCGATGAATACCATATGAGCGTTGGTCTCTTTATTCCTGTATTTTTCCATCAATTGCCTTACAGTGAAGATTGCATCTGTTGTTGATCTGCCCTGCATAAAGCCAAATTGATTATCGGATATTTCGGTTTCTTCACGTATCCGTCTATCAATATACTGCTTCTAGGTACTAATATACTGCTTCTCCATTCTTCTGGCATTTGTCCAACTTCCATAATTCTATTAAATAGACCTGCTAGCCACCTTATTCCTGTCTCTCCCTTTTGTTTGAACCTTTATATGTGTAGTATATATGGTCCAAATTATATGCTTCTATCATTAAATGCACAATTGTTTCACATATCGGCTACACTATTAAAGAAGTTATTATTATAAGGAAAAATATTTGGAAAGCGAGGTTCAGGAAGAAGAAGAATATCCTGGTTGAAGAACCTCAGAACTCGGTTCAACATAATATCTGTGCAACTGCTGCAGATAAAATAAAGAGTGCCGTGATGTTCGCCAACATTCGTCACGGATAGGCACATCAAGAGAAAAGTTCAGACGGAATCTGTCTTGAATTGGAGAATTTCCATAGAAGTTCCATTTCTTTTGCTGAGGTTACTTCAGGTTAACTGACTTCACTTGTATTAATAATCATGATATGCGCCAGTCGCAAACCTTGTGTTTAATTTTTTATTTAACAAAATCTGAAAAAGAACGAAAATTGTTGCTTTTTGCGTCCATATTTTTGCCTATAACTCGAGAGATATTGTTCCTACAAAAAAAATTGTCAAAAAATTTACTTTTATTCTGCAATTGTGTTATTTTAATAAAATATTTCTTTCAGTTCTTTATGGAAAAGCCTGACGTCTCTGGATTTGAGCTATAACAAACTGGACAGCATCCCTCTAGCGGCTCTTAAAGAAATTAGGAATCTACAGTGGATTAACTTGCATGGGTAAGTGATCTTCTTCTACTTAAAGTGCCTATCAGTTCCAGATGTTGGCGATCATCATGGCTATTTTGACTTTGTTTACCGCAGCGCGGAACAGTTCAGTGGTAGTCAGTGTTATACCACTTTCGTAAATTTTGAAGCCAGGAAATGCGTCTTCTTCCCGGGCCTCTTTTACCATTTACTTTCCCTTAGAGAATCAGTTGGAGAAGGTCGTGACATTCTTGATTTCTCATTACATGAGAGAATTTCACATTCTTTCCCCATTCTACGCAGGACTTCCACATTAGTAATTCGGTCAACCCAGTATATATTTAAGATGCGCCTATAAATAACACCACATTTCGAAAGCTTCGAGTCGATTCATAGATGCAACAGTTAGTGTCCACCCTTCCATTCCGTAGAGCAGAACTGTAAATATGTAGCATTTCAACAGTCGGTATTTTGTTTTTGATGATATGTCTCAACTGTTGAAAATGGTCTTATTCTAACGTATGCTGCTTTTGCTTTTATTATTCGCTGTTTAGTTTCTGTTGAGTGGTCCCATTGGCTATTTAATTTGCTGCCCAGATATCAGATATGTATATTGCTCGACTCTTTTGATATTCAGTTGGTTGATTGTAAGTTGAGCGTTTAGTATTGGTTTTTTAGTAATTGTCATAAATTTGGTCTTCTTTATGTTAGAGCTAGTCCGTATCTGTTGCTAAGTCTTGCTAAGCGATTTCTTAATAAAGTCCGTCCGCTATAACTTTTCTCATGCGTCACGATTCATTTTCAAACAAATTAAGTCAAAACATAAAGTAAAACGTACGTCGATGTGTTTATACATTGTGTATCTGTATACTATACGCTATACACATCGGCGTACGTTTCACTTTATGTTTTTACTTAATTTGTTTGAAAATGAATCGTGACGCATGGGAAAAGTTATAGCGGACGAACAATATCTGTAAATCATTCAGATTATCGGCAAAAACTATCGTGTCATCTGCATATCTAATGTTTTTCAGGCATTCACCGTTTATTAATATTTCTTTCGCACAACACTGTAAAGCTTCTGTTACAAAACTGACTTTACGCGGTTGACTTTACTATTTTTATTATTTATGTTTTTAGGCACTAAGTTTAATTTTAGTTGACTTTATTTATTTTTAATAACTTACAACTAAACAAATGAAAAACACTGAATTTATATCTTTTATTTTACAAACTACCATATCTATTTTATGTATTACACTAAATCTATTATTTTATTTACATAATTACAAGTACAAAAAAATATCGTGTTCGATACATACCTATCACGTACACCTACGTATTCAAATTCACAACTAACTGCTAATTTCAAAATCCCTCTTATTTATACAATACTTAATCATCTCGAATACAAAAGAGTGATCCAGAATAAACGAGTATTTACATAATAACTTAAAGCACGTAAAATCGATTTTTCTATTATCACAAAAGAACAATTATTTGAAAAAGGTTTATAAACAAACTCGATCGAAATCTTTCTTTAAATTAGGGTCCCTCATAAATCAATCAACCACAGGTGCATTGTATAAAAAAAAAATTCTTGGTGTAAATACTTTCGGCGCCTGTTAGTCCGGGAGCTGAAAACAGTAAGGTGATATAATTGTGTCACACTTCCTTAAATACTTAAGAGTGTAGCATTTTTTTTATTACATTTTTGAAAAATTTAAACGCAGAATGAAAGCTTACATTATTGCCGAGGGCCGAAAGTCCCTTAGAATAAACAAGTTTCTTTTGAATGAGATATTTTAAATTAAAAATCACACTCAATTTTCTCTTTTTTTTTTTCACAACTGTAACTTATTAAAATAAACATTATAAAAGTTTTCAGGAACTTTTGGCCCTCGATACTAATGTAGTCTTTCATTCCCGATTCATTTTTTTAAAAATACTTATTAGTTTTAGATGGATTCGAATACATTTAAAATGCATTGATCTGAGATTTTGCGCCTATCCCCTTAATCAATTGCTTTTCTACCGCTGTCAGATATAAACTATAGATACCATGATTATTCTGAAGGATTTTTATATTTTAAAAACAAAATATGTTGAAAATCATGTTTTTGTTTTCTACAAGTATGTACTTTATACAGAGTGAGTCTGTAATTTGGAATAAATTCAATAATTCAAATACTAATTGTTTTTTTGAAAAATGCTCAGACCCGTCGATTAGTATTTCAAATTGTTATTTTTGACATACAATAATAATGTATACAAGGTGTCCCAATTTAGAGATATGACGTCATCGTTGATTTTCTTAAATGGCGATTTTCTGTCATTTTGATAGCTATTTTGATAGGGTATGTAAATTTATACATAACTGCAAAATTTCAAATTTTTATTTCCTACTATTTACAAGATAATAAAAAATAACAAAGTTATGAAAATCAAATAATCAAATAATAATTGAATCTAATTAATTAAATTAAGCAAATGCTCATAATGTTGCCCTCGATTATGGTCAAATAGTTAATGGGCAACATTATGAGCATTTGCTTAATTGAAATAATTAAATTCAATTATTATTTGATTACTTGTTTTTCATAACTTTTTTATTTTTTATCTTGTAAATGGTAGGGAATAAAATTTGAAATTTTGCAGTTATGTATAACTTTACACACCCTATCAAAATATCTATCAAAATTACAGTGTTGCTATTTAAGAAAATCAACTAGGTATGACGTTAGATCTCTAAATTGGGACACCCTGTATACATTATTATTGTATGTCAAAAATGATAATTTGAAATACTAATCGACGAGTCTGAGAATTTTTCAAAAAAGAAAACAATTAGTATTTAATTATTGAATTTATTCCAAATTACCGACATAATTTTGTTATTTTTTATTAACGTGTAAAATAATAATTTGATATTTTGCAGTTATGTATAACTTTACACACCCTATCAAAATAGCTATCAAAATGATAGTGTTCCCATTTAAGAAAATCAACAACGACGTCATCTCTAAATTTGGACACCCTGTATACATTATTATATTATTATTGTATGTCAAAAAGAACAATTTGAAATACTAATTTACCGGTCTGAGCAATTTTCAAAAAAACAATTAGTATTTGAGATATTGAATTTATTCCAAATTACAGACTCACTCTGTATATTTTTAAGGGCTATGTTATAGTAAAATTTGTATTTCTGTTTTGACGCAATCACCAAAAACACTCATATAAAAAATATAACTGACTTAATTTTCAAAACATTGATTTATATAATTATTTTTTGCAGAAATCAAATATCTTCAATAAACGGTGTATGGTCGCACATGAAAACCTCCGTCTCAACCCTTTTCCTCGGCGAGAATGACATAACCATCATACCAAACGAAACCACAAGCCACAACGGAATAAAACAGACTCAACAAAGTTTGCGACAATTTAAATCTCTGATTTGGTTAAACTTAGACGGAAACCGAATATTCGAAATACATAAACACTCATTACCTATTTGCTTGAAAACCGCAAGTCTTTCCTATAACTTGTTGCACGTATTTCCGATAGAACTTATAGCGACCTCCCCGTATCTCCAATGGCTGTACTTACGGGGTAACCACATAAAATTAATACCGCAGTACACTTTACCGACGATGTTGTACTTGGAGAAGATAGACCTGGCTGAAAATTTCATAAGCACACTGCCTGCGTATCTCTTTAACAATTCAATTAATATAAGAGACATTAACTTGGCTTTCAACGACTTTAGAATGTTAACTGATAATTGTTTTTCCGGCCTAAATACAGGAAGAATTATTTTATCCTATAATTCTATCGAAAAAATGGACTACGATGCTTTTAAAGGCATTTTAAACTCCCTGGAGTACCTGGATCTTGACCACAACAATTTGCAACGTATTCCTGAAGGAATTCGACGATTACACGGGTTGAAATATCTATATATTTCTTCGAATTTACTGAAAGACATTGATCCAACTGCTTTTGATAATTTTGCGCCTAGTTTAAGAGCTCTAAGTTTGAGTGGAAACCAGTTAGTTGAAATCCCATCAACAGCTTTACAAAACTGTACCAAACTGTCACACTTCAACATCGCTTTTAACGAAATAGTTGAAATTGAAGAAGGTACATTTCAAAATTGGGGATCAACCATTAAAAGCCTCGTGTTATCCAATAATCGATTAATAAAGCTATCAAATAACATTTTTGATGGCATGGAAGAACTCAACGAGTTAAGTCTGAGCTTTAACCCTCTTAGATTTATAGAAAAAGACGCTTTTGCAGGCCTCACAAAGTTAGAAAGTTTTGAATTATCTTTCGGATTCGAGGAAAACGAACTAAACTACGAAATTTTTGACCCCATGGTCAGTCTAAAAGGTCTATCGTTAGACCACAATAATATTGTTTCGATTTACCCTTCGTCTTTTTTATTGCCCGAGCTAATGTACCTCAATTTGGAGTCTAATAAGATTAGAGCGATCCCGAAAACGTTCCTCAAGGCGAACGTTCACTCCAAACTCCAGGACATCCGGTTTTCAGACAACGAGCTGACGGTTATAGAGACTGGCACGTTTAGAGCTTTACTTAATTTGGAAACTGTCCTCTTATCCAATAACAAGATTAGGAACATCGAGAAGCAGTCGTTCTCCGACCTGCCAAAACTCAATACGGTCATTCTTTCGCATAACAGGTTGAGTGATATTAGCCGTGATGCTTTCACGAATTTGCAGGCCATCGGGAAGATCGATTTTTACAATAACTTGTTGTCTGAAGTGTCTTTTACGTTTTTCACGAATATTTCTGGAGTGCTGCACTTGAATTTCAGCAGAAACCAAATTGTTTCTTGCGTTTCGGATTCTAGAGTTTTAAATATACAAGTTTTCGACTTGAGATACAACAATTTAGATAAAATTCCGGTATGTATCGAAAAGACTTCAGCGTTAAGAAAACTGTATTTGGATTTTAATATAGTAAATAATTTAGATCACAGCGTTTTTATGCATTTGACATCTTTAGAATATCTAGGACTACAACAAAACAATATAAAAAGTGTGAAAAAGAAAGCATTTTTTGGATTACAGAACCTACAGTCTTTAGATTTGTCGAAAAACTTCATAAACCAACTTCACATCGGACAATTCGCCAATATGTCAAAACTAAGGATACTAAACCTTAGTGGGAATCACTTAAGCTACCTACCCAAAGAGATCTTTAAAAGTACTCACATAGAAATGCTCGATCTCAGCTTCAATTTATTCTCAGTTGTACCTAGTACAAGTCTGTCAGACATCGGTATATCTTTGAGGCACTTCTCTATGAGATCCAATAACATCGAACACATCGATATAACAACATTTCCAGATATACCACTGTTACAGCATTTAGATCTAGGAAACAACAAACTGACTATTTTACCTGATAACGTATTTACTAGTTTAGGACTTCTCCAAACGTTGGACTTAAGTTTTAACCCACTGAGGTCAAACTTTAAGGAATTGTTCCATTATGCTCAAGGCTTGAAGTTTTTAAATTTAGCCAACACAGGTATGATTGTTACACCACATTTTCCACTGCCAGATCTGATATTTCTGAACCTCTCTTACAACAGTATTGAAACCATTAACAAAAATTCTGTACAACAGCTAGCAAATCTAAAAACTCTAGATTTGAGCCACAATAACTTACTCCAAGTTCCTTCGCAGCTTTGGATGCATCTTCCTAACCTCAAAACTCTAGAATTGTCGTACAATCCTATCAAAGAGCTATTGTTTGATAATTTTATAAACTTGCAAAGTCTACAGGAACTGAATATACAACATCTAAATTCTTTGAGTAGGTTTGAAAGTGAAGCTATCACTCAGTTGAAGATCTTATCGAAATTGTCAATGCAAACGTGGCCTAAAATTGAAAACTTTTCTGAAAGATTGTGCCAAATGCTCTCAAACATCGACCAATTACGGGTTTTAAGAATACTAGTCATAGAAACAGAATTGACTGACCAATTATTATGTATAACAAACAGAAAGATCAGATTGTTAGAACTGACGGGAAGAAACTTGAAAATAGTCAATAAAGACGCATTTGCTAGGTTTACCAAGAATCCTGAACTAACGATCAAACTCCATGGAACTCAAATAGAAGAGTTGCCTTCTGGGTTATTTTCGAATATGTTTAAGATAGCTCATTTGACCCTGGATCTTCGGAATAACATGCTGACTCATCTGCATCCGGAGATTTTTTATGGGAACTCGAGTAGGTGGAAGAATGTTGGAACAACTTTAATATCAGGTAAGGAATATCGTCACTGTCTTTACCTTTATCCATATGTAAGACCAGATTTCTTTGTTAACAACTGTTTTGTAGCACTCTGACTGACTATGTGGGGTTGACTTCCCTGATTACATTTTTCCATACGTTTCTATCTTTCAATATCAACCCATTTACCCGCATATTCCGCCTAAACATCTCTTCCCAGGCCTCCTTTGGTCTTCCTCAATGCTCTCACTAATATAGGTACTCATACTTTATCGTTTTATGTGACTCCACTCATCTATCTAATCATTCTCATTTCTGCAACATGAATTTGTTGTTCCTGTTTTCTTTTTAACTTTCCAACATTCAGTTCCATACATCATAGCTAGTCTCATGTCTGTTTAATAGAATTTTAGGTTTTAAACCTTTTTCGTAGAGCTTGTCTCTACTGTTCCAGTTTTTGTTCTAAGTCATCTTCACAATTCATCTTCGTACTAGCTGTACATCATCAGCTTACATTAAGCACCAGGAAATGTTACGCTATTATGTGATCCAAAACTAATGAGAATAGATAACTACTTTCCCTAATAATCCTACTTTCACATGAAATTTATCAGTTTCTCCCATTTTATCACAATCTTTCACAATCAATCACCAATCATATATTCACCGGGGGCTCTTGTCTTGTTGAGTTCCCACCACACAGAATCACTCGAGGAACTGTATCATATGCTTTCCCAAGATCCATGAAGACCATATGAGCGTTTGTTTATCTTTTCCTGTATTTTTCCATTAATTGACTTATAAATAATGAAAGTTGCATCTGTTGTTGATCTGCCTTGCATAAAGCCAGACTGATTATCGGATTTTTCGGTTTCTTCACGTATCCGTCTATTAATTACTCTCTCCCGTATTTTCATGGTGTGACTAAGTAGTTTTATGGCCCTGTAGTTTACACATTGTTGTATATCTCCCTTGTTTTTAAAAACTGATATTAGTATACTGTTTCTCCATTGGTTTGGCATTTGCCCAACTTTTATTTCCAATTTTTGTTTCCATTAGGTCCATCGCTATGAGCTTGATTGTAGATTGTTCATTAAAGGCACAGGAGGCTATCCTGGAGGCTATCTCCACCACATCTTTGCCCCAGAATTGATTTTTAGGGCAATTTGCCAAATTAAATACTTCGACTGCCTTTTAAATGACCACCAAATCCGAAAATTTTATAAAACATGCTATCCCCTTAGGATGATCCCCCTTAGATTTAAAACATGCGTTTTAGAAAGCGACGGTTGAGTTTCAGGTGCACAGGTGAGGTGTCGCACGCCGTGTTGTACACAAACAAGTTTTTTTTTTGAAAATTTAGAACATAAAAGCCTCCTTAATACTATAATGAACAATAATTATTGTGTTTTAATATAAATTCTTGTATTGCAGGAGGCCTTTTTCTATCCAACAACCCCTTCCGTTGCGGTTGCCACCTCTCCTGGCTGAGCCACTGGTTACGACGATGGACAAGAGAAAGCCTCCAGTCCCACAATTCTCCCATAGAAGCAGTGATCAAAATGAACGAAGTTATTAAAGAGTCCACATGTGTTGACTCAGTTACGGGGACTAGGATACCGATAGTGGATCTAGAACCTGAGGATATGAGCTGTCATGCTAGCGCCCTAAGTAACGGGACATATTCGAACAACGCGTCTGTGATATTTGTTATTCTGTTGATAATTATTAAATTTGTAAGGTAGTGTTAGAGATGCTAAAGAGTGCTAAAATGTCCATTGTGTAAGATTAAAAAATGCAGGATGTTCTAGTCAAAAATACATCAGTCTTTAAAATTTTAAATTCGGTCCAGTATTTCGTTTGACAATTTGTTGATTCTTCAAAGTGTCGGTGATACGGGTGGTGTTCTATAGATTTTAAGCATTATATGTTCCCACAAGAAAATCCAAGTGTGACTTATTTTAAAAAACTGTAAAGGGCTTTCATCATCATCATCAGTAGCTCGACAACCCTTTTTGGGTCCTGGCTTGTTCTAGGATTTTCCGCCATTCTGTTCTGTCCCTTGCTTTGTTCTTCCAGTGGGTAATCTCAAGTGTTTTCAGATCTTGTTCCATGTATCTAAGTTTGGGTCTTCCCTTTTACCTTCTCCCTACTGGTGTTTGCCTCATTATATGTTTTGGTGTTTCGGTCTCCAACATCCGTTCAACATGGCCCATCCAGCGCACACGTCCGATTTTTATGGATGTTATGACGTCGGGTTCGTTGTATGCTGCGTATAGTTCAAAATTATATCTTCTGCGCCATACGTCATTTTCTTTCACCCCCTTATATATGTGTCTGATGATTTTTCGTTCAAACGTACCTAATAAGTTCTCATCGCTTTTCGACAGTGTCCATGTCTCTGATCCATATATAAGGACCGGTTTTATCAGGGTTTTGTATATTTTGCATTTGGTTTTTCTCTCGATGTTTTTAGATCTTGGATGTTTAATTAGTCCATTATATGTTTTATTAGCAATATGTATTCTTCATTCTTCTCTTGACTTCTTCGCTGACATTGTTATCTGCGGTAACTAGTGAACCTACATATGTAAAAAATTTTACGCTTTCGATGTTATAGTCTCTATTGTCAGATTCTGTAGGTTTCTTTGTTCTGTGTCGATTTGCTGGCCTTCATGTATTTGGTTTTTATTTCATTAATATTTAGGCCACTGTTTTGTGCCGCTCTTTCTATCGCATTAAATGCTTCTATCATTTCTCTTTTGCTTCTAGCTTTGATATCAACATCATTTGCAAATATCAATATTTGTACACTTTTTGGATTATTTGTTCCCCTCCCTGTCACAGGGCATCTCCCTGTCGTAGGCCCCTTTCTAACATGTATTGTATCTGTTAGTGCGTTTTGAATTCGAATTTGGCTCTGTACTTTAAGCGTTTCTTTTACTATATCAATGAGTTGAGTTGGAATATTAAACTCTTTCAGGGCGTGGATCAGAAATTCTCGATGGATACTATCATAAGCACTCTCAAAATCAATGAAGAGATGATGTGTGTCTATATTAAATTCACTAGTCTTTTCCAAGATTTGCCTCAAGACGAAGATCTGATCTATTGTGGACTTCTGCCTGCAGAAACCACATTGATATCCCCCAACTATTTGTTCCGCATATGGTCTCAATCGCTCATACACAATATTTGACAGTATTTTATATGCCACAGTCAGTAGCGTTATTGCTCGGTAATTTTTACATTCAAGGTGATGTCCCTTTTTATTTAGTGGAATTATTACTCCGGTATTCCAGTCTTGTGGAAGTTGTTTATTATTCCATATGTTCACTATAAGTTTGTGTATCACATTCAATAGGGAGTCTCCGCCTTCTTTTATTAATTCTGCGCTAATGTTGTCCAATCCAGGTGACTTGTTGTTTTTCAGTCTGGTAATTGCTTCTTGCATTTCAGCTACTGAAGGGGGGTTATTTCTCTGGTATCCGTTTGATCCAGTATAATTCCATCGTATAGTGGATCTCCGTTATGTTCAAACTTTTCTTTCAAGAATTCAGTCCATATTTGTAGTATTTCACTCTGTTGAGTTACTATATCTCCTTCTTTGTCTCTGCACATCATTGTTCTTGGTTTAAATTCTTTTCTGGTTTTGTTAAGTTTTTAGTAGAATTTTCTGGTTTCTGTTGGTTTATTTAATTCTTCAATTTCGTGGAGTTCGTTTTCTATGTGTTCTCTTTTTTTTTCTGCGATGTATTTTCTTTTCGTCCCTCCTTAGCATTCTATATTCCTCCTCTGCCTGTCTTGTTCTATGTCGTTTTGTAATCGTTGATATGCATTTTTTTTCTCTCTGTTATGTTACGACACTCTTCATCGAACGAAATGGCTTTCATAGTCATCCCCATTAAGGTCTTGTACTAAATGTATTTTATATGGATGGAATTTATTCTTCTTTAAAATGGCTTGGACGCTAATTCGGTTAATTCCAGCTAGAGCTGCTACTTTTCTCGTACTTAACATGGAATCTATGTGAACATATTATCGTAATATTGCAACTTCACTAGGTCCATTAACTATAGGCACTTCAGTTTTTCGTTTTTTACCTACATTCCCAGTTTCCTGAATTTTTTTACTACAAAACATAGTTCATACTGTCGTGTTTATCTTGATATCGTTCATTAAATTGTTGAGCTGTCACATTGGCACATTCCTTCTTCTTCTTCTTCTGCAGCATATTTGCATCCACTCCTGGACAAAGACCTCCCTATGAGCTCTCCATTATTCTCTGTTTTGTTCTATTTATAGATTAGTTCTTTTGTATTGTTGCTTATGACTACTCTATGTCATCAGCAAATCTTAGATGACCTAAAGATCTGCCATCGATCTTAATTCCACGTTGTTCCCAATTTAACTTCTTGAACACATCTTCTAATGCAAGAGTAAATACTTTTGAAGAGATAGTGTCTCCCGGCACATTCAGTGGCGTAACCAGGGGGAGTTTTGGGGCTTATAATCACCCCCATTGGGATGTACTTTGAGCTCTATACGCTTAACACCCTCCTTAATTCCATACTCCCCAGAGACCCTTTGGTAGTTGTAACCTCCCCCCCCTCTTAGGAGCATCCTGGTTACCCCTTTGGGCACATTTATTGTTCATAAAATACAACAAAACGATAAATGCCCTTTTTTGAATGGAATAAACCATGGTAATAAATTTTCAAGGCTACAAATTAATGCTTACAACTTATCATACCATTTATTTATTGTATCTAACAAAAAAACAAAAGCTGGGTGAAGAAATAAATTAAAATATAATCCATTGGCGTACTAAATAAACTAATTAAGCAGGTAAATAACAAAATTTTCTCTATTAGCTGAAACATTTAAATATTGGATTTTACATAAATTCAAGAGATTAAAAATGTAAAGAATAGTATTCATCATTATTTTTGATTTGAACATCCTGTATATAGTTATAAAAGCAATAATCCAGTTATTATGGTTTGGTTTTTGTCTTTCTCTTTACAACAAACAAATGCCAATTATAAAATATAAAATAAATGAAAACAAATAATAAGACCAGCACGTTCATTTAAATTAAATAAAACTTACATATTACAAACAATTAAAATTTACTATAGTAATAAAAAACCACATTTTATGTGCTAAATATTTTTTTCTAATTCTTATCCTTAACGCCCCTTCAGGCGTATGATTTTAATTTACTGTTTGATCATATTGATTGTATATGGTGCATTTAACTTATTATTATTATTTTAAAAACAACCTAGATATCAAACAGGAAAAAGATGTTTAATTATTTATTATACGAAACTCCAAATAAATCAGTGAGCTTTAAAATGGACTGTACTTACAATATAATCCTGTCGTCAGGGGGGTACAACGGTCTCCTTTATTCAGATGGACTTACCTAAGTTTTTTTATGTATTTTGACCCGTAAAACACGAATTGTTTGGGTAACAGTTGATCAGGATGTCGATAAGACTGTTATAAACAAAGAACTTGAGGAATTACATAACATATTTTTTGTATTCTTTGGGCCATTCTAAGCAAAAAATGTTCTTACAAGTTTTTTCGGTTTTTCGTAGGATGCATAGTTTTCGAGATAAACGCGGTTGAACTTTCAAAAAATTGAAAAATTACATACAATTTTTTAACCCGAATAACTTTGGATTAAAAAATAAAATGGCAATTCTGCTTACCGCATTTGAAAGTTCAAGTCAAATTCCATCGGTTTTGATTATTTGCATTGCTAAGAATTAATTTTTTTATTGTTAAACAAAGCTATAAACACATAGTGCTTGAGTGATGTTTTCAATGCATTGCTCATTTAAAATCGAACGAGTAGACGACCCTACAAACAGGCAATCTCTACGTAGCATTCATTAAAACGCATGCATTGGGTACGGGAAACACTACTTGTTTATAGCTTTGTTTGACAATAAAAAAATTAATTTTTAGGAATGCAAAAAATCAAAACCGGTATAATTTGACTTGAGCTTTCAAATGCAGTAAGCAGAATTGCCATTTTATTTTTTAATCTAAAGTTATTCGGGTTCAAAAATTGCAATTTTTCGATTTTTTGAAAGTTTAACCGCCTTTATCTCGAAAACTATGCATGTTACGAAAAAACTTGTAGGAATATTTTTTGCTTAAAATGACCCAAAAGATACAAAAAAAATGTTTTGTTTTCCGAAAAATCGCTGTTATGTAATTACTCAAGTTCTTTGGTTATAACAATCTTATCGACATCCGGATCAACTGTTATGCTTTTTCTCATGAGCATCTTTCAGTGCGTCAGTTTTTCGATTTCATTCTAACGCATTAAATTGTATGTGACAGAAAAAAACGCACGTCGGTGATTACATTTCATCGGTGACATTTATAACATTTATTCTAGTTGTCAATAGATGGCGCTATAATCGAAAAAAATTTATTTACGAATTATATAATATATCTACGAATATAATCTATACAATTTATAAGACTATACAAATCAAAGAATAAACACAATGGAGTTGGTTTTATGCCAAATTGCAAATAAAATGTGACAACTGTCAGATTTAACTAAAATGTCATGTCACTAAAATGTATATTATCACGGACTTACCTTTTTTCTATCATTTGTGACGAACTGGAAAATGCTCATGAAAAGAAGCATACTCAAAAAATTCGTGTTCTACGGGTCAAAATACATAAAAAAACTTGGGTAAGTCTATCCGAATAAAGGAGGCCGTTGTACCCCCCCCCTGGCGACAGGACTAATAGGGAAAATTGAAAAAAATAACAGTAAAAAACGGACCTTAAAGTAATTTGTAATGAAATATTTCCTACCTCGTCAGTTCTCGGTGAAAAATCTTCAGCAGGTCTGCTCCTTTCTCGTACTGTTATTTCTGAGTTGGATGTAGAATTAACTTGCGAGAAACAGTATTTTCTATACACTTTTCGAAGAGAGAGTTGAAAGCGACTATTTATTGTCTTTTAAAATAATACGAGTAGGCAAGTAGTCAAAATAAAAAACTTAAATTTTTTTTACGAAAAGGTAAAAATAAATAATTTACCTCACTGATAAAGCTATAAACTAAAGCTACTTCACTAATAAACTACACACACCGGCAAAATTAGCCGAACACCTTAAAAAAGGTACATGTTTGATATCTCGAATCTCCTAATCCTGTTGTCCGATTTGAGTGATTCTTTTAGCATGTTATAGCCTTATTATTTAATAATATCGTTGTAATAATATTGTTGCCAGACAGGTAAATATCATTTTATACCGGGTGTACCAAGCATACTGTGTTTTTTTCTTAAAGTTTGGAACACCCTGTGAAATATTCTACCATATGTAAAATATTAAAATCAATACTCGACTGCAGACTAAGGGCCGGTTGTTCGAAAGCTAATCAACAATGATCATTATCAAATATTTAATTACTGTCCCCAACTGTCAATGTCAACTTTGTTTGGGTTACTGAAAACATAATATGAAATTACTTAATCAATTATGTTAATATTTGGTATGTTAATTGAGTAACTAATCTCATAATTTTAATCAATTATGTTTTCAGCAACCCAATAAAAGTTGACATTGACAGTTTTGGTGACAGTAATTAAATATTTGATAGTGATCATTGTTGATTAGCGTTCGAACAACTGGCCCTTAGGCTATCTTAACATCTTCCTTTTTGATTCATTTACTTATGTAAGATAATAAAAAAGTTATGTGCGTTAACAACTATCCATGTTTTTCATCAATAAATCCTCATAGTAGGGGAGGAAAGTATACTAAATTTGCAGTTACTCGAGCGTTATGGCGACCTATTGGATTGTGAAGAGTATGTCCTAAAATCAGAAAAAGGTTGAGTTAAGTTTTCCATAAAATGGGGGACTTTTCATTTTTTAATTTAATTTTCCATTTGAAACAATCATTTTTCTCCGATTATAGCGCTCTCTATCCATAATTCGAAAAAATGTGTCGAATAAAAGTTGCTTATTTTTACGTAAAGAATCCAAATCTGAAATAAAAATTGGGGGCTCCTATTTAAAATTTTAAATTAAATCCTCCACCCCACCTCCGTGGGGGCTCGTGACACCCCACGGAGAGGGGTGGGGGGTAAATTAAAAATTTTAAATACGATCCCTGCGATATTTCGCGAAATGAACATCAGATCGTAAAACTGCAAAATACACCTATTCAATATTTTTCAAAAATCTACCGAATGACACCAAACACGACTCCCCATGGAGGTGGGGTGGGGGTTACTTTAAAATCTTAAATAGGAGCCCCCAATTTTTATTGCAGATTTGGATCCTTAACGTAAAAATAAGCAACTTTTATTCGCAACATTTTTCCAATTATGGGTAGATATAGCCTATATTTCCCATAATCGGAAAAAACGATTGGTGGAAACGGAAAATTAAATTAAAAAATTGAGAGTGCCACACTTCATGGAAAACTTAACTTAACTTTTTTTGGTTTTAGCAACCACTCTTCACAATCCAATAGGTCCCGATAATGCTCGAGTAACTGCAAATTTAGCATACTTTCCTCCCCTACTATGAGGATTTATTGATAAAAAGCATGGCTAGCTGTTAAAGCACATAACTTTTTTGTTTTCCAACATAAGCAAATAAATCAAAAAAGAAAATGTTAAGAAAGCCTAAGTCTACAATCGAGTTTTAATTTTAATATTTTATATAGGCTAGAATATTCCACAGGATGTTCCGAACTTTAAGAAAAAAACACAGTATGATTGAAACACCCGGTATAAAATGATATTTACCTGTCTAGCAACAATATTATTACACCGATATTCTTAACTAATAAGGCTATAACATACTAAAAGAATCACTTAAATCGGACAACAGGGTTAGGCGATTCGAGACATTAAATATGTCCCATTTTTAAGGTGCTCGGCTAATTTTGCCGGTGTGTGTATAATATTGAAAAATAAATTAAAACATTCTTTACAAATATAAACATAAAAAATATTACTCATAGTGGTGTGAACGGACCAATGTTTTTCCTGTTTGCTATTTATTTATTTATTTATAGTACTATACAAATGGCCTGGCCTCTTGTGACTAATCCAGGTCGTTTCCTGATGGAATTACAGTAGTTTGTGTAATAATTATTACTTTAAAAATTTTCTATTTGACTAATTAACAATAGCTCTAATCTACTACTAATTCTGAAAACTACAAATTATAAACAATTCTAATAAACAAAATATAATTATGAATTTTTTTTCTATTTTAAATTTTAATTTTTTTTTCAAAATAGAAAAAAAAATTCATTTTGTTTATTAGAATTGTTATTAATTGTTTATTAAAATTGTTTATAATTTGTAGTTTTCAGAATTAGAATTATTTTATTTTTATTTTTCCTGTTTGCTATGTCCCTCCATTTAGCTTTCTAATCTAAATTTCTTCTTTCGTTCATTATCCCTTTTAAATTCCTTGCTATTATTGATACCGTCCCGCCATCCCTCCAATTTCTCTGAAGGAATTTTTATTTCTTCTGGGGGAATCCACTCTAGTATCCTTCGAGAACATACCTATGTCTTCTGCAATTCTCGTGTATTATGAAACGTGCTCAAATTATGTGTCTAGCCTCAATTCGATCTAGTCTCTTCTTCTTCTTCTTCTTCTTCTTCTTCTTCTTCTTCTTCTTCTTCTTCTTCTTCTTAAATCAGGCGAGACTCAAGACTCTGGCAGTTAGTCGTAAGGCCTTTGTACCATACCTTGTTTTTTCCTGAAACTCTAATGTGTTCTATAGCCTCAACAGAGGCCAACAGTTTTCTTATTGGTAGTTTTAGGATCTCTTCTGGTTTAAACCTCAGTTGACCAGTAAATTCCTGCCTCACAGTACTTACCACATTGAAATGGCATAGTATATGTATGTCAGTCTATGGCATAGTATATGTATGTCAGTCTCTTTCTCCATTGAGCTCTTTCTGCACCATGGTTCATTCACCTTATCTACTTTGTATAGGTGGTTTTCTAAACAACAATGTCCAGTCACCTTTTCAGTGGATGTTTTGATCTCTCGTTTATTGAGGTTGATCAAATTGTTCGAGAGTTTTTTGTCAATACAAAAAACAATAAAATCCTTTATAAAAGGTATATATTTAAAATCCCTAAAAAAGGCTACATCACAGAAAACTAGTTTTCGATTGGTTGACCAATCATCATCAGTGCTTACATAAAATTTACATGCTAACCACCAAGATATAGTAATATAAAAATATGTGGGTAAAAACCCTTTACAAGTAATCCGTCAAGGAAACATATATACCTTTTATAAAGGATTTTATTGTTTTTTGTATTACATGGTATACAGCCAACTACAGGAAAACTTTTTCCTTTTGGATTTTTTGTCAATATTCTTGATTAGTCTGATTTTTTTTGTCTGGGTTTGCCCTTGAGTGTTTCTTCATTTCTTTTGATGATTCTTTATCAGCCATTTTTGAACCTCATTTTGCGTAGCATCTTTAATGATGCCACAGAAAGGTTCTGGACCTTCGATGATTTCTCTTGAGCCTTGTTTTGTCAACATAGCTGCTCGTTCATTCCCATGCACCCTTCATGACCCGGAACCCATATTAAAGACACTTTATTGTCTTTTGTCAGGTTGTTGAGGTGATCTTTGTACTTCCTCACAGTTTGGATTTCGTGAGTGGGTTCTTTACTGTCAGAATAGCCGCTTGACTATTCTGACAGTAACTGACTATTCTGCTGTGTAAATGTTGATTCTCTTAGCCTTAAGATCTCCATCTATGATTTTATCAGTGCAGGTGTACTGAACCGGCTATGGTGTTCTAATGTCCTACATAAGAAAATAAGAAAAGTCAATTACCTTACAGCTACGGCTTCCAAAGTCTCAGCAAGTACACAAACCGGTTGACGTCCCCTGCGATGAGACACCACCTGCAGTATCCGTCACTGTGTCACTGCACCCGGGTCCCAGCTAGCCCGTCACTTATTGTTACAATTCTACACTCTAGACTCTAGACTCTAGACGACAACTTCGGACATTGTTAGTACGGGTATTATGCGAATTCGTATTTTTCTCCGCGGATCACTATTGAAAAAATCGCACCCGATCGCACTCTTTCCGCAAAGAATTCACCCTTAACTTAAGAATGCTCCTCGTTCGCTCGTCGCTCATACACACGCCAAGAAAAAATTTCAAATCGTTCTTCCTCGACGGTTGTCACAGCACACTGCCAAGAAAAATTCAAATCGACCTTCCCCTCACTGTTATTCCATCACATCCAAGAAAACCAAAAACGTTAAAATAATTCTTCGAATCTGTTCCTATCGTCTATTAAAAGTTTTAACATTGAAAAGAAAAATAAACTCATTAATCTTTATCACTATTCTCAAAAGTGTACCGAAGGTATTCCGAAGGGGTTCACCCTTATCGCGTGTTATAAAAATTTAATTACCAGTCCCAGACGAAAAGATATCGGATTACACGTAAAGAATTTGGAAATCCGACGTATAACATACAAGAATAAAAAACCGCTAAACGCCGTAAAAATGAGTGGCGCATATAATATTCCAGCTACAAAAGATCTGATATGAAAATTACGTGGCGCGAAAATGTATTTCATTTTGATGCAAAACAAAATTCTAGTTTTATTTTAAAAGATTTTTCCATAATATTTGCTAAATTTGAAGTAAACGCGCCACAAAAGAGTAACTTTGATACAGTTTGCATTTTAAAACTCTTTTGTGGCGCGTTTACTTCAAATTTAGCAAATATTATGGAAAAATCTTTTAAAATAAAACTAGAATTTTGTTTTGCATCAAATGAAAATCCATTTTCGCGCCACGTAATATTCATATCAGATCTTTTGTAGCTGGAATATTATATGCGCCACTCATTTTTACGGCGTTTAGCGGTTTTTTATTCTTGTATCAGGAGTTTTTCAAAGTTATTTATAAATTAAATGTATGAAGTTGAATGCAATGTTCCCCTATTACTAGTGTTGAATTACGAAGTCGTGTCCCGCTGTCCCGGACAAGGCTTCTGGGCCATCCGAATTTTCAACGTTTTGGTAAAATTTTATTTTGAAATTTTGAATACGTTATTCTTTTAAGAATTCACATTAAATTGAATTGGTGGGACGCAAAAAAGTCGACAATGTCTGGAATGTAATATGTACTAATTTTTTTTCTTCTACGACGCTACAGCCCAAATTGAGCCTTGGCCTCCTTTATTTTTTGCCTCCACCCTTGTTGTTTGTATGTGGCTGCTCTTCTCCATACACGGACTCCTAAAAGTGCTTGTGCGTCGCTGTTTACTGTGTCTTCCCAGCCCTTTCTTGGCTTTCCAACCGGTCTTTTTTCCAGCATTCTAGCGTTCAGTGCTCTTTGTAATACTAGTACAACATAAAAAATTTCCTTTTTTAAGAACGATTTCCGGATTGGGAGTCGAAACGTCAAAAACTAAGAAAAATGTAGTTATAATTACAATCAATTGTTGCTTAATCCCAACAAAAATATCATTGTCAACATAAAAATGTTAAGTTATCAATAAAATGATGATATAGTATTTTTACTACAAAAACGTTATTACGTAGGTCAAAATTTTTGACGTAAGAGAACTGTCAAAACATTAGAATGTGACTTTTCATTATTGCTATGTTTATTATAAACACGGCAATAATGAAAAGTCACATTCTAATGTTTTGACAGTTCTCTTACGTCAAAAATTTTGACCTACGTAATAACGTTTTTGTAGTAAAAATACTATATTAAAGTTCTATATTTGAAAAACATGGCCCGATTTTCATTGAAAAGTCCCGGATTTTAAGTATTTTTTTCAGCTTTGTCCCGAGTTCGACTGAATTGGAGTTGGTCACACTACCTATTACACGTCAAGCTTTATAAATGGTCACCTTTGTTGCATTATATCTCAAATAATCTAGTATCTATCGATTGTACACTAGATTTTTTTCTATTCGAAATAGATTGAAACAAAAATATTGAGATGGCCGGTAAATGAAATCGGATTGCCCGTTGCCAGATCAAATTTAGCGTCGTAACCACTACAACTACATAAACCATTTCGGGAATAATCGTTAATTGGATTATACTTTTATAGCTTAATAACTTCTAAACGGCTTAACCGATTTTGATCAGTAAACATGAGTTTGAAACGTATTGACCAGTAGTATCTGATGGATCTAAGGTCAAGTATGATAACTGAAGCTATTACAGGAATTATTGATCTTAAGAAACCGTTTTTCCCACAGGAAATAGATTTTATCATACTTATGAAGCCTATAACCTAAAAATTCGAACTTTCCCGGATATAAGGCATACACCGTTAGATTCGTCTTGAGTCCTTCTACAAACGCTAAGTTATTGGCGCAATTCGTAGGTTGAAATGTTGAGTAATTGTCGAAAAACCAAAATTTTCAAAGTTTAGTTTTTCAGTTTTTCGGCGATACTGAGCCGTGCGTATGTCTGATCCTGACAGCTTAGACACCATTTAAAAGCTTAACTCAACTCTATGGATTTGGTGTATTTGCGGTTTTCCTGTCTCTTCTTGAACCGAAGATATATACCCCAAAAAAATATGCTGTTTTGTACCTACCAAGTCCTATAGCTGGCTTATGGGTGGTCAAAAGTCACAAACTACACCGGTTCTAAATCGGCCCTGACCCCCTCTTCAAACACAGACAAAAAATATCAAATGGGTTTAACTTTTAAACACACATACATACATATCCACAAACATTTTCTCTTTTTTAAATAAAAATTGAGTCACATTTCTAAGCTCTATAACTTTTGAATGGTATAACCGATTTTCAAAATTAGACATGCGTTGGAAAGGTAATGATCAGTTCTATTAGAAGCCGCAAAGGTAAAGGTTGGACTTAATTTTTAAAATTTTTGGGAATTTTGGGGACGAGAACGAAAAACAGACCCTAAATAGGAAGGGCCGTAAAATCTACACCCTTGGACCAAAATCGATGATTGACATATAAATCGGTGAGTCTTTTTCTGAACTTTAAGATGGGAGTTGGCCCAATTTTCAATTCAGTCAGATTTAGAAAATCGAAAATTTCGTGTATAATATAGTGTCGCGTGTAGGGGGGTGTGGGTGTGCGCCACTGGCGAGAACTGCCGTTCTCTGGTAATGTTCAAAATTAGACATGAGTTGGAAAGGTAATGATCAGTATTGTTAGAAGCCGCAAAGGTCGGACTTAAATTTTCGAAGTTTTTGGGAGTTTTGGGGACCAGAACGAAAAACAGACCCTAAATAGGAAGGGTCGTAAAATCGACACCCTTGGAATAAAATGGCTGGTTGACATATGAATGGGTGAGTCTTTTTCTTAACTTGAAGATGGGAGTTGGCACAATTTTCAATTCAGTCAGATTTAGAAAATTGAAAATTTCGTGCAAATAATAGTGTCGCGTGTAGGGGGGTGTATTTCTGAGCCACTGGCGGGAACTGCCGGTCTCTGGTAATTTATTCGATATAAAACTAACAGCTTCGATAACCATTAAATCGAAAACTATTAATTTTATGAAAAAAATGTATAATGAACATTTTTTGCTTATAATTAATATTTTTACCAGCATTTTCGGTCAAAATATAATAAAAAATTTCCACCCTCGAGATGAGGTTGGTTGTCACACCCCATGGTAAAAGCGTATTTCTGCATCATATAGATTTTGATCCTTGGACTATCCACTACTTATTGTCAAATTTTCAAACAAATCTATCCATTCTGTAAAAATTGCTAAGTGAAAAATTACAGTTCCTGGACTAATTATACATTTGGAGCTCTATAACTTCTGAACGGCTTACCTGATGTTGATCACCAAACATGAATTTGAAACGTATTGACAAGTAGTATCTGATGCATCCAAGATCGAGATGAACGTATTACAGGAATTATTGAGCTTGAAAACCCGTTTTTCCCATAAGAAATAAATTTGACCATACTTATGAAGCCTATAACTTAAAAATTCGAATTTTCCCAGATATGAGGTATACACCGTTAGACGCGTCCTGAGTCCTTCTACAAACGCTCAGTTATTGGCGCAATTCGTAGGTTGAAATTTTGAGTAATTGTCGAAAAACCAAAATTTTCAAAGTTTAATTTTTCAGTTTTTTGGCTATGGTGAGCAGTGTGTATGTCTCAGCTTGATCGCTTATGCGCCATTTAAAAGCTTAACTCAACCCTATTGATTTGGTGTATTTGCGGTTTTCCTGTCTTTTGTTAAACCTAAGATATATACGCCCAAAAAATATGCTATTTTGTATCTACCTAGCCCTCTAGCTGGCTTAAGGGTAGTCAGAAGTCAAAAATTAGACCGGTTCTGAATCGGCCCTCACACATTCTTGAAACACAGAAAAAATTATTCAGATCGGTGTAACTTTTCCACACACATACATACATACATACATACATACATATCCACAAACATTTTCCATTTTTTAAATAAAAATTGAGTCATATTTCTGAGCTCGATAACTTTTGAATGGTATAACCGATTTTCAAAATTTAACATGCGTTGGAAAGGTAATTATCTGTGCTATCAGAAGCCGCAAAGGTCGGGCTTAAATTTTTGAAATTTTTGGGAGTTTTGGGGACGAGAACGAAAAACAGGCATTAAATGGGAAGGGCCGTAAAATCCACACCCTTAGACCAAAATTGATGGTTGACATATGAATGGACGAGTCTTTTCCTAAACTTTAAGATGGGGTTTGGCCCAAGTTTAAATTCAGTCAGGTTTAGAAAATCGAAAATTTCGTGTATATATAGTGTCGCATGTAGGGGTGTTGTGCGCCACTGGTGAGAACTGCCGTTCTCTGTGGATTAACTTCGTTGACAGTTATGTAACCATAGACATTACAGCAGGCCACCAAAGCAACTTCAGCCTGAAACACAGTTGTATATTGACCTAGGTTGACCAAAGACTCGTGATCCAGTATCATGGGCAGTTTTAGATCCATCAGTGAACCATATTAAGTTCCCAGTAATATCTGGGACTTTCTTGTTCTCTAGATGGTATAATTGTGTTAGTCTTAATCTTCTCAGTGAAGACTAGTTCTGGTCGATCTAATCTCATTTCGTTACACACTTGTTCGTTTGTAATCCCTCTTCAGCGTCAAAAGAACTTTTATGGTTAAGCAGTCATTTAGTTTATGCATAATATATCATATATATTTAATCTTATGTTTCATTTTTTGTTTTTTTATACGTATATTAGATATGTACTTATATTTACTCCTTCATTTGTTCTATTATCTAATAAGTTCCTCCAAAATTTAACATTGAGTAAAAATTAAAGAAATTTACTAAAGGCTATTTACATAATCATGTTTTATATACATTTATTATTTGTTTTGTCTCTAAAAAAAGTAGATACTAAGTACTACTTTTACATTACTTACATGTAAATTAATTCAGCACTCTTAAAAACTTAAAAAAATTTATAGATTCTATTTTTTATATGTGACATGTAAATTTGTACATATTGTAGAAATTATTATTAATTAAAATTTATTGATATTCAGATTTGTTGTTTCCATTTATCTAAAAAACCTAAATAAAGAGACTGCTTTGACTGAAACCTATTTTGCAGTGCAGACTTGGACTTGGGAAATTTTAAGGTTCAGGAAATCGAAAATTATAAAAAAAATTGACGCCAATGATCGGTTGGTACATACCGAGCGATAGAGAAGAAATAAGTCTACAGAAGATATCTCAGAAAAGACACTAAGATAGTATTATGTGACATGAATGCAAGAATAGAACTAAACTAAGTTTGCATCCCAACTATAGGAAGGCATATCCTACACAAATATGTTATCGATCCTATCGCAAAAATCTATATGAAAATGGGCAGGCCATGTGGCAAGAGAAAGCGAAGATAAGTGGTAAAGAAAATAATGCAATGGCCACCAAAAGCACAAACCAGGCATATAGGAAGAACGCAAATAAGATGGATCGTCATCGACGACATTAAAGAAAAAGCTGGAAGAAACTGGCACCCAGAAAGCTCAAGACAAGCGAACATGGAAAACGCAAGGCCATGCCTATGTCCAGCACTGGAGCAGAAGAGGCTCCTAAAGAAGAAGAAGCCTCCACAACCACAACGTCAGTAGCGATAATGGATTACGACTAATAAACTTAGCAGCAACAGTAAACATGACAGTGGCTAGCACCTACATATTTTGAACACAAGAATATGTTTACAAGGTAACCTGGACCCTCTCTGGTGGAAGAACAACGAGTCAAATTGGTTAGATCTGAATAATTTCAAGACACGCGACAGACGTAATAAACTGCAGAAGTTACAGAGGGGTAACTTAAGGGGATTTAATTCGTCAAATTTTGAACATAGGCTTCCCCCAGTTTCCTCCATTCGCTTCTACTTAGTGCTTTCTGTTTCCAGTGCGCTCCTCCTATCTTTTTAATGTCTCCCCATCTCATCTGGGGGTCGTCCTCTTGCTCTCTTTCCTGTCCATGGTCTCCATTGTTGTATCGTGGTATTCCACCTATTGTCCGTTTGTCTAGCGTTATGAGCTGCGAAGCTCCATTTTAGCCTGGCTATATGTTGTCCTGCGTCTTTGACTTTTGTTATATTTCTTACCCAGTTGTTTTGCTTTTTGTCTGTTAATTTTACTCCTAACATTGCTCTCTCCATGGCTCTTTGTGTCTTCATTATTTTATCTATCTTTGCTTTGGTCAAGACCAATGTTTGGCATGCGTATGTGAGAATTGGGGGTATGCACTGGTCAAACACTCTTGTTTTTAAGTTTTGTTGTATTTTTTTATTCTTTAGGACCCATTTTAATTTCCCAAATCCTGCCCAGGCTAATCTGACCCTCCTTTTTACCTCCGCTGTTTGGTCTAAAATTCATTTTTAGACCTACCTATTTGTTCGGATTCATTTGCTAGTTCGGTTAGCATGGTTTGTAGTTCTTCAAAACTTGATGCATACATCGTCTGCATACCTTAGGTGGTTTAGTTTCTTTCAAGTTTAGTATCTTCCATAAATAATACACAATAAATAACTTTTTATAAAGTTCACGTCTTAAATCATCAATTATTTATCAAATACACTATACCTACTTATATCAATATTATTTAATCAACAACTCAAAATATTCCCGATGCATGTTAAATATTTAAAATTGTCACTAATTGTCAGTGTCTGACTGACATTATCCTGACAATATTCTATTCGACTGAGTGCATTGTATGACAAAGATAGATTTGGAAAATATTACCACGGACATTGTGTTCATTTTTTTCGAATCTTGAAAAAACAAATACCTAAATATTTTTGAAAAATCTGAACGCTGAATGAAAGACTAAATTATTACCGAGGGCCGAAAGTCCCTTAGAATAAATAAAAAGTTTATTTTGAATGGGATACCTATTTGAAATTAAAAATAACACTAAATTTTCTCTTAGTTTTTCACCCCTGTAACTTATTAAAATAAACATTATAGAAGTTCTCAGGGACTTTCGGCCCTCGCTAATAACGTAATCTTTCATTCTACGTTTAAATTTTTCAAAAATATGTACCTACTTAGATATTAGTTTTCTCAGGATTCGAAGAAAATGAATCCCCGTTTGAATAGCATTGCAGCCGAAAATACGTACCGATCTACCTACCGATCCTCTTAAGAGGATCGGTACGTATTTTCGGCTGCAATGCTATTCAAATGGGGATTCATTTTTTTCGAATCCTGAGAAAACTAATAAGTATTTTTGAAAAATTTAAACGCAGAATGAAAGATCACATTATTAGTGAGTGCCGAAAGTCCCTGAGAACTTCTATAATGTTTATTTTAATAAGTTACAGGGGTGAAAAGCTAAGAAAAAATTTAGTGTGATTTTTAATTTCAAATATATCATTCAAAATAAACTTTTTATTTATTCTAAGGGACTTTCGGCCCTCGGTAATAGTTTAGTCTTTTATTCTGCGTTTAAATTTTTCAAAAATATTTATTGGTTTTTTCAGGATTCGAAAAAAATAAACACAATGCCGTGGTAATATTTTCCAAATCTATCTTTGTCTTACAACGCACTCAGCCGAATATAATATTGTCAGCATATTGTCAGTCAGACACTGACAATCAGTGACAATTTTAAATATTTGACATTGCATCGGGAATATGTTGAGTTATTGATTATATATTATTGATATTATAGTGTATTTGATAAATAATTGATTTAAGACGTGAACTTAATAAAAAGTTATTTGTTGTGTATTATTTGTGGAAGATCCAAGCAGAGAATAGGTACATCAGGATAATATAGGTATTCTGTGATCCAAGTATTTTGTTGTTAAAGATGTTCAAAATTGTAAGCGTTCCATAACAATAGATACCTATATTATCTATTAAAAAATCACTTTAACACTTTTCCTCTTTTCTCGATTGAGTATTAATTAGTCTTTGTTGTACAAATAAATTATTACAATCACTGAATACATAGTTAGTGAAAAAATTATCACATTTATTAACTGAATTATTAATTTCCAATTATAAAAATAAAAGTTATCCAAGAACATTCAAAACCCATCTCTTTAAATTAATGATGACACTTTAAAGTAAAATGACATTCTAGTAATGTTTAGAGGAACTGGTCCGAATATGGGCTATGTATTTTATATGGGCCACCACACTATCTATGAAACAAGTAGTGCTATCTGTTAGAAAATGCCAAAATATACTAGAAGGCCCCTTTCTTGTCATATATTTACAGATTCCTCGACCAGTACATATTTTGTTGTTACACAGTGTAGACCCTTTGATTTTGACTTTTGAAAAAAATTTATTGGGTAAGTTTATATTACGTAATATTTGTGTTTATTGACATTCTTTCGGAATTGATATATTATGCTTGTGTGGCAGGGAAAGGAAGGAAAATGCTTTTAATGTAGGTTAGGAACAAAAAATAATTACAAAATCATAAGCTAATATTTTTCTTGAACGTACATATTTTGAAATATGGGCCCCTTGTGTGACGTAAATATAGGCTAGGGGCCCATATTCAGACCGCTCGCATAAATCTAGCAGAACTATTGGAAAAGGCATTATTTATGAAATGCCAGGCGGCAGAGATAGCAGATACCTAAGAATGGTTTTAAAGTAACTGAAATAGGGCCAATAAATATAACCACTTTTTCTGATGCTGATTTCAGTACTGAGAAACTGAAATCTGAGAAAACTTGTAATTTGACTGAAATTTATTTGGAAGAATTGACAAGCGACCTTGCAAAAACGATTTCTTCAGAAAATATAACAGTTCGTTCAGAAGATCAAGGACCAAGTTATTCTAAAGACCCAGATCAACCATTTAGGAACACAACGAACGCAACAACTGTGCCAGAACACCGTTCAAAACATTCATGAGTTCATTCGTTCTTTCAACTGTCCCATCAGTTACAAAGCGAGCGTCTTCAAGAGGAAGAAAAAATTCTCGTTCTCAAGTTATAATTTCATCTCCGTATAAATCAGACCTTGAATTATCAATTGAGAATATAAGAAAATCAAAAGAAAGAACGGGTAAGAGACCTGTGTTTTCAGTTGAATAAAGAGAAAATGTAAAGACCAAGGAAGGAAAGGGGAAGAGAATAGTTTCTGCGCTAAAGCCAAAAGAAAACGTAAAGAAACCCAACAGAAAAATCAAAACCAAATGCAGTTCGGATGAAGAGAGGAAGAGGAATTTTTGCCCGCTGACGAAGACCTTGACGTAGAACAAATAGTACAGTATTCTCCTGAAAGCAATGATGCCACATGTCTATTTTGTGAACAACAGTTTTCTGATGACACTAGAAGAGAGACGTGGGTTCAATGTTTAATGTGCATTCTCTGGGCACATGAACAATGTTCCGGAGCTGAAAAAGACTCTTACGTTTGCGATTTTTGCAGATAATTTTATTTTATTTTTTCACAGATATGTTTATTATTCTTTAAGCATAAATTGTTAGCTAGGTTATTTCATATTTTTGTCGTCAAAAGAAAATTTTGTTAGTTTTTGAGTGGGGCCCATATTTCAGACAGCCTGGCCTGGTTAGAAAAATATGCTTCACGTCATATTATTATCCGTAAAATAAATAAACTTTATTATAAAAAATACATAGTTAGTAGTTGTTTTTCTAAGGTCTTATAGCATGTATAAATGTTATGTAGCATTGTTATAGACATATAATAAGCAAGTTTCAATAGAAAAACAAATGGGGGGCCCATATTCGGACCAGTTCCTCTACATATCCATACCAGTGAGAATTTTACTACACGTAATATGCCGTGTAAAGACAGAAAAAGTAGGGATACACGTAAAATATTTGCGAATTATGCTTATTGCATAGCCTTTTAAAAGAAATAGTTAAAATAGAAAAAAAAAGTTTGGGACCCGCATTCCATCGAAAGCATCTAACGAATGTCTACTCGATTTAGTATCAGGAAAACAGGAATAAGGAGAGATCGTCCAATTGTAAGTCTTGAGTGAGCTGTCGATGTCCTTTGGACACGCCCACAAAATGGTGACCCGACAACATGGCATTATTGTTTTAAAGAAATTATACAACTGGAAGTGTGTTATATACAAAACTTGGTATTTTAGAAATCTTTTAATAAATATTATTACGTAAGACAGTTATTATAACGTAAGAAATATATTTTAAACAAACAGTTTATTTACATTATTTTAAATCACTAAATAATTCTCCTATTTACTGCTAGCGCCACCTGTTCACAAATGGCCAAGAATGTTGCACACAATCTGCAACATTATTTGTATTTTATTAAAAATTATAAGATTAAGAATAATATTAATAAAATTAAATTTTATATTTTTAGAGCGTAGAACAAAATAGGTAAACCAAATTGATATAATGAATATTATAATATTATTTATATTTATAAATGATTTTATAGCATTTAACATGGCTACCTGCGCCATCTATGTGTCAAGTAATCTAGGGACAGATCCAGAAACTGTAAGACGTAGATATGGTCTTACCGCAAAACTTTGTCCATTTGAAAACAGATAGCGCTGGTATTGAATGGGAGAATTTATTTTTTTAATATGATGTACCTAAATAAATTATTCAAAAGATATTTACTACATTATAAAAGTGTAATAATGTTTCTAAAATACTAATATTTGTATATAACACTCTTCTAGTTTTAGAATTTGTTTAAAACTATAAATACATGCGATGTTGTCGGGCCACCATTTTGTAGGCGTGTCCAAAGTACATTCACTATCCGCTCAAGCCTCGGAGTGGTTATTCTCGCATTTCTGCTGTCCTGTTGCTAGAGTTGGTATTTTGTACATCATGTAAAATGTGCTTTTCCTGAATGTTTCTGATGGTTGGTTGTATGGAAATGGGAATAAGGATGAAGTCCAGTCCAGGAATTTATGGGAGTGTTTGAATAAATAAATTCTTAATGTTAATAAATAAAATAAAAAATACTTAGGTACTGAATTTAAAAAATGGCCTAGGGGAAGGAGGGGTATGATGGGGTAGCTAAGGAAAATAACAAAAATACAACATAATTACTACGTTTATTACTATTACTAATTGATGGCGCGTTACGTCATTAATCTAACTATGATTGAGTACAATCTTTGGAAAATCAACCATCACATTTTTCAACAATTAGCCATTAATAGGGCTTTTCATCGACTGTCATTTGTTTCGAGCTTCTGTCATGTGTCACATAATATTGATATATCTACGCCATACGTCTTTGGTTTGTATCATTGTTATATACCAATAACGTATGACGTAGATATATTAATATTATGTGACACATGACAGAAGCTCGAAACAAATGACTGTGAATGAAAAGTCCTATAAGAACATTATGAAAAACCATCTTGCCCCATACTATGGGGTATGATGGGGTAATGGAATTGGGGCATGATGGTGATGCTAATTAATTCTCATAAAACAAACAAAAATGTGTATTTGCTCCAAATCTTCATTGCCCACCCCAGCACAAGCATTGTGAGCTCAACATCCACAGATCTGGCAGCCTACGCAGGGTTCTGATGATGTCACTTTATCTATGGCTGTTTTCATAGCATCTCTCGACCACTCTCCTCTTTTTGTTTTTTTCTTGTAAGTACGTACCATGGTAGATATTATCTAAAACAATAATCAAATGTTATTTATTAAGAAATTTAAATTAACCCAGACTTACCACCAATTTCCCATCATACCCCGCACCCAATACCCCATCTTGCCTCAAAAGGTAACTTCAAACAAAAAAAAAATTCACTAATTAAATGTTTAACGTATTCACACAAACAATATGCCATTATCAAAATACTTAAGAATACTGGTAAACAACGACAAAAAAAGACATTAATGAGGTGATCATAATTACCTTAAAATAACTATGGTTGTCCTTGCACAAAATTAGATCAATGGAACGCTAAAACAGTTTTCCGTTTGAAAACAAAAAACACGTGCACTCTCATTCACCGTTTCTCTTGCAGTGACCGTTAGTCGAATGACTCTTCCTATTGAGTTACTGCATGCTATTCACCAACGGGTAGTTTCTTGTTTTTGTGCGGTACCCCGTCTTACCTCGCGACCCCGTCATGCCCCCATTCCCCTACAGTTTTTAGTTAGTTCCTACACCTGCTTAGTATTACATAATACCTTTTTTTTTTCTCTGATTCTGGCTTTGGTTTAGAACTAGAACCTTTAGCCACGTAATTGTATAACTTATCACTAAGTCAGGGGAGTAATGTGTATCTAGTGTGTGTGTTGAGTAAGGGTCTTGTTACTTTGCAAAGTCGACGTCATTGTCTTTGCAAAGAGACGCTAATTGTTTCCGAACGTCTGCGGAAACATAATACCTATTAGTTCTTTTTCTATAAAATACCAAACTCGTCAAAACGATTCAGTTTACCTACTTACTAGTGGCAGTTGCGAAGATTCTTTGTTCTGGTCATTTACTCTTTATATATATATATATATATATATATATATATATATATATATATATATAACAAAAGTGGTAGGATTATCGACCGAAACGTAAATAACAATTTATTGTAGTGGTGTATCGGGTATGCGGTCTGTTATTTGAAAAAAATACTCTTTTTTTCTTTTATATCTCTATATTTCGCTGATTTTTTGTCAGCTTCATCAGGAGACAACTAAAATATGAATAAAATTTTGTATAACTATAAGATGAGAATAAACAATGAATTACTTACAGATTTAGAGTTAAAAATATTTAAACATATATCGCTTGAATTTCTTGATAAAAACCCATCATTAAACAACAAAAGTGGTAGGATTATCGACCGAAACGTAAATAACAATTTATTGTAGTGGTGTATCGGGTATGCGGTCTGTTATTTGAAAAAAATACTCTTTTTTTCTTTTATATCTCTATATTTCGCTGATTTTTTGTCAGCTTCATCAGGAGACAACTAAAATATGAATAAAATTTTGTATAACTATAAGATGAGAATAAACAATGAATTACTTACAGATTTAGAGTTAAAAATATTTAAACATATATCGCTTGAATTTCTTGATAAAAACCCATCATTAAACAACAAAAGTGGTAGGATTATCGACCGAAACGTAAATAACAATTTATTGTAGTGGTGTATCGGGTATGCGGTCTGTTATTTGAAAAAAATACTCTTTTTTTCTTTTATATCTCTATATTTCGCTGATTTTTTGTCAGCTTCATCAGGAGACAACTAAAATATGAATAAAATTTTGTATAACTATAAGATGAGAATAAACAATGAATTACTTACAGATTTAGAGTTAAAAATATTTAAACATATATCGCTTGAATTTCTTGATAAAAACCCATCATTAAACAACAAAAGTGGTAGGATTATCGACCGAAACGTAAATAACAATTTATTGTAGTGGTGTATCGGGTATGCGGTCTGTTATTTGAAAAAAATACTCTTTTTTTCTTTTATATCTCTATATTTCGCTGATTTTTTGTCAGCTTCATCAGGAGACAACTAAAATATGAATAAAATTTTGTATAACTATAAGATGAGAATAAACAATGAATTACTTACAGATTTAGAGTTAAAAATATTTAAACATATATCGCTTGAATTTCTTGATAAAAACCCATCATTAAACAACAAAAGTGGTAGGATTATCGACCGAAACGTAAATAACAATTTATTGTAGTGGTGTATCGGGTATGCGGTCTGTTATTTGAAAAAAATACTCTTTTTTTCTTTTATATCTCTATATTTCGCTGATTTTTTGTTCAGCGAAATATAGAGATATAAAAGAAAAAAAGAGTATTTTTTTCAAATAACAGACCGCATACCCGATACACCACTACAATAAATTGTTATTTACGTTTCGGTCGATAATCCTACCACTTTTGTTGTTTAATGATGGGTTTTTATCAAGAAATTCAAGCGATATATGTTTAAATATTTTTAACTCTAAATCTGTAAGTAATTCATTGTTTATTCTCATCTTATAGTTATACAAAATTTTATTCATATTTTAGTTGTCTCCTGATGAAGCTGACAAAAAATCAGCGAAATATAGAGATATAAAAGAAAAAAAGAGTATTTTTTTCAAATAACAGACCGCATACCCGATACACCACTACAATAAATTGTTATTTACGTTTCGGTCGATAATCCTACCACTTTTGTTGTTTAATGATGGGTTTTTATCAAGAAATTCAAGCGATATATGTTTAAATATTTTTAACTCTAAATCTGTAAGTAATTCATTGTTTATTCTCATCTTATAGTTATACAAAATTTTATTCATATTTTAGTTGTCTCCTGATGAAGCTGACAAAAAATCAGCGAAATATAGAGATATAAAAGAAAAAAAGAGTATTTTTTTCAAATAACAGACCGCATACCCGATACACCACTACAATAAATTGTTATTTACGTTTCGGTCGATAATCCTACCACTTTTGTTGTTTAATGATGGGTTTTTATCAAGAAATTCAAGCGATATATGTTTAAATATTTTTAACTCTAAATCTGTAAGTAATTCATTGTTTATTCTCATCTTATAGTTATACAAAATTTTATTCATATTTTAGTTGTCTCCTGATGAAGCTGACAAAAAAATCAGCGAAATATAGAGATATAAAAGAAAAAAAGAGTATTTTTTTCAAATAACAGACCGCATACCCGATACACCACTACAATAAATTGTTATTTACGTTTCGGTCGATAATCCTACCACTTTTGTTGTTTAATGATGGGTTTTTATCAAGAAATTCAAGCGATATATGTTTAAATATTTTTAACTCTAAATCTGTAAGTAATTCATTGTTTATTCTCATCTTATAGTTATACAAAATTTTATTCATATTTTAGTTGTCTCCTGATGAAGCTGACAAAAAATCAGCGAAATATAGAGATATAAAAGAAAAAAAGAGTATTTTTTTCAAATAACAGACCGCATACCCGATACACCACTACAATAAATTGTTATTTACGTTTCGGTCGATAATCCTACCACTTTTGTTGTTTAATGATGGGTTTTTATCAAGAAATTCAAGCGATATATGTTTAAATATTTTTAACTCTAAATCTGTAAGTAATTCATTGTTTATTCTCATCTTATAGTTATACAAAATTTTATTCATATTTTAGTTGTCTCCTGATGAAGCTGACAAAAAATCAGCGAAATATAGAGATATAAAAGAAAAAAAGAGTATTTTTTTCAAATAACAGACCGCATACCCGATACACCACTACAATAAATTGTTATATATATATATATATATATATATATATATATATATATATATATATATATATATATATATATATATATATAATCTAAACCTTTCTACCTAACGGTGTAAGGTGTTTACAAATACATTTCATACATCTACATCATATATAAATCGTCTCCAATCTTGCTTATTCTTGGCCCTTCGTTTCGCTTCAGTCCACGTTGTATTTTTCGTCCTCAGAATTTCTACCACTTCATCGTTCCAGGTTTTCTTTGGTCTCCCTCTTCCTCTCTTGTTTTGTACTTTTGCCTCCCATATGCGTTTTACCTGTCTATCATCGTTCATTCTACACAAATGTCCAAACCATTTAAGCTTGTTCCTATCTAATATTTGTGTTATTGGTTCGACTTGTAGTTCTTCTCGCACACTGCTGTTTCTTATTCTATCACGTCTTGTAATTCCTTTTACTTTTCTTAGGTACTTCATGTCCATGGAGTTTATTCTGCTTTTCGATGATTGTGTTAGCACCCAGCTCTCACTACCATAGGTAAGGATTGGCCTGAAGATTGTTTTATATACCATCATCTTTGTCCTGCTGCTTACTTCTCTCTTTCCAATGAATGTTCTGTTTAAGCTGTGGTACATTCTGGACGCCATGGTTATCCTTTCGTTGACTTCTTCTTCTGATCTTCCTCCATTCTCTATTTTCACACCCAAGTATTTATATGTTGTTACTTGTTCTAGTTTCTTGTTATTTATCTCTATATTTACTTGTTTATCTTCATTCCCCATGACCATTATCTTTGTTTTCTCCATGTTTATTTTCATATTTCTCTCTTCCAGCTCCTCTTTCCACATTATTAGGTTCCTTTTGAGGTCATCTTCGCTGTGTGCTAGTAACATCAGGTCGTCTGCAAATGCACATACTGAAATTCCTATAGGTTCTAGTCTGTGGTAACCAATGTGTAATTTGCGTGTCTTTGCTTCCATTACTTTTATGATGTCATCCATGAGTACGATGAATAGTGTGGGGCTCAGTACTCCTCCCTGCTTCAGTCCATCATTTATCTCAAAAGTTTCAGAATGGGTATTATCTTTCCTGATGTAGCATTTGTTACGTTTATATAAGCTTTGTATAGCCTGCCTCAGTTTGAGATCAATATTTCTTCGTTCGAGACTTTCCCATACTTTGTATTGTGAAACTTTATCGAATGCTTTTTCTAAATCTATAAATGCTGCATATACTTCAGTTTTAGTAGTTCTCGTTTTTTCTGTTACTTGTTTGATCGTAAAGATGTGGTCTTGGGTACTCCGGCCTTTCCTGAACCCACTTTGTGGTTCTGCTAGGTTGTGTTCAACTATTGAACTAAGTTTTTTGTTTAAAATATATTCGTACGATTTTGACACCACACTTAACAACGTAATACCTCTGTAGTTGCCGCAATTTCTTGTGTCCCCTTTCTTAAAAATGGGCAATATAATTCCTGTTTTCCAATCTTCTGGTACAGTACCCAAGTGCCATGCTTTGTTGAGAATTTCTGTTAACATCTCTACCCCTGACACCCCTAGATTTTTCAGCATTTCTGGTGTGATCTTATCATGGCCTGCTGATTTTCCTACTTTTAGATGCGAGATGGCTTCCAGTACTTCATTCTTATCGATATTTTCGTCTTCGTCGTCGTGTTCTACGTTGGGGGTGGTCGTTTGTTCATGTGACTCATTACTGGTGGTTGTTCCATTTAGTAGATCTTGGAAATGCTCCTTCCATCTTTTCATAATTTCGTCTTCATCTGTCAGTAGTACATTATCTTTTGATTTGATCTGTCTTATGTTTGGTTGTTTGTCCTTTCGTAGGTTCTTCAAAACTCTGTAGAGTAACTTCTGATTTCCTTGGCTATTTTCTTCTAATTTTGTTCCAAATTCTTCCCAGGATCTCTGTTTGGCTCGGGTTACTAGTTCTTTGACATTAGTACGTTGTTCTTTATATAGCGTGTAATTATTATCTGTTCTGTCTCCGAGGTATTGTTTCCATAAACTTTTCTTTCTTTTCACTTGATCTTTAATTTCTTCGTTCCACCACCTTGTCTGTTTTATATTTTTATTTACTACTATTGTACCACATGTTTCTTTTGCTGCCTTTAGGATGGTATCCTTAAATTCTAGCCAGAGTTCTTCTAGATTCAGACTTCGCCATATTTGTCTTCTGTTTTCGATGTGTGTTTCTGTAGTGTTTTTATATTGTTCAGCAATCTTTTTGTCTTGTAACTTATAGGATCTGATTGATTCGTTCCTATTCTTGTTCTGGCTTGTCATTTTTGTTATTTCTTGATGGTTATTATCCTCAATTTTCCACTTAGCTACTAATAAGTAGTGGTCACTGTAGATTTCTGCGCCTCTATTAATTTTCACGTCAGTTATTTCTTTTCGATTTTGTCTGTTGATTAGTACATAATCTATTATTGATCTTTCATTTCTGCTTCTAACTTCTCTGGTATATTTGTGTATATCTTTGTGCATGTAAAACGTATTCGTTACTATCAAGTTGTTCTCCATGCAAAAATTGATCAACCTATTTCCATTATTGTTTCTGGTCTCCTCTCCATGCATTCCAATTACATCTATTGTGTCATTTCCTTTTCCTACTCTACTGTTAAAATCTCCCATGATGATTAGTCTGCCATTTACGTTTTCCACTATATCTGTCAGCTCCTCCCAGAAGTCATCTTTTTTACTTGCAACTTCATCTTCACCTGGTCCATATACAATTATTATTGTTGTGTTACTAGTTTGATCTATATTCATTTCAATTTTTAATATTTTCTCAGATATAAATTCCCATCTTGTCATGTGCTTTATATGTTCTTTTGCTATAATGCAACCAACCCCTGCGGCCGCTCGTAGCTCTGGTTTTACTCCACTGTATAACAGTAAATGTCCCCCTTCTTGTTCTATGGTTCCCTGTCCTTTCTTTTTTAATTCTGTTACTGCTAGGATGTCTAGTTTGTAACTTTCAAATTCCTGTATGAGTTCTCGTTCTTTATCGTTGATACTTCTGATGTTCCACGTTGCTATTTTCAGTATTTTCATTTTTGTGTTGCTCGTTGTTGTGTCTGTTAAGATCATATCCTTATTCGTTTCCTTTTTCGTTGCCATTTGTCGGTCCATTTCTTCGTCTATTGTCATCAGTTTTTTGACCTAAATTTTTGTTTTTCCGTAGATGAGTGTTTTTCTAATCTATTTTCATTTTCAATCCAATCGAATTGTATGTTATCAACCCATAATTTTTTATATCCAATTCTCACTCTTTTTCCTTTCTCTCTTTCCTCTGATGCCCTCCTTTTTATTATAGATTGCGTTTCTAGTTCTTTTTTAGTGAGGTCGTGGTCAATATATATTCTCTTATGTGGATGGTTCTTCAGTTTCTTTTTGGCTTCCATTACTCTCAGTTTGTCTCCGAATGATTCTAATTCTATGATGCATTTGTTTTTCCCTATGCTATATACTTCTTTCAGGTCCACTTGCAGTTCTAGCAAATCTGTCATGATACTTTTGGCTTGTTCCTTTAGACATTTATTACCGACGTTGTCTGTCTCTATACCAGTAATGACAATGTTTTTTCTCTTTTTGTCTCTTTCGTTCTTTTCTACTTTTGTTGCGAGCAGTTCTATGTCTTTTTTCATTCTGAAATTTTCTTCAGTTAAAACTCTGTTCATATCAATTAGTTCTGTTATCTGTTTAGAATTTTCCTGCTTTATTTCCCGAATTTCGGTTATGAGGTTTTCCAACATTTTCATCATTTTATTCAGTTTTTGTTCGCTGTCGTCTCCCATATTTAATTGTACACGATGTTTTATTCAATAATTTACTATTGCTGAATTGTGTGTTGCCTATGCTATCGGCGTATTTCACTCTTGCTGTATGTATTATATATTGCCTACTCTATCGGCGTAATAGATGCAAATATGTAATATGTTCTGTGGTTACATTTGTTTGTGCTGTGTACTTAGAATATAAAAAAACAGGAAGGAGTCTTTCATATATCAACAACACCTTAAATTTCTAGCGGAACCGGCCATCTTGAACGTCTGTGGATGACTCATAAGTTTTTGTCAACGAGGTAGAAGGTGTTTGTGTATTGGATCAGCTGTGTGCATAGGCGTACCATCTGGTAAAGCTCCTGTATATGCAATCAATTAACTGAAGTTATTAGTATAATAAAATGTTATTTAACTGACGTTTCAACAAAATATTATATTAATACGTATTTTCTCTTGATCTGTAGCTGTTTGTTTAACATCAAAGATGTAATAAAATCGTTAAGAATTTCTTTTCTTCCCTCTTTCAAAGGTACGTCACTGGAGATAGAAAGCAAATCTGACAGCTGATCTCCAGTTGTAACCTCCTTCCTGGCTCGTAGTCATTTCGCATTGTACTCCTTCCTGATTTATTTTATATTCTAAGGCTGTGTACGTCAGGCGTAAGACATTTGACACACTTCAACCGTGCGGATGTCAGAATATCTATTCCGGCGTACTTTCAAGGTTATATCTATTTTTAATATTAATGATTTTGACTTACTGTTTTAGCTTCTGATTTCACTCACATTCACTGCTTATTGTTCCAGTTTTCCAATGGTCACAATTTCGCAATTTTCTGCTCGTAAGTTTTCGTTGTTTCGAAATTTTCTTACGGAGCGTATTTATCACGTGTTTACTATCACCAGTGGCGTCCACCTTCTCCATTTACTCTTTAATTTTTCATAAATAGTTTTTGTAGTAGGTAGGGGAGACCGGGGCAGAACGGGATACTTAAGAAAGAAATATTTAGAAAGAAAACTAAACTGTAACTGTGTATTAAAAAATAACGAAGTCAGGCAGGATCACTTGCTATTAAGCTTCATAGAAATGACTTTATTTAGATATACCTACTTAATTCAAATTGCTTAGTTACCTATTTGGTTATAAAGAACTTAGGTACTTAACGTATCAGTGCGAAATTCCCGTTTGACCCCGGTTACGGGGCAAAATGGGAATATTTTAGTCAAGCTGGCAGAGTTCACAAATATGAGCCCCTTCGTCTTCATCCTCAACATAATGTGCGCAGAAATTATGAGCCCATCCATGGCAGATACTACACACTACCCATCCTTCAGTTGACTGCAAATATGCACAAGTACCTATCCACAGTGGATGCAAGTATCCACAGTGGATGCAAGTATCCACAGTGGATGCAACCACAATCTTCGTCATCTTCTGATGAGTCAGTGTCCATCTCGTTTTCTTCTTTAGTTTTCTTTGATTTTTTATTAATTTCAGTTTTAGTCAGATTCTTCCTACAAAGTTTTAATGCTGTAAAATAGTGGCAATTTAGGAGAGCGGGGCAAGATGGGATAATATCCCGTCTTGCCCCGACCGCCTTGCCCCAACAGACATCATTTCAAATAAAATTAGTAATTTCTAACGTAAAAGCTATAAAACGGTTCGCAGCACGCAATATTAAAATTCAGTAACATATCTATCATATCATATTTGAATGAAAAACGTAATAAAACTTGCTTACTCATCTTCTAGCACTTCTATAAATAGGTATCACCAAAATCTTTAAGAAAACAAAAGAAAACGGATTTTATGTCTGTAAAGAAGCAAACTACGTGATTAAAAGTTTATTTCTAATGACTGAAGTGAGTCAACCCACGTTCGTTCGAATGGTGCTATGTATTGCCGACATTATGACGACTGTAAGTTATGCACACCGATGCATTTCCCGTTCTGCCCCGAGCCTCGTTTTGCCCCGGTGTCCCCTACTTATCTAGCTTGCTAAAGTGTAGATACTTATCTATTAAATTTTAAATTTCAAGGTAAGTTTGGACTTATTTAGCGATTGATATCTAATAGTAAGTAAGTACATAGAATACTCTTTAAGTACCTACTTATTATACTTACTTATTTCGTTGCCGTTAATGCAAAATGTCATATTATGTTAAATACCTACTGCACTTTTCAGGAGACAAAAAAACCAAATAATATTTACTGTGTTGCTGAGGCCATGGAAGCGGGTGAAGCACCGCTTCCCTCTATACATACTTCCATATAAGAAAATATAAGTACCTAGGTATACTTATTAAACGGGAAATGCTACGGGGCAAAATGGGAATGTATTTTAGTCAGGCAGGCTGAGTTCAGAAATATGATCACCTTCGCCTTCATCCTCAACACCTGCGCAGGAAGTATGAGCCCCATGGCAGACACTACAGACTACCCATCCTTCAGTTGACTGCAAATATAAGTATCCAAGGTATGGATGCAACCACAATCTTCATCATCTTCTGATGAGTCAGTGTCCATCTCGTTTTCTTCTTTAGTCTTCTTTGATCTTTTTTATTAGTTTCAGTTTAAGTCAGATTCTTCTTACAAAGTTTAAATGCTGTAAAGTAGTGGCAATTTAGGAGAGAGGGGCAACATGGCCATGGTGGGCCACCTTAGGAACACTATAATGTTTAAACTCTTATTCGCTTATAACGATGTTATAACTCCCATTATTGTTTGTTTTACTTTTAAAATGTACTTATTATAATACTTTCTATAAGTTTTTTTATTTGTTGGTTTCAGATAAAGATGGCTCGACAACTTGGGCGGTCATGGACGGAAGAAGAAGAAGACCTAGCAAACGCGATGAATTCTGGGCCTAGATTCCGTGCACTGTATAGATATCTACATGTCGCTTTCTATCGATATTTGAATATCAAAATATATGAATTTTTAGCTTTAATTGAATTATTTACTTGTTTTGCTCTAGTTTATCAATTAGAGTATAACCTAGCAAAACTAGAAAATAATTCAATTAAAGCTAAAAATTCAAATATTTTGATATTCAAATATAGATAGAAAGCGACATGTAGATATCTACAGTGCACGGAATCTAGGCCCAGTTCTCAATGACAACATGGCTGTTAGAAAAGCTGCCGAGACGTTTGGTATTCTAAGAAGAACTCTTCGGAACCATCTAACTTTAGGTAGTTTTAAGAAAATAACAGGTCGTCAGTCTATTTTGACCTTTGAACAAGAGCTGGAATTGTGTGAAAGACTTAATCGTTTAGCTGATGTTGGAATGTCCGTCACACCAAAATTGGTGAAACGGACTACTTAGGTACACTTTTTGTCAAATCAACAAAATAAAAAATCCATTCGATGATGAGTTAGGCTCTGTAGGGAGAAAGTGGTTTAAATTTTTTATGCAGAGACACCCTGACATCAGCAACAGAAAATCTCAACCCAGCCAGAGCTCAAAAGCTTAACAGATTCATTGTGAGTAACTATTTTGGTAAGCTAAGAGATGTCATGATCGAAATGAACGTCATGCAAAAACCTCAATCCATTTACAACGTCGATGAGAAAGGTAACCGTTTGTGTTTGCATAAAGCTCCGACAGTTTTAGCTCGCAAAGGGTCCAAACGTGCATAATGCTTCTGAACACGGCGAGAATATTACAATTGTTTCTTGTGGCAATGCTCTTGGCCAAGTTATTCTCCAGTCATTCTTTTTAATAAAGGAGAAAGGTTGCGTCCAGAATGGGCCGAAGATTTACCACCTGGCAGCAGTGTTTTGATGACACCCAACTATGGGTGTTTTTAACGTGCACGATGCACGGCACACGTATTTTACGTTTAAATTTTTCTTTCGTGAAGTTCGAATTTCGGAACAATATAAGAATGGGAGGATTTGTGGATGTAAATGTTAGCGTGGAATATTTAAAATCAATTAAATTTTCTTCATTATAAGTATTTAGAAGAAAAATTAAAAATGCCGAAACCAGATTTGTTAATTAAGAATGTACCAAAGTGCAAAGGTCGGGATTATAAATTATTATTTAAAATGTAGATTTGTGTAAAAACTTACAAATTGTGTAGGTGTGAAGCACATATTTGGAGAAGAGGAAGCATAACGAATAAAATAAAATATAGGTACGATTTTAACTACCCGGCGCTTAACTAAATTTTTGATTAAAAATAATTTACAAGACGATTTTTCTGTAATAAGTAATTTGAATTATTCAATTACTTGTTACGATGCCAGTGACAACTGCAGAAACAGAACGATGTCTCTCTGCATTGAAACGTATCAAAATTTTCCTTAGGATAGCTATGGGCCAGGATCGATTAACTGCACTCGCAATGTTTTCAATTAAAAAAAATGATTCAAGAAATTTCAAATTTTACTGAATTTGTTTTTGAATAATTTATCTAAAACAAAGGCGACTGACTTTCGTTACAAAACTTGCTTGTAACATTGAAACACTAAATTATAATTTTAAGTCAATAAAATACATTATTTATTGTAATTTTTAATAACGTCCTTTGATTTTTACAATTTGACGACACTCAAAAAATTTTACCTACGGAAATAGGGTCTCAAGGTCTTTTTATATCTTAATATTATGTGTGCACCCCCAATATTTTACAACAGGCACCGCCACTGCTTCACTGGGTCTATTAAATTTGTCAGTATGCATGAGAAATCTTGTAACCTGTCAAAGCAAAGGGAGTATATACAGTGCTAGTCAAAAGTCCGTACCCCCCCTCGTAACTTTTGAACGGTTATACTTATAATAGTGAAATTTGGAGGAAGGAAATGAACTGACGTATGCTTCTTAACTAGTCATGACAGGTGACGTAAAAGTGACAAATGACTTTACAGCGCCACTGTGACAGATAATTTTAAATGGTACCCTATGGTAAGCGATACCTCGTTTGATAGGTATTGAAAATACCCATTCAGCTATACTAATTTTGTTTGAGTTTAAACTCATTTGTATGAATAAATGAAATAATATAAAATTGTAGTTTCGCATTTAATTAATAAAAATTCAAACCTCCGCCTATGGTTACTTGTCAAAAAGGTTGACGTTGACGTAAAAACTACTAGAGAGCTGAAAAATGTCAACTTTTTTGACAAAATAACCATGGGCGGACATTTGAATTTTTAATAATTAAATGCGAAACTACAAAGTTATATTTATTTCATTTATTCACCAAAATCAAAATCAAATTAAACCCAAAAAAATTAGTATGACTGAATAAGTATTATCAATACCTTTCAAATGAGGTGTCACTTGCCATAAGGTCCCATTTAAAATGATCTGTCACAGTGGCGCTGTAAAGTCATCTGTCACTATTACGTCACCTGTCATGACTAGTTAAGAAGCGTACGTCCGTTTATTTCCTCCCTCCAAATTTCACTATTATATGTATAACCGTTCAAAAGATACGAGGGGGGTACGGACTTTTGACTAGCACTGTAGTATTTTTACCAGAGATATGTAAAGAAAATAGATCAGGCTAGTCATATGCCACTCAATGCATCGGGGTGTAACGCCGCTATCAAGTACGGTGGTCTAGCTATCTTTGTCTGTCGTGCGAGTGTGAGCGTATCTACCAAGAGGTGGGAATAACGGAACGACAGTGACACACAGGCGGCGGCCATCATATGCTAGAGAGAGAAAGCTAAGCGCCGGTAGAGAGAGATAGATAGACCACCGACCCGAACTGTTCCGCGTTACGCTATTTTTCGAACTGGCCTAATCTATTCTGTTATATCTATGATTTTTATTACAAAAGCGATATTACGTAGGTGAAAATTTTTTACGTAAGAGAACTGTCAAAACATTAGAATGTGACTTTTCATTCATCGAGGTATATATTAACATAGAGGTAGCCTACCTTCCGCGCTTCCTGACGACAAGATCTCATGGACTGGTTTGCTGCATCTCTTTCTAACACATTGTGTCGAAAATCTATGATGACATTTAGTGTGAATATAGGCACGGAAGCGGAGGACAACTGTAGCAGCTTTACTATGCGTAAGAGTGAAACAGCACAATCCAAATAAAAAAGATGGTGTCGTCACTTCGCTCTGAATGATACTCTCTCTATGCTAATATATAACTCTATGTTTTCATTATTGCCATGTTTATAATAAACATATGACAATAATGAAAAGTCACATTCTAATGTTTTGACAGTTCTCTTACGTCAAAAATTTTGTCCTACGTAATATCGCTTTTGTAGTAAAAATACTATAGCTGTATAATTCTAGGGCTCAGTGGAGGCTGTTATTCAGATAAGGGAAACACCAATAGCGATAAATGAATTTATTTATAGAACCGACACTAGGGTAATTACCCCGGGAGAACTTTGAATACTGACTGTATACTGAATAAAGTTACTGGTACGCGTTTAGTTGAAGACTCTTTCTCTAGGCGAGAGATCTTAGTTTTATAGAAGCTTAAATTGGGTCATCGTTGACACGATGCCCGCGTGATTCGTATATCTAATTAAGGTAAATAATTCTACTTTCGTCAGCACTTTCGTATCATTTCCAAATTATATTGTTGATAATTGACCAATTTGTATCTAAACTAATAATCCACATGTGTGAATATAACAACAAATAAATTCGTGCGATCTACTGGGCGATATAATTGTTCTGTTCAATATCGGATATGAATTCTGAATATTTGTTATTGGACAATAGCTCAGTGGTACAGCGTTCGTCCGGATATCGAGAGGTCCCCGGTTCAAACCCGTGTGTTATCTAACTTTTTTTTTATTTTTGGTAGATATTGTTTTAATAAAAATTTTTTAAAAGTAGTCAGTAAAAATTTGTTTAATCTTTAAATAAAATAGAAATAACCTGTTGAAAGTATATTTATTTCGTTGAAATCATATAATAGAAGTATAACTTCTTTCTTATGTGCGTACAAAGTACACACACATTCTTTTTTTGCAGAGATTTTTCCTTTTACCGATCTTTTATTTGACATTTTACAGTCAGAACAGACACCGGAGCACCTATCGCCTAAGGCACGTCATCTTCTTGAGTTTCAAGAGATTTCGGTACTAAGTTGATGCAAACGGATTGGTACACGGAGGTTTTCTGAGTTGCTGTTCAAAGAAAGCGTACAAATTGGTGAAAAGTTTTTTTTGCTATTTGTATATTTTTATTAAAATAACTATGTTGTGCTATTCAATTGTTTCAATTATTTATAAAAATATAAACTCAATTTATATGTGACAACGTTTTTCCTTCATTTATTTTAAGATCGATTTAAGTACTATATTCTATTTTGATAGTGTTATTCATCATGGTCACTATAGATACTCCAGAGTCTTTTATCTAAGTCATATTCGTGTTCAGCAACCCCAAAAACACAAGAGTAATCCGCTTGCATCAATTTAGTACCGAAAACTCTCGAAACTCCAGAAGATGACGTGCTCTAGGCACCATGTACCCCGGTATCTATTCTGATGGCGTACAATAATCCCTCTTCAACCGCGGGGGTTACGTTCCGAAGAGAAAGGTGTGGTTGGTGAAACCGTGGTTGGCGAGGGATCCACGATCCAAAGAAGAATATGGCATACAATTCCAATCTGGATACGTATATTAGTACTTTTATTTTTATTTATTTATTTATAGTACTATGCAATTGACCTGGCCTCTTGTGACTAATCCAGGTCGTTTCCTGATTGAATTACAGTAGTTTATTACAATATTATTATTTTAAGAATTTTTTCTATTTGACTAATTAACAATAGCCCTAATCTACTACTAATTATGAAAACTACAAATTGTAAACAATTCTAATAAACAAATAACAGCAACTAAACAAAAACTAATAAACAAAAGATAAATTATTACTTTTTTTTTAACATATAATTTTTATAAAAGTGCTCCCATTTCTCATTCTCAGATGAGAAATGCCAGCACTATTCATCTAAAAATAATCTAATCGACTTTATGATATTCTAAATGGTATTTCGGTGAGCCTCAGACCATTGAGTTTTAAAATTTCAGGTTTTTAGTTTAATTTTTTTTTGTTTGATTAATATTTTTTTTTGATTTTTGATTTATTTTATTTTATTTTATATTTGATATTAATTTTTAATTATTTATTATATAAATATTTATTTAATTATTCCAATATTTTATTTTATATTTTTATATGTAATTTTAATTTTTTTTGTATAATTTGTTATTAAAATTCATAGAGGTTGGATATTATTTACTTGATTTCTTCTTCGTCTAATATTATATAATTCTAATTGTTTCTTTGATATTATGTCCGCTAAATTATTTAGTGTATTAAATAATTCTTCATTTTGTATTATATTTACTATATTTATGCCAACAAGGTCTCTTCTCATTCTTTGTAGTTCTTGTGTATTTGTTTGTCTTTCGCAAATAAATACTATGTGTTCTATATATTATATTACAGTGTGTCAATTTTAAAACTTACAATATCTATATCTCACGAACAAAAGCTGAAATCGAAAAATGCTTGAAACAGTTTCTAGGATAGTAAGGGGGAACTAAAATGACATGAAAGAGAACTCACCCCCCATCAACCCCCTAGGCCCCACCCACCACAACCAAAAAAGTTTAAATTGCAAACCCCTACTTGTGATACATCATTGAAAAGGCTATAAAAAATTCTATCCAATGGTATAAATAATAATTATACAGGGTGAAGCAATAATTGTGAAATTTGGCTTATATGAAAAATTTAATGAGGTTTTGTTGAACTACAAATTTGATAAAAATGTCAATTAAGTAATTGTTCAAGGTGGGTTCCGTTGTTTTGTAAACAATAATACAGTCTATTTTCAAATTCTGCACGAAATTTGACAAATGTTTTTCTAGTAATAGGGCGACATGCTTGAGTAATTATTTCTCGCAATTTCCCAAGTGACGCAAGTTAAGTTTTATAAACAACTGATTTCAGGCAAAAATGGCAAATTAAGTTTTAATTAACAAAAAAAAGTACGAGCGGACACTTACCATTTAAAATAATAGTCCGGGAGAAAGCATTAATTACAAATACAAAAGTCATAGTAAGCCAGCTGATATTAACACCCTGTATAATTATTATTCATACCATTGGATAGTACTTTTTATAATAGGATAGTAAATAGTATATTACTTTTTTCTATGGGGTTACCCTAAATCAGTTCTTTATAAAACTCAACTTGCTTCACTTGGGGAATTGCGAGAAAAAATTACTCAAGCATGTCTCCCTATTACTAGAACATTTGCTAAATTTCGTGCAGAATTTGAAAATAGGCTGTATTATTGTTTACCAAACAACGGAATTCACATTAAATATTTACTTAATTGACATTTTTAATAAATTTTTAATTCAACAAAACCTTATTAAATTTTTCATTTAAGCCAAAGTTTCACAATTATTGCTTCACCCTGTATAATTATTATTTATACCATTGAATAGCATTTTTTATAGCCTTTTCAATGATGTATCACAAGTAGGGGTTTGCAATTTAAACTTTTTTGGCTGTGATGGGTGGGGCCTAGGGGGTTGATGGGGGTGAGTTCTCTTTCATGTCATTTTAGTTCCCCCTTACTATCCTAGAAACTGTTTCAAGCATTTTTCGATATCAGATTTTGTTCGTGATATATAGCCATTGTAAGTTTTAAAATTGACACACTGTATATATATTATTTATAAATACTAAATATTATATTAGTACATAGAAATATGATGAAATTACATATCTGTGAAATAGTATTATCATATCAACAAAAATAAAGACGCTGAGATCAGCGTCTACATTCGCCGGTATTTTAAACCTTCCGAACTATAAACTAATTGCCGTAGTATTACTACTAAGAACAAGCGCCAGTGGCGTATCATGAGTAATTTAACGCGACTGGTCAAATTCTAAAAAGTATATAAAAGTAATAAAATATTCTAATTAAAGATTCAACAGAAGTGAAACCGCGGTTGATGAGTCCGCGGATAAAGAGGGATTACTGTATTGTGTTCAGCAGCCCCAAAAACCCGTGAGTAATACCCATCTGCATCAATTTAATGCCGAAACTCCAAAAGAAGACCTGCCTTAGGCACCAGGTGCTCCGTATCTGATGGTGTATTCACGTTCAGCAGCCCCAAAAACCTGCGAGTAATCAGTATACGTTAATTTAGTACCGGAAGCTCTCGCATCTCCAGAGCATGACGTGTCTTAAGCACCAGGTACCTACTCCGATGTCTGTTCTGATGGGGTATTCGTGTTCAGCAACTCCAAAAACCTATGAGTAATTCGTTTGCATCAAGACCCCCAGAGACTTTCCAGTAGTTGTTTCCCCCCTAGGATCATCCTGGTTACGCCGTTGCTGCATCAATGTAGTACCGAAGTGGCTCAAAACTCCAGGAGCCCCCCCTTTCATTGACCTTGGAAACCGGGAGTCAATTCTGGTGGCATATTCGTGTTTAGCGATGCCAAAAACCCATGAGTAATCTGTTTATATCAATGTAATGCCGAAAACCCTCGAAACTCTAGAAGATGACGTCCGTTGAAGGTCAAGGTCAAAGTAATGGACGACATTGGATAGCCAGGAAAAATCCTAGACTACTAGTACTTTTCCTTGATCCAAACTTCTACATGTTGCCAGATAACCAGTAACTCAGGGAATTGGAATACCCGGTAAATCTTATTATTTTCCGAGTTTGTGCCTCTATATCTTGAAAATCCTCCATACGATCGAGATGTGCCATGAGAACTTTTTATCAGGATGCTTCAAAGAGTATTTTAAGGTACTCAGAATTTAAGATTTTGCTTAGGGGGACGGTATTTGGGCACCTTACCTTATATCATACGGTATTTCACAGTCACAGATATCTCTATGTTCCCATACTTTACGCGCACACTGTATGTTCTAGCACAGGTTGTTTTGAATAAATATAAAACAAAAGGTACATAATATTTATTTGATTTTGTATTAGGTACAATGATACTTAGAGTAAGATATATCAATATAACATTTAATAAATATTGTTACGTTCAAGGTGATCACATGTAAATCTTGCACACGTCCAATAAAAGTATACATTTTTCAAAAATAGTCAAGTCCATCCATGCTCAGATTTTTTCGACAATGCTTATACTCAAAAACATCTAGATTATCTCATTATACATATTTGACTAGGAATAGGAAAAATTTTGTAGGTAGAAAATTTGGCACAAGGTACAAAATTACAATCCGACGTTTCGAAAAGTTTTTGGTCAGTTTAAGACATTCCAATTTAAAGGTTTTTACCAATTATTTTGCCTAAGCGATAAGGGCACAATCTAGTTAACACTTAGCTCACGTTTGCAGAAATATCATTTGATAATATACAGGGTGTTTCAAAAAAAGTCAGTTTTCAAGATAAAGAGCTTTGAAAAAAGTTTTACACATTTTTTAGGATTTTGCCGAAACTACTGGCAACATTGTAATCAAATTTTATTCGAATATGTCTTGGAAGCTGATACATCCCACGGTTCTTAAAAATTTACTACGGTTGCCTACTCCGACTGTGGTGGGGAGACTCAAATGTTTGACTTACGTCACACACAAGAGTACACAAGCCCATTTTTAAATTTGTTGCGGTATAATGATCTTCGATCTTTGAATGTATATTATTGTGTATGTATGTGTATTATTTGTGTTAATATTTATCTTATATTATATATCCTAGTTTACTTTATATTTTTGTATTTGAAATTTTGGTGTTGTTTCCAGTAAAAACTTATTTTGAATTATCCATGAAAAGTTACACTGACCGGCACAAAAAAGGGCCACACCACAAAATGGGTCATTATTGATGTCTCGAATTTCCTAAACCTGCTGTCCGATTTAAGTGATTTTTTTAATACGTTATAGCCTTATTCTTTAACAATATCGCTGTAATAATATTGATGCTAGACAGGTAAATTATCATTGTATACCGGGTGTACCAATCAAACTGTGTTTTTTCTCAAAGTTCACTACACCCTGTGGAATATTCTAGCGTTTATAAAATACTGAAATTAAAACCCAACTATAGCCCCAGGTTTTCTTAATATTATGTTTTTTGATTCATTCGTTTATGTTGGACCAAAAAAAGTTAGGTACTCTAACAACTAGCCATGTTCTTCATCAATACAGGATGTTTCTAAATAAGTGCGGCAAACTTTAAGGGGTAATTCTGCATGAAAAAATAATAACCGGTTGATTTATAAACATATGTCCGCAAATGCTTCGTTTCCGAGATACGGGATGTTGAATTTTTTCTTACAAACTGACGATTTATTTATTGCTCTAAAACCGGTTGAGATATGCAAATGAAATTTGGTAGGTTTAACAGACAATTATTGCACATTTTTTGGCATGCAATTTAGAATTTTATATTCTCCAGGGCTGTGATAAGGTTCATCATGGTCCCCATCTGTGTGATTAGGTCCTTCATCATTCCTTTTAACTCGGTTATATCGTTTTGCTGTGGAGGTATCATTTGTAATGGTATCTGAGTTTGAGTATTACTTACTTGCTGTATTTGTTGCTGCTGTTGTCCCACTGTTGCTTGAGCATATGATATTCCAGGTCTGATGTTTGATTGGTTCTCTCCATTGGTCTTTTCTCGTAGCTTCGGGTAAAGTTGTTGTTGTAACTGTTTGTGCACTACACAACCCCTGTAGTTAGCGGGATGGTTTTCTAAGCAATTCGCGCACTTCACTGTGTTGTCTCTTGTTTTCCGGAGGCACTCTGCTGTATTATGTGGACCCGCGCACTTCACACACTTATGATTTCGCTGACAGAAGTTTTTTGTGTGACCGTATTGTTGGCATCTCGTGCACTGGGGTATTATCCGTTTCTTGCGAGGTGGTTCAATTATAACACTGCAGTTCATGAGCTCTTTTATTTCATAAATGGTTTTATTGTTGTCCTTGGGTTTCAAGTCCACAAAAAATAGTGGCAAAGGTTTTTTTGTACGACTTTGGAGAACGTTGTGTATATTTACAGTTTCGTGTCCTAATGCCATTAAAATTGTTTTGATTTTTTCCATGTCAGTGGAATGATGCAGATTTTTTAACACGACTCTGTAGGTTTTATCAGTTTTCGGCTTATACGTGTAGAACTGGGTTTGTTTTTCTTCCAAGGCTTTTATAATTTTAGTGTAGGCTTCACCTACTTTAGGTTGTACTCTGACTTTCTCTTGTCCAACCGTTTTGATGAGATACTGCTCTTTAACGATCTCTTCTAGAAGTGATATTAATGGATTTATGTCAGCTACACCGTCTATATAAATTGGTGGAGGTTTTGGTTCTTTTTGGTCGTTTTTAGCTTCGTGTTCCTCTTCTTCTTGTTCTTTTGGTAAATTTTCAAATATATTTGTTTGTTTGTTTGTTCCTAACCAGTAGTCATCCAATTTGGTTTGTTTTGAGTGCTTTTGGATATCATCAGGACTGCGTATTCTTTTCTGATAGGTTACTGTTTTCCATTCATTTGGCGCTTGTGGTTGTTGTTGTGGTAACAACGTTGTTTGCACAATGTTTTGGTTTATGTTGGGTTCGTTTCCACCGATCTGCATGTATGTTGGTGCTGTTTGTTGTATCATTTGAAGTGGTGTTGGTTGATATCCAGGTAACGGTTGACTATTGTACATTTGACTATTTTGGTACATTTGTCCGTTTTGATCTAAGAACATTGCTGGGTTTGGTTGGGATAGTGGTATCCCTGTATAATTGTAATTGAAGTTGACCAATTATCGAAATGAAACAGTTACTAAAAATAGCTCAATGGAATTCAAACGGACTGAGCCAACATGCAGAAGAAATAAAGACGTTTCTCAAAGAAAACAAAATAGACATCATGTTAATAGCAGAGACGCATTTTACTAAAAAGTCTTATATGAAAATCGCAAAATATAATATCTACCAAACAAATCACCCAGATGGAGCAGCCCATGGTGGAATTGCAATTATAATTCGCAGCAATATAAACCACAACGAAGAAACAAACTATGCGAAAGATCACCTGCAAGCAACAACAGTTGCTCTAAATACTGGAAGCGGTATTCTAAAAGTTTCTGCAGTCTATTGTCCTCCAAAACATAACAATAAAAAACAAGAATACTCTAAATTCTTCGAAACGCTTGGAAACAGATTCATAGCAGGAGGAGACTATAATGCCAAACACAAAGCCTGGGGCTCCAGACTAATAACTACGAAAGGTAGAGAATTACTTCAAACTATAAATCACAGTAACTTAAAGCACTTCGCCACAGGAGAACCTACATACTGGCCCAGTGATCCACAGAAAACACCAGATGCCATAGATTTTTTCGTAACAAAAGGCATTAATACTAAACAACTCAAAATACAGTCCAGCTTTGATCTGTCATCTGATCATTCACCAATACTCTTAACCATGTTTGAGGGAATAGTAGGGCGACCAAAAAAACCTATAGTATGCAATCATAAAACAAATTGGGACACCTTTCAGGAACGGGTGGATGCATGTATAGATCTTAAAATTCCTCTTAAAACAACCGAGGATATAGAAGTAGCATTAAAAAAACTAACAACTTCCATTCAAACTGCGGGTTGGGTTGCAACCCCGATACAAAAAGACAGTGATAAAATCGACGAAAACCCAATCATAATAAAAGACCAAATTGCTGAAAAGAGAAGACTACGCAAGCAATGGCAGCAAACAAGGACAGCAGCAAATAAGAAAAACCTCAATAAAGCAAGTAAGGACCTAAAAAAACTTCTGTTAACGATGAAAAATGACTCGGTTCAGGCATATCTTGAAAACCTAACGCCAACGGAAGCAACAGACTACTCACTCTGGAGAGCAACAAGAAAATTGAACAGGCCACAACAACATATTCCCCCTATAAAAGATCAACAGGGGAAATGGGCCAGAAACGACAAAGAAAAGGCCAATGCATTTGCACTTCACCTATCAAATGTGTTTAAACCAAATGAAGTAGAGAGTACACAAGAAGACATGGACGACATACAAAACTACCTGGAGTCACCTCTCCAAATGGAACAGCCCATAAGCAACTTTAAATACAAGTGATTAATTATTTATATGGGAAATAAGCCACAATTAAAATGAAAAAAATAATTTTATTAACGTTTCTACGCCCAAATCGGGTGCCGTTGTCAAAATACAAAATATTACTAAAATAAACAAAAGAGTTGTTGTTAAGCAAAAAAATTCTTCTAATAATTTATTTAATCTCACTCATTTATATTGGCAATTCAGACATATATTATACATTTTAAAGTAGAAGACTTTAAAATGATATTGCCAATATTTATGAGTTGCGTTCCTGGGACGACTTACTGAAAGATAGTTCATTCGATTACATGAAATCAACCCCAACTCAAGAATATCCGTCATAAAAAATTATAGCATGTGATCTGTCTTTAAAAAGACAACCAAATGCAACGACAGTAAAATTCTCGCGTTAGAGACTTCATAGTAAATCACAAGGGAAAACCAGGAAAAAACCTTGCGATACTATCCCGACATCGTAAGTATTTAGTCTTACATTAATTTACTCTCAAAAAATAATACCAAATTCTGACTTGTAACGTGTTTAAATTATAAATAATATTAATAATACTAGATATATAAGTAATACTAAAATATAAAATATGTACTAGCTCGATATTATTGATTTACTAATCTTGGTATTTTCTTTCTATTGACTTCCTCTTTCAGTATGGGTAACCACATCCTACTGCATTCTACCGAAGAATTTGCGACACAATTGGTTTCATTTAGCATAATTAGAGCCGCTTCTTTGATTTTTCTCTTTTTAAATACAAGGAAATAAGAGATGTAATTGTACACCAAATTAAACCAAAAAAAGCACCGGGCTATGACCTAATAACCGGCATTATAGTGCAAAAACTCACTAGAAAAGGAATCACAGCATTACTACAAATTTTTAACGCAATGCTAAGGCTGAGCTACTTTCCAAATCAGTGGAAAGTAGCAGAAATAATAATGCTTCCCAAACCAGGTAAAAACCCTAATGAAATATGCTCGTACAGACCCATCAGTCTTTTGCCAATCTTATCAAAAATATTTGAGAAACTTCTACTCAAGCGAATGCAGCCAATATTAACGGAAAAAAAGCTCATACCAGATCATCAGTTCGGCTTTAGAGCAAAACATGGCACAATAGAACAAGTCCACAGAGTCGTTAAACAAATTAGCAATGACTTAGAAAAGAAAAGGTATTGTTCAGCCGCATTCATAGATATTAGCCAAGCTTTTGATAAGGTGTGGCATCCTGGACTATTGTATAAAATAAAAAAAGGTTTACCTCACAACTTCTATCCATTATTAAAATCATACCTAACTAACAGATTTTTCTTAGTAAAACAGCAGTCTGAATATACTAACATCTACCACATAGAATCTGGAGTACCACAGGGTAGTACCTTGGGCCCAATATTATATTTATTGTACACGGCAGACATTCCCACTACAGAACAAACAACAGTATCAACATTTGCTGATGATACAGCAATACTAGCCTCCCATCACAATCCTGCAGGAGCTACAAGAAACCTACAAACAAACTTGAACAAAATAGGAGTATGGCTAAAAAAGTGGAAAATAAAAGCGAATGGATCCAAATCAATTCACGTTACTTTCACGATGAAAAGAGATCAGTGTCCACCAGTGAAACTAAATAACAGCCAATTAGCACAAGTTGATAGTGTGAAATACTTAGGCATGCACCTAGACAAACGCCTCACATGGCGAACACATATATTCAACAAGCGAAAACAACTAGGAATTAGACTGCAGCAACTATACTGGATTATCGGCAGGAAATCAAAACTGACAATTCAAAACAAAATACTTGTATATAAATCAATTCTAAAACCAATCTGGACATATGGAATCCAGCTATGGGGCACAGCGTCAAATTCAAACTTAGAAATACTTCAAAGGTTCCAAAATAAGGTTTTAAGAATAATAGTCAATGCCCCTTGGTACGTGCCAAATACAGCAATAGAAAGAGACTTGGAAATCCCCACCATCAAAAGTGAAATAAAACGACATAGTGAAAAATATCGGGATAGAGCAAATACGCATGTGAACCCCCTCGCGAGTGATCTATTTAACACAGTAGGTGAGGTGCGCCGCTTAAAAAAATTTAAACCAACGGACCTGATAAGCAGGTTTAACTAAGTGTACTCAGAATAACAAACAAATAACGGTTTTAAATAAATAGGTTAATTATGTAAAGGAAATAATTCACTGGAAATATTTCCTACATGTCCAATGTAAATATCCGACCATTTACTTATTGTCCTTCAATATTATATATGTGACAGATTGTAAATATACTGGGAGTTAATAAAAAAAAAAAAAATATTCTCCATTCTCGCGCATACGGGTAATTTTACCCGCATGCACGCCAATGGTGAATATAAAATTCTTAATTGTATGTCAAAAAATGCGCAATAACAACCTCTTCTACCAAATTTCATTTGCATATCTCAACCGGTTTTTAGAGCAATAAATAAATCGTCAGTTCGTAAGAAAAAACTCAACATTCCGTATCTCGGAAACGAAGCATATGCGGACATATGTTTATAAAGCAAACGGTCATTATTTTTTTATGCAGAATTACCCCTTAAAGTTTGTTGCACTTATTTAGAAACAACCTGTATTGATGAAGAACATGGCTAGTTGTTAAAGTACCTAACTTTTTTATTATCCAACATAAGCGAATGAATAAAAAAACAGAATGTTAAGAAAACCTGAGGCTATAGTTGGGTTTTAATATCAGTATTTTATAAATGCTAGAATATTCCACAGGGTGTGGTGAACTTTGAGAAAAAAAAACACAGTTTAATTGGTACACCTGGTATACAATGATAATTTACCTGTCTGGCAACAATATTATTACAGCGATATTGTTAAAGAATAAGGCTATAACATATTAAGAAAATCACTTAAATCGGACAACAGGTTTAGGAAATTCGAGACATCAAAAATGACCCATTTTGTGGGGTGGCCGTTTTTTGTGCCGATCAGTGTATTTATTATAGTTGTACATCTAAGTACGAGGTTAAATAGGAATATTTATAAGGTAGGTTAAAACGTTGAAATTTCGTTATGTATTAACGTAAGTATAATGATGGTGAAATTTTACGAATGAAAATTTATTACCTATTATTTAAATTCTTACAATAAATTATACAAGTAATTCATATAACCCTAGCTGACCTCTAAGGACGGTATGTATTCGATAGTTAATCCAGTATGATGTAAATTCAGTATAAGCGACAAATTTTCAGTGTAGAATGGAAATTAAAGTCCTAAATATCCGTAAATTTTGCATTAACCGTTGGATAAACGGGAACTACCGGTCAAGGTTAATTTTAAGTACAAAACCACTTAAATATCAACAGTTTTTCATAATTAGGTATTATAATCCACTAAACATCTTTACTTCACAACTATTTTTACTATTTTCCATACATCAAAGATATAAAAATACCGATTAATCATATTACGATTCAAATTACTGTACTCTCGTGACGTAATCGCGGGATTAATGTTCGTTGGTTAGTCGGAGTAGGCAACCGTAGTAAATTGTATTTATATCTGACTCTCATAGAGAGCGCTAGTTACAAGGTTAGTACCAAGTATTATTCAACATCACTTTTTTAAGTGAACTTAAAAATCATATAATTTTATACCAAAAACTCGATACTGTGTAGCGTTTTCGGAATATTTTGGATACTGGTACAAAACATAACATACAAATACTTCGATTGCAAAAGTTGTAAAATTAATTTGTTGCTTCGAGAACTGAAAAATGAGGCAAAATCTCAAGTAAAACAAAACTGATCGATAACTCATATCGGTATATGCATATTATTACATGACATTTCTGCAATCTAATGTAAAATTATATCTACTAAGAAAGTATTTACATAAACCACATAACTGAGTTTTCAACTTTTAAATGTAAGTATCGTCAGGGTTTTAAGTTAAATAAGATATGAAAAACTGTGTAGTCAATATTTTGATTTTCAATAATCGATTTTGAGTTTTACGATTAATACAGCTAAAAATAACATTACTCATTCTCATCGACATCATTCATTGATTACTCTTCACACTAACACTGTTATATTTAGATTAACTCTATAAAGTCTGACAAACATATTAGAACAGCTGAAAGAAAAGTGTACCATAAATATAAATATTATTATTGTATTAAAATGAACTTAAAGAATATCATATTCATGGTCATTACAAAACATCAAAAAGACAATGAGACAGTTCATATTACATAATAATATCCAGATATAAATTTTAGATAAATACAAAAACTAGGAACACTGTTTACTCAAAACGCAGAACAAACACAACAGATTAAAAGCAGTATAGAAATATAAGTCTGGATCCCGCGTATGAAAAAAAGTTGATTAATAGCAAGCTGAAAATTTTTTAATAGCTTAAGGGTATCTAGTCGGACAAACTTTGATATATAGGAACACTGGAACAGAGGAAGTTTTAATTGTGGAACAGGTTAAAAATTTGGAACGTCAGACTAAGAAAACGTCCATGTATTTTGTCGGACAGAACTTCCAATTAATTTGTTACCCTTTCATTAAACTGTCCTGCAAAAATCAGACTGCTATTTATCACCAACTGGGCATTTTAATGAGTGGAACACGTAGAACATGTCAAATGACAGGAATGATGACAGGTGGCAAATACCAGTTTGATTTTGGCATGAGAGTTTAATGGAAGGGTAACAAATCAATTGAAAGTTCTGTCCGACAAAATACATGGGACATTTTCGTGGTCTGGCGTTCCAAATTTTTAACCTGTTCCACAATTAAAACTTCCCCTGTTCCAGTGTTCCCATACATCAAAGTTTGTCCGACTAGACACCGTTAAGCTATTAACAAATTTTCAGCTTGCTACTGATTAACTTTTTTCATACGCGGGATCCAGACCTAATAGCAAGGGCAAAATTTGTGAAAATGAAACATCTATTATGTAGTAGAGACCTAAGAATAGATCTAAGGATAAGGTTGTTGCGCTGCTACGTTTTTACAACTTTACTCTACGGATCTGAGGCGGCATTGAAGCAATTAGAGCTTAAGAAATTGGATGCTTTTGAGCGTTGGTGTTATCGAAGGATGCTACGAATATCAAGGGTAGAGAAAATGAGCAATATCGAAGTCCTTGATAGGGTTAATAAGAGGGAAGAAATTATACAGACAATTAAGAAGCGGAAGCTTGAATATTTCGGTCATATAGTAAGAGGTTCTAGTTATAGTCTGCTACGTTTGATTAAAGAGGGCAAAATAAAGGACAAAAAATAAATAAAGTATCTTTAAGAAACTTAAAACCCCGTATTAATAAATTCGACTTCCTGTCTTACAACTTAAGAATACCAGCATTTTTTAAATACAGAGTGTCCCGGAAAATAGAGCGTTCCTTCAAGGTACCGGCTAAGTGCACCACTTAGAGCAAAAAAGTCTGATAAAATTTTTTTGTAAAGTCAACAGTTTTCAAAAAAATAATTTATTAATTTGAATGCAATTGATTAATGTCCACAGAAATGCAAATACAGCAGGCAACGCTGCGTTCCTTCTTCTGTGTAAAAATAATTTTACTGGAACTCAACTATCATGAATCATCGACAATTAGGCATAATATTATGTATTGATAAAATGCTGATAACAGTGATAGAAAAACAGCCTAATATTTGTGTTTATTAGATATCTAATAAATAAGGTTTGTATAATTAGTGTTTTAACTTACATGAAAAAATTTTATTACAATCGATTTAATCAAGCTACGTCTTCAAGAAGTATCTATCGGTAGAACATGTTACAAAAGATTTGAGTAGGCATTACATTTCTCCATTTAATCTTCTGGGAAGTTCGAGTGGCGCAATAAGATGATTACTAATAATCCCAACCCATACATTAATACTTTTGGCATTATTAAAGTAAAACACACAAACACCATTTCTCGTAAAACAAGCTTTATCTGCACACAACACTTTACACATTTTGTTTTGAAACCATCTACAAATCCTTAAACCTCGAGGTAAATCGCCTTGGTGTACCTAAATCTTGCACTAATTATACACTATACGTATTACGTAATTAACATGATACTTGCGATCGAAATCATGAGAATACCACAACAATACGATGTATTTCGGGTTACAGGTAATTATGATATGACTATTTGTGTTTACAATTTTAAATATCTTTGCTATGCCAAACTAAATAAAACTGCCGGGTTGCCAAATGTAAATTTTAGTAAAGACATTATTTTATTTTTTTGAGGCAACAGATGACTTTAGAAAAAAAATTTATAAGAAAGTTTTCTTTTAAATGGTGCATTCTACCCACACCTTTGAGGAACGCACTATTTTTCGGGACACCCTGTATATGTGACTTTCTTCACATTTTCCGGTGTAACTGCATAGGTAGACCGTACAGTACGTGGTTCATCCAATGTAGATATACGGCCATTACAAAATTCACGAAACCAAAATTTTACAGTGTATTTTGAAAAAGTATCAGTTCCATATTTAGCCAGCATTTCTTTTGTTTCCTTCGCTGTTTTATTTCTCAGTTAATATTGCACCTGTCAAAAATTTACTAATGGCATCATCGGGCTAAAATTTGACATGCATTCCTAAAAAAGGTCAGCCTTTCTGGAACTAAAGGAATAAAATAAATGTGGTTAGTTATCAGACCACCAGATATTAGGAGATATTGTGGACTTTTTATATTTTAGAAATCAAAATAATAGTAAAATATATGAACTGGCTTACTTTTAGCACATGTTGAAGATTTTTGTGTTGAATTTTTCTCTCTTTTGCTCTTAATTTGTAAAAGTCAGGTAGTCGAATAATTAAGTAAACGTTAAAACTCAAAAAACTAGAGACAGTTTAGTAGTAGAGCTATTCACCTGTCACAACTTGAGTTAACAAATGTCAGCCACAACTCTAAATTTTCTAAGATAACATCCACAGTCTATAACATGCTTACAAAATATTAAGATATATTTTAAACATCGACTTATACACGCAGCAGTGCTTCGTTATAAAACTATATGTGGCCCCATTTTATAAATAGTTGTCTTAGTGCCAAATGTCACAAATCACAATGTGCAAATTTCTTTTATACACACAATCTTCCGCTAGGCACGTAAATTAAAGCATGTCTTCGAGATTTTTGTAACAACAGGTTAAATACAATCATCGGCAATATAGATCCCAGTTGGACAAAAAATCTACAGTATCTAATTAACCCTTAAAATTACGTTATACCGACCACGAAAATCAACTTTAGGGTGAACGACAAACTTTGGTCATTCTTTATGTTTCAAGGTCGTTGAATCCGAATTTGAAGTTTATTTTTATCTAGAATTGGTGGAATATGTTCAAAAATCAAATTTTATGCAAAAATGCGAAAAATCAATTTTTATGATTTTTCAACTTTACCTCGCTGTATCTTTGGTCTCTGTAAATATTTCCTTTTGAGAATTTTACTGTAATCTTTAAAGTATTTAGATAACAAAGAGATTTGTGCAAAATGTTTATACAAATTAAAAGAGGAGTTGTTTCGTTAGTTTCATGTTTACTTAAAAAAGTTAAGTGACAAACTTTATAGTTCACAATTTTAACTAAAACAGCAATAAAGCTTAATTTATGAAGAAGTTTTCTGGAAATAAAATCTAAATACGCAACAGTAAAAAAGTTATGTGACTTTATAGACGAGCGGCACACCCCAAAAAACGCTTATTTCTCGAGATACTGACCACGGTGTGATGAATGGCTAATTATAGTCATACACTCACCGGCACAAAAAACCGCCACCCCAAAAAATGGGTCATTTCCAATGTCTTGTATTTCCTAAACCTGATGTCCGATTTAAGTAATTTTTTTAATATGTTATAGCCTTATTCTTTAACAATATCGCTGTATTAATATTGTTGCTAGACAGGTACATTGTCATTGTATACAGGGTGTACGAATCAAACTGTGTTATTTTCTCAAAATTTGGAACACCCTATGGAATGTTCTAGCTTTTATAAAATACTGAAATTAAAACCCAACTATAGCTTCAGGTTTTCTTAACATTCTGTTTTTTGACTCATTCGCTTAGGTTGGATAATAAAAAAGTTAGGCACTTTAACAACTACCCCTCTTTTTCGTCAATATAGCATGATAAAATAATGATAGTTTGCTTTATAAACGTATGCCCGCAAATGCTTTGACGATACAAACTGACGATTTATTTATTGCTCTAAAACGGTTTGTGATATGCAAATGAAATTTGGCAGATTTTAAGAGGTAGTTATTGCGCATTTTTTGGCATACAATTAAAATTTTATATTCACCATTGACGTGCATACGGGATATATCTAAAATTTTTATACCCGTATGCACGCCAATGGTAAATATAAAATTCTTAATTGTATGCCAAAAAATGCGCAATCACTACCTCGTAAAATCTGCCAAATTTCATTTGCATATCACAAACCGTTTTAGAGCAATAAATAAATCGTCAGTTTGTAAGAACAATTTCAACACCCCCTATCTCGGAAACGAAGCATTTAAGGGCATACGTTTAGAACGCAAACTGTCATTGTTTTATCATGGAAAATTACTCCTTAAAGTTTGCCGTACTTATTTAAAAACACCCTGTATTGACGAAAAACAGGGGTAGTTGTTAAAGTTCCTAACTTTTTAATTATCCAACATAAGCGAATGAAACAAAAAACATAATGTTAAGAAAACCTGAGGCTATAGTTGGGTTTTAATTTCAGTATTTTATAAAAGCTAAAACATTCCACAGGGTGTTCCAAAGTTTGAGAAAAAAACACAGTTTGATTCGTACACCCTGTATAGAATGACAATGTACCTGTCTAGCAACAATATTATTAGAGCGATATTGTTCAAGAATAAGGCTATAACATATTAAAAGAATTACTTAAATCGGACGTCAGGTTTAGGAAATACAAGACATTAAAAATGACCCATTTTTGGGGTGGCGTTTTTTTGTGCCGGTGAGTGTATTTTGTGTTTTTGATGGTGCTGAAAACGAAAATAAGGTTTATTTTTAATTTTACGTGGGGAATCATTGTCAAAATCGCAATTTTACCATAAAAATAAAAAAAATGAAATCACGTTTTTTTGCGTTTAACTCGCTACAACTCTGTTCCATTTTAATATTTTTTTCTGAAATTTTTACAGTATATTTTTCTTACCTTTCTTGACAATGGGACCTGCTTCAATCTTTCTGTCTTTTTATAATAAAAGTTATGAATTACTTAAAGTAAAAGGTGCAGATTCCTGAATTGCAAAGTTTAATCGCAAAAGTTGAGTGACAAAATTTGAAATTTAGCTTTTTAATCAAGTTTATAGTAAAAGATAGTGTACAAAGCACAAAATGTTTTATAGAAAAAAAGTGGTGCAACTTTTATTGTTAAGAAAAACGTGATTTCATTTTTTTATTTTTAGGGTAAAATTGCCATTTTGACAATGTTCCCCCATCTAAAATTCAAAATAAACCTCATTTTCGTTTTCCGCACCATCAAAAACATAAGGTTAGACCAAAATTTGTCATTCACCACACCGTGGTGAGTATCTAGAGAAATAAGCGTTTTTTTCTACTGCATATTTTGACTTAAAATTTTCCAGAAAACTTCTTCATGACCTATGTTTTAATGCTGCGTTAATTAAAATTATAAACTAAAAAGTTTGCCACCCAACTTTTTTAAGTAAACATGAAACTAACGGAATCTGACGACAAAATGTTTAAAAATTAACAAATTCTCTTTTAATTTGTTTAAACATCTCGGACAAATTTCATTCGGATCTAAATTCTACTAGAATAACACAGTAAAATTTTCAAAAGGAAATATTTACAGCGAGGTAAATATGAAGAATCATCAAAATTTCCACCAATTTTCCACCAATTCTAGATAAAAATAAACTTCATATTCGGATTTAGCGACCTTGAAAACATAAAGAATGACCAAAATTTGCCATTCACCTATCATGGTCGCTTTTTCGATTTCTAAGCATCAAATTAGGGATGTGCCGCTCGCCTGTAACGTTAATATGTATTTTTCAACTATAGGTAAAGTTTCTATTAAGCGTGGTGTCAGACAGGGACGTGTTATGTCACCGACATTGTTCAATGCTTACACCGAACCAATTTTTGAGGAAGTGTTAAATAATCATCGCGAAGGTGTTAAAATCGGTGGTGAGATTATTAATAACATCAGATACGCAGATGACACCGCCATAATGGCAGTCTAGAAGACATTGAAACCCTGTTGAACGCTGTAAACAACGAATGTACTGCAAAGGGCTTAACAATCAACGCAAAGAAACCAAAATGGTGGTCGGAAAAATTAATATCGAAGACTCAGTACTAAAATTAGTTAACAAAATCCTGGAAAAGGTGGAACACCTTAGATATCTGGGTAGCTGGATTCACTGCAGGGTTGAAAGTGGTGAGGAAATTTTGACCAGAATAGAACTTGCACGAAAAAGCTTTATTAGCTGGCGTTCTGTATTGTGCAGTAGAAGTTTGTCATTGACCACACATCTAATATTGAAGTGCTATGTCTGGTTCGTTTTGTTCCAAGGATGTGAAACCTGGACAACAAAAATGAAGAATCTCAACAAATTAGAAGCGTTCGACTTGCGGTGTTACCGTCGCATGCTCAGAATCCCGTAGACAGCACATCTAACGAACGTGTGCTAGAGACTATGCACAAAGAGCGAGAATTGCTTCGGTCATATAATGAGGGGACCTAAATATGGCTTCCTCCAGTTGATCATTCAGGGCAAAATCGAAGGAAGACGCTGGGTTGGAAGAATACAACTGTCCTGGCTGCGTAACATTAGACAATGGACAGGTCGAACGGTCGAGGACAGGTGTATATTGAAGATGATAATGACTAAATATATTTTGAGTCAAAATAAAATGGTTTATTGTTATTTATTTATTAATGTCAGTCACGTATATGCAATGTGAGCCTTTTCAAATTTGCTTGCTGGTGTAAAGGATTTATATTAGCATCAAAAAAATAAGAGTAATCCATATCGATTTAATTTTTAAAAGTCTTAAGCAAATATTATTTACATGCATTGTTTACATTTCGTAAATGGGTGACATTGATTTTGTAATCTAGGCCACGCATTTTGAAAACACCGAAGTCAGCAATTATACTGCTATTAGTAATTCACGGTCACATTCAAGTATGGTCAATCATAACAAACAATTGGGATTTATTTATAGTTACGTAAAAAGTAGGGAAAGAGATTATTCATTATTCAGAAACCGACGCGGTTTGAGTGGAGACGTTATCCATCCCGACACCAACTAGTTACTGTCGTACATGGTGACTTAAATAAATATATTTCGGTAATTAGTGTTTCAACTTAATCAACCCCATCATCGGGGGCTGCTACCCCCGTACCACCATACTGGAACACTAGTGAAATAGAAGTTTTTGAATTTTCTTTAGTAGATGTTTAATTGGACTGTCCAGTTTACAGTAGATGATACCAGTTTCTTTGACTAGCTGGAGAGGATTTATCAACACACTGTAAAAATCATCGCAGTCTAACATTAATTCAAGATGTTCTTCAGGAAAATCATCCACACATTCTTGAATTGCACTCGTGACAGTCTAGATCTATGCTTTTACAGTTTATTCTTAATTTGAAGCCTGAGGCATCTTTTGGGAAGACTTATACATGCGGATGATGACCAGTCATACTACAGTTTTCGGAAAGTATGGCTTTTAAGATACAAACTCAAATATACTTTTTAAAATCTGTTTAAATATCCAAAATTAAGTTTTGTTCAAACTTTAGGTATAAGCTTTTTATTTTATATCTATTTTTTGTAACAATTTCACGTAGTTATATTTATTAGACGCCAGATAAAATAGAAAATTGCAAAAATATGAATTTTTAAAAAGAATGGTCGTTAGATATATCGTAGATTTTTATGTATTACTGGGTTGTATGTTGCTTTAATCATTTTAGTTCAGACACTAAATATTTATGGCATCAACCACTATAAGAAATATTTAAAAAGAAGTTAATTGATACCATCAATAGTTTCACTCATACCAATACATTTAAAAAGTGATTTTATAATAATTGAACTACAATTACATCTGTTAAACTTTTCTTGTGAAATATAAGCAATATTTTTATTAAAATAATCTAAATGGATTCCATTCCATTGACAGTCGGGACATCATCAATGAACCATAACTGATGGCCCAAGACCTTCAACAAGACTTTTGGCCACTGCTGATGTTATAGAGAAACTAAACATAGCACTACTACATGTTGGTTTATAACGTTCTCCGCCGTTTTCCGAATTCCAATCGCCACTTCGTCCGGTAGTTCCATAAGTCATCTTCTATGTTTCTTTCTCTCAGCTCTTTGTCTATTCCTTCGCTCCAACTTTTTCTCAGTCTACCTCGTTCTCTCTTTTCTTCTGGTTGCCATTTTAGTACTTACTTGAAAGAATTTCTTTTTTTTTGGTCATTACCTTATTAAGTTAAACAGTTAAAATATGTTATCAGCAATTAATATTATTAATTATTTACGTGAGAGATATTAGTCAAACCTGTTAAATTTTGATTACTTCTATTTTTGTCTAAGGATAGTAAATAAGAGTATATTTCACGTAAGTGATTAATGTCTGATTTTTGTTAATGCAATTATCACATTGTGCTATACAAGCCATCTCCAGAAAGATTCTTTTAGTATAGTTTTTTCTACACCTAAAATTTTAAATGAATTATAGTCCATGGTATGATTATTATCATGTACATGTGTAGTAGCAAGAGTGCATCTTTCTGGATATAGTCTACAGTCACTTTTGTGAGAAGTAATTCGATCTTTTATCGATCTTGAACTTTGTCCGATATATTCTCTATCATAATCTGTACACGGGATACTGTAGATTACATTTGTTGTCAATTTTTTTGCTTTGGTATTTGTTGTTCATTCAATATTATTTGTATATGTCCGAACAAGAGAAGTTGTTTTGTTAATAAGTCATCCGTTATTGTTCGTTTGATTCCCATTATTTCTCTAATGCGTTCGTTGGTAATCCTTTCTCTTCTAGATCTTCCTCTTCTCCAAAAATCCATTTTCGTTGCTCTCAGCGTTGCCAGTGTTCTTTATCTCAGTGGCCAAACCTAATAGCTGTATAAAGCGATACTTTTCACTAGTCTCATATATCCGTTGTTGATTTTCTTTGCCAATGGATTAAACATAGTAACCTCCACGTATCCAATGTCATGTATATTGTAAACTAAAAAACCATGAGTGAAACTACTGACTCTCTATATTCTGATACAGTGAAAAATAGCAATGAAGATCAGGTTGTTGTAGATTTTGTTGAATAAGTATTTCAAACAAAATAACGTTTACAAGTATATTCTTAAAAGGTTACTTCATAGTAATATATTGTACAATTATAAAATAGAAATTAGTAAAATAACATCCATACGACAATTTTTTATATCACAAATAGACCTTAAAATTAATATGTACAGTGGACCTTCTTCACAGAGCTGGCCATTATTTTAAATGCACAATAGTGGGTGAAGTTTGAAAGTCTTATAAATGTAGTACAACTTTAAACAATTGTTTGAGATTTAAATATAGTACTCAGAATTCAGTGGCCAGCTTGTTATGCAGACCTAACACCAAGTAGTTTTTTGTTTACTTCGTGGGCAACAAAATTTCTGCTCACCTTCATGAAGTAGGTTAAAAGTAGCAAGATTTGTGAATTTTTGAGATCATTTATGAACTTGTTAAGGCTGAAAGATACGATGTTTTTAAACCATTATTTGTTGAATTGTAGATAATATTTCTTGATAAATAAGCTAAAACCAGAGTAAGCTTATAATGTTGTAAGCTATATCGGTTATAAATTAATTTGTTGGAGTTCAACCTTGTATATTATAGTATAATAAGAAGATTAAAGACCTAGGAGAAAAAACATGAAAAAGTGGTGAGCCTCATATAATCATTTTAACAATACAAAACACTTAGTTTTTTCTGTAAGGCATAACCCTATTAGTAATATGTTATTCAACATGACAACAAAATATGACCGACTTATCTCATGAATTAGCTGTAAAATCTTGATTTGGTTCCTGAACCTGCAGTTAGGCTCTGGAGAGATCGATTGGAAGATTTCATTGTTCTGCATGATAATGCACCTACGCATACTAGTAGAGTGACTACAGACTTCCTTGAAGCGGAAGATATCTCGGTTCTGGAGTGGCCTGCTTTCCCACCCGACTTTAACCCTATAGAGCATTTGTGAGATATGCTTAGAAGAAAAATAAAACAAAACATAAATAAATAAAAACAATTTTAACATCATTCTAATTGACTAAAACAAATAGTTTCGATTTCTTATTTGAAGACATTACTGTTTCCTTTAATTTTTATGTAATGGTGATTACATAAATTGTTTTAAAATAAATATTGTTTGACTTCTAGACGGAGAGGCAGCGCTGAAAAATCTCTTTGAATTTACTAAAGCTAAATTTTTCATAGTTGATTACTGTGATTGTGTAGAGAAACATACTGCGGTTGGTCAAGCGAAACGTAGAACAGGGGTTACTGAGAGGGTATCAAAGTTGCTTTCGTACGAAGGTAATTAAATCCATTTACTAAGGCTGAAAATCAGTACACACATTCTAAATTGAATATAAATAAAAGTTATTATAGTCGGTCAGCTGTATGACGGGACAGAGCCGGTCGGTCGACCCTAATGAATGTGCAGGGTTATTCACTATATTTTGACCCCCTTGTAAACTGCTTTATGGACAGAATTAGAAAAAAATGTAAAATACAAAAGTTATTCGATTTTTTAATTATGATTCTTTAACATATACATCGTACTAGTGACGTCATCCATCTGGGCGTGATGACGTAATCGACTATTTTTTTAAATGAGAATAGGGGTCGTGTGCTAGCTTATTTGAAAGCTTATTCAATTCTCTATACAGTACTATAAACATTAAGATCATTATTTATACAGGGTGTCCAAAAAAAATTTGAATTATTAATTAAACAATTAATTTAATTAAAAAAAATTTTTCGGATACCCTGTATAATTAATCATGTTAATGTTTATATTACTGAATAGGGAATTGAATATCCTTTCAAATGAGCTAGGACTCGACCCCTATTCCCATTTACAAAAATAGTCGATTACTTCATCACGCCCAAATGGATGACGTCACTAGTACGATATACAGGGTGTCCAGAAACTCTACCGACAAACGAAGACAGGAGATTCTTCAGATAATTTTAAGATAATTTAACCCAATTCACTTAGTCCGAGAATGCTTCCTAAGGGAGCTAGAGCTCTTTGAAGATGGCGTATTGTAATTAGTTTTTCTTAAATACCTCCAGAATGCTTATATTTAGAAAAACAAAAATAGGTACGCGTATTTATCTTCAAGATATAAATCTAATTCATCTATTGCAAATTTCTAGTACCGATCATAGGCGTCCGTTTTAGGTAGGGCAACGGTTATTTTGTCGTATAACTTTTTTATCTTTAACTTTTATGCATTTCTGACAATGGATTATTAAATTGTGAAGTATTCTAGTACTAAAAGGTACTCTTGTTTTAAATCGGTAGGACACACCGTTTTCTAGAAAAATCGATTGGAAAATTTTTCGCTTTATGAATTAAAAAAAAATTCAAAAAAAAAACTGTTTAGAAAGACGAAAACTGGTACATTTATTTATATTACAGAGATAAATCGATTTCATTAATTGCGAATTTCTAGTACTGGTCATAGGCGTCCGTTTTGGGTAGGTCAACTGTTATTTTATAGCATACCTTTCTTGTCTTGAATTTTTGAGCATTTTTGACACTAGATTATTAAATTATGAGGTATTCGAGTACTAAAAGTTACTCTTACTTTATGTTGGTAAAATACTTCGTTTTTTGTTGAAAAGTTCTTTCAATTTTTTTCAAATTCCAAAAACAAAAAACTTTCAAATCGATTTTTCTAGAAAACGGTGTGTCCTACCGACTTAAAACATGAGTACCTTTTAGTACTAGATTACCTCACAATTTAATAATCCGGTGTCAGAAATGCATAAAAGTTAAGGACAAAAAAGTTATGCGATAAAATGCCCGTTGCTCTACCCAAAACGGACGCCTATGACCGGTACTATAAATTTGCAATGGATGGAATCAATTCATCTCTGAAAGGTAAATATGCATAGCAATTTTGGTTTTTCTAAATAGAAGCGTTCTAGGGGTATTTAAGAAAAACTAATTTCATGACGCCATCTTCAAAGAGCTCTAGCTCCCTTAAGAAGCATTTTCGGACTAGATGAATTGGGCTGAATTATCTTAAAATTATCTAAGGAATCTCCTGTCTTCGTTTGTCGGTAGAGTTTCTGGACACCCTGTATATGTAAAAAAATCAAATTTAAAAATCGACTAACTTTTGTATTTTACATGTTTTTCTAATTCTGTAAATAAAGCAGTTTACCAGGGGGTCAAAATATAGTGAATAACCCTGTACATTTACTGGGGCCGACCGACCGGCTCTGTCCCGTCATACAGCTGACCGATTATAATAACTTTTATTTATATTCAATTTAGAATGTGTGTACTGATTTTCAGCCTTAGTAAATGGATTTAATTACCTTCGTAGGAAAGCAACTTTAATACCCTCTCAGTAACCCCTGTTCTACGTTTAGCTTGACCGACCGCAGTATGTTTCTCTACACAATCACAGTATCCAACTGTGAAAAATCTAGCTTTAGTAAATTCAAAGAGATTTTTCAGCGCTGCCTCTTGGACTATTCGTATATTGTTTTTTTTAATTCGCTTGATGATTTTATATAAGTTTGAATGTAGGTAGCTACAATAGCTTGTATTTTATTATTGACGCCAAAATGTTACAACGCTACAATAATGGCAAGGATTGAAAATATGTCGATTCTTAAGAAACCGATAAAAGTATGATTGACATTAAAGTTGTTTGTTATATAAGACTATCAAACTTCTTGACAATGCTTTCATTGAGAGATAAACACACAATTCTTTTAATATCCCATATATAACTCAGTTATTATTTAGAAGCAAAAAAGAAAGCACGGGACAACTCTGTATGCTTTTTGCGTGTATATACTTTTTCTCAGAGGCTTTTTTCAGTGCGTCACAGTTTTTCGATTTCTTTCTAACGCAGTTGGAAGTGACAGAAAAAGGTACGTCCGTGATTATACTTAATTATAATATTTATTCTAGTTGTTGATAGATGGCGTTATAATAAACAAAATTAGTTTACATATTATCTATATGACTGTAATCTGTACAATTTATACGACTATACAAATCAAAGAACATACCTTTTTATAAATGCAATAAACACGATTGATTTGTTTTTATACCAAATTGCAAATAAAAGGGTTATACTGAAATGACCTCTTCATATTTGGCTGATTACGATTCTGACAACTGTCAGATTTAACTAAAATATCATGCAAGGATTCTCTACATTCTTAAAATGATGTAGGTATGATGTCAAAATTAATGCTAACACTGAGAAGAACTTTATATTTTAGTCGTATAGATATGTACAGTCGGAAAAATGAAAGAATGCCCATGAACGATCATATTAATTACTTATTTTGTATTTGCTGTCTTTTTTTATAAATAACAAACGTTTGTTATAGACAAAGACAGCAAATACAAAATAAGTGATTGATGTGATCGTTCATGGGTATTTCATTTTTCCGACTGTAATAATATAAAAAGGAATTAATTCCTCTCATTGGCTGTATACCATAATAAAAATTACTAAAGAAGTAAAAATCTTCCCTTGTAGATGGTATATAATTGATTTAAATTTTTTTTCTAAAATAGATCCAAGTTGGACTCAAAGTACTCAAAGGGTATATCACTAGTACATTACAAACAAACGTTTTCGGACTAATCAGTCCATCATCAGGTTAAAGCCTAAAATAAGTAAACCACTGTATAAAAATGACAAAAGTTGAAATTTTGACAGTTAAAAAAGTCAGTAAAATTAAGACATGTGGTTACTTACTCCAGATCCAAAGCAGTTGAAACTAGCTACTGAGGTAGGTCGAATGACCTTACCAATATAAAATATTAGCCATCTCGGCTACATCGAGAGCGACAATAAGTCGATGTTAAAAAAATAAGGTATATTTAAACCAACATGGAGTCTTCATCTTGGCTTCAAACTACATGGTTATGTTGAAGACTCCATGTTGGTTTAAAAATACCTTATTCTTTTAACATCGACTTATTGTCGCTCTCGATGTAGCCGAGATGGCAAATATTTTATATTGGTACGGTCATTCGACCTACCTCAGTAGTTAGTTTCAACTGCTTTGGATCTGGAGTAAGTAACCACATGTCTTAATTTTCCTTACTTTTTCAACAGTCAAAATTTCAACTTTTGTCATTTTTATACAGTGGTTTACTTATTTTAGGCTTTAACCTGAGGATCGACTGATTAGTCCGAAAACGTTTGTTTGTAATGTACTAGTGATGTACCCACTTTGAGTCCAACTTGGATCTATTTTAGAAAAAAAATTTAAATAAATTATATACTATCTACAAGGGAAGATTTTTACTTCTTTAGTAAGATATGTAATAGGTCAATCATTTTTCCGATTATAGCGCCATCTATCAACAACGGGAATAAATGTTATAAATGTGTATAATCACGGACGTACCTCTTCTTCTGTCACTTGTGACGCACTAAAAAAAGCCTCTGAGAAGTACCACAGTATACATTTATAAAATTGTGGCGAGCCTCACCCAGCCAGCAAGCTTGCATCTCCCACTTCTGTACAATCTATCATAATTTCCTCAATGGACGTACCTATCAACGTTTTTTTAACCAAATTTCTCCAACTTTACTAACCAACAACGTCATTTGGACTTACAAAATTCAGACTTTACCAAAAGCTGGATCAAACCTTTCACAAAAACCAAAACTGGCTAGCTCTGTTTTTGATGCTTAGTTTAAAAATTCAAGAGACTTTGGTTTTTCTTAGCGCAGATTTGTTAAAGTTGCAAATTGCACCGAGGAGTTCGGAACGGTCTTTGTCTGAGTTGGCCGCCGGGGGCTGGCTGGAGCCGTTGATAATCAGGGGCGGCGGGGGTGGGATACCGTCCAGGGGCGGCGCAGGTGGCGGTGGTGGAGGCGGCGGAGGAGGCGACGGAACGTTTGAACCTACACAAAAAATATTATTAGTTATATAGTAAGAAATTTACTATCTGGTTAAAAAAAATGGTTCAAACATACAAATATATTACTGACATGACACCGACTCCACAGAAAGACAAAATCAACCCAATAAACACGCTAGTTAGGAAAATTAAGGGAACTTAATACCTTAAAGTTATTATTTATGTCTTTTTTGTAATCTGAGTTTATCTTTTTATCTCTTTTGGTTGGTTTTTTATTGGAAGTTCCCTTCTAAGGCAAATTTCCCCTCCCAAGGTAAATTTCTAGATCCGCCACTGCCTCTGGCACGAAAAAATCTTTAATTCTAGTCCGCAATTCCAAAATGGCAGACGGTGAATATGTTCGACTCCTTCAGAATTACCCATATGTACGCATCTGGTGGTGTTAGTTCTGGTGAGTGGCAACTCCCAAAATGATCACGCAGTTTTCGAAGACACTCCCTGGCAGTGCGACAGGTTGTCCCGTCCTGCTGAAACCATTGTTGATTTTAGGCTTGGACCGTTTTCGTGACCTTTTCCGTATGACCGAAAATAGTACTCCACCATAAAAATTTTTTCTGCAAAACTGAGAACCATTCTGAAGCACCTAACATTATCACGACATTAAAATATAGCTCAGTAAATGAACGGGAAATTCGGCGATACCGTGTAATTTTCAGGGGCAACTCCGAATTGCATGAAAATTTGTATTTAGGTTCTACTTACTCTCCACTTCAAAGTTGAAATTGTGCCGTTGGTTGCTTTTACTTGGAGGGTGACAGTCACCCCTTCTCGGGGGTGAAAAAACATACGTTCAAGATAAGACCGGAAATTGATAAATTGACTGATTTTAAGCAACTTTTGTTCTATAGAGTTTTTTACGTAAGTCAATACTTTTCGAGTTATTTGCCACTGAAAATGTTGATTTTTCGACAAAAAAACTACGTTTTCAGACGGTTTTTCGCAAATAACTCAAAAAGTAAATATTTTATCGAAAAAAATATCCTTAGCAAAAGCGTAGCTTATAAAAAACACAAAAAAATGGTGTATCAGTAAAGTCTATCAATCAAATAAAAACAAAGTTGTAGCTCATGAAAAATACGTTCTTATTCGTCTAATTCCAAATCGAATATTTCAAGGTGAAATCACCGAAAAATTAAGCATTTATGAGAAAAACCCATTTAAACTTTTTTAAAGTGTTTATAAAAAGCTTTGTTTTAATTGGTAACAAAAGTTTTAGCATTAAAAATAAGCGAGTTACGCTCAAAATAAAGTTGGCCCTCTTTTTTTTTTGTAAAAAGTCATGAAAATCTCGCCGTGTTTAGCTCCCCAAATGAAATGAATCGTTACCGCTTTACAAACAATAATGTACTTATCTATCTATTTTTTATATGATCTGTCAGTCTCACCGGTTTAAAGTGTTTATTTTTGAAAGGGTTATAATTGAGAAAGCTTGAATGGGTCACTAATCACGAGTGTATGCAAATTTTGAACAGCCATATCTTAACCAATTTTTGTCTTACGGAGAAACAAAATGAAACTAGCATATTTATAATAGCAAAACCTACATTTTTTTTACTCTTTAAGATTTTTCTTATCACTAAAACTTTTTAAGTTATTTTGAAAAAATGAAATTTTTCAAAAATTTTTAGAAATTTTTTTTTTACTATAAAACCAAATGTTTTTAAAAAATAAGCACTTCAAACCAATCAAACTTACAGATCATATAAACAATACACATACAGTTAAAATAGATGGTTAAGCCAAACGATTAATTTTATTTAGGCTGCTAAATAGAGGGAGGTTTTCACGAGTTTTTTTACCAAAAAAAAGGGGCCAATTTTTTTTCAGTGTAACTCGTTTATTTTTGATGCTGTAAACTTTTGTAAAAAACAAATAATAAGCTTTTTTCGATACTTTAAAAATGTTAATAAGGTTTTCCCGAAAAACGCTTCTTTCTTCGGTGATTTCGCGTTGAATCATTCGATTTGGAATTAGACGAATAAGAACGTATTTTTCATGAGCTACAACTTTGCTTCTACTCAATTTGTACACTTTACTGGTACACCATTTTTTTCGTTTTTTTTATAGGCTACACCTTTGCTAAATATATTTTTTTCGATAAAATATTTACTTTTTGAGTTATTTGGGAAAACGGTCTGAAAACGTAGTTTTTTGTCGAAAAATCAACATTTTAAATTGCGAATAACTCGAACAGTATTGACTTATGTAAAAAACTTTATAGAACAAAAGGTGCTTAAAATAAGTCAATTTATCCATTTCCGGCCTTATTTTAAACACGCGTTTTTCACCCCCCGAGAAGGGGTAAATGTCACCCCCCAAGTAAAAGCAACCAACGGCAGAAATTCAACTTTGAAGTGGAGGGTAAGTAGAACCTAAATCCAAATTTTCATGCAATTCGAAGTTGTTCCTGGAAATTACACTCCAAAACGGTCATTTATTGGGCTAATAGATACATTATAACGACGTTCGGGAACCACTCAGTACGTTTCGGCGCCCGACACATACGAATTACAGTATTTATATATATTATATTTGCCAACCTAAAAATTCCTCAATATGGTGTGCTTACGGTTTTCTGTTGGTAAATATTTGCATAACACTACAGCATAACAAAGAAGAATCTGGTGTAAATTATGTCAAAATTGTCAAATCGTTTAAAATATTAAATGTCCTACCTGTCGTTGAAGGTGGCGTCAACGTTCCAATAGATGTCGCACCGCTACTATTCACGCTCTCAGATCTTTCTCCATTAAGACTATTTGCCTTCTCCAGTCTTTTGTTTTGTTTATGTTGCTCTTTGGCTAATCTTTCCTATAAAATAATAAGAATAAAACGTAAACAAATGTAAATAAACATATGACCCTGTGGCGACACGCTTCAATTACTATTTTGCTAATTTTAATTTTTAATAACTTTTTCAAAATGAAATAACACGTATGCATAAAGGACCTGTTAAATTTTAAGAAACGAAATATATCAGTATTCAGATAAAATGCCTTCTCAGCTTTTAAAACACCAGATGTTGATGGCCTGTTCAGTTTATGTATGGGAAACGCAAATTCCATAATAGATTACGCGACGATAAAGTTCCAGCCTCCTTATGTCAATAAATCAGTCTTCAACTTCTTTAAAAACCACAGAAATGTAAAACTAATGTTTTTAGTTCATCCACAGGCAGTCTGACACAAACCCTCGTCCCGCAAAGAATATCAAACCCTCTTACGAGATATAAGCACGCCTTTTTAACCAAAAATAAATAAATATAATATTGTTCGTTGTCTTACACTTATTTTAATTTCATTTAATTGATTCCGTAAACCACCAACGGAACAGATCCGATAAGTTCCGCTTATTACTGTAGTCTTTTGGACCGTGATCGAGCTGCCTATAGGTCCAAAAGACGGAGATGTCCTATTCGAGGTGTGTTGCTCTTGCAAGACAACGCCCGACCGCATACAGCTGACAAGAAAAAATAGCGGAAATGCATTGGACTCTCGTTGAACATCCTGCATACAGTCCTGATCTTTCACCATGTGATTACCACATGTTCGGTCCATTAAAGGCCTTTTGATGATGATAATCAAGTGGAGCAATTGATTAGATACCCCTCATTCTTTTTATGAAAATGGAATACAGAAACTTGGAAAATGCATACAGAAGAAAGGAATGCATATAGAACAAGCTGAAAATGCGAGCATTATCATAACGAAAACTTTGTTTATTTACGTATTTTAATTCATAATATGGAAAATTGCTATTATGAAAAGTAGTTTAGAATTAATAATTATGTTTTAATGTGCAATTATATCATTCTAATTTAAATGTTATGAACTATAATAAAGGTAGTTTACTCTTGATCGAAATTCATATTTTTTATATAACTCGTATAAAATTAATAAAATTTTATATGGTTGCATCATAAACCCTAGAACATGAAGAGCTTTTTATGAAGAGTAACTTTTCTTCGTCAAATTAAAAATAAAAAAGTTATAAATGAAAATGTTGTTGGTATCCATAATTTGAGAAAAATCTTCAAATATCTTTTTCCATTAGAAGGATGTAATTGCACATATCAGACCATAATTTTTTATACCAAACAATATTATTTAATATACTGTCGGTTCGCTAAAAGACACAACTGGCTAGTGATTTTAGTCAATAATTTTGCCAATTATGCAAAAAAAAATGATTACTAATTAGTTAATAATTACTAAATAATTAGTAATTTTGCCAATTTTGACAAAATTCGCAAAAAACAAAATAATTACCTACTAAAGTCACTAGCCAGTTGTGTCGAGTTTAGCGAACCAACTATATTTTAATTTCATAGCAAATGGAACAGTACATTTATCATAAAGGGGAGGCCGTAGGTATACTCGTATAAACCTTTTTAAAGCTGTTAATAAATTATTGCTTTTAAAATATACTCAAATTGTATTTTTGAACATCTTATTTATTTTATATAATAATTAAATTCACTATCAAAAATGTCATTGATGTTATATTAATACTTAATTTAAAATTTAGTTTGACATTCACGAAGTGTAAAACTCAAATGTAAATAACCTATGCTTTGCTTAACAAATCGAGATTAAAAAACTAGCCTATTTATTAGCAACGATTTCAGCTGGACGTGTAGTGTGTCGGAAGAAAATAAAACGATTGTGACGTCACATTTTAGACTTTAAGGTCGATTATCTCGAAGACGGTTAGAAATATCGAAATGCCGTTTTCAGATTTGGATTCAGAAGAAGAAACTACATAGGAATCCATCGATAAATCTGATCTGAGTATTGCAGGAGCGGCAACGCAATAACACACACACTTTTGCGAATTTATAAACGAAATGTTTTCGTTGAAAATGAAGTACAGTGGAACCCCGTTAACTCGGATTAATCGGGACCGCGGCCCGGGATCCGGGTTATCGAAAATTCGGGTTAGCCGGAGAAAATGGTAAAAATTATTAAAATATGGTATGCTTACAGATAAACTCCGTTATAATTGGCACACAGACACTTGTAAACCACGTTCGCGTTCCACACATACAAAGCGTCGTCGAGAGTCTCATTTTTAGCTTTCTTAGCTTTGCACCGATTGTCCAAACTGTCTTTTGTTATCATTTTGAAACAAAAACAACATTTTAAGTTTTATTGCCATTACGTAGACAAAAAATCACGCAAACACAACAAAATCTGAATATATTTACGCGGAACGAACAATGAAACTTTACTACACACACACAATACCGTCTCGCAACGAGAACGAACTTATGTTATTTAATAAGAGTGAAGACTAAGAGCATTGTTTGAAAAATAATTTTTTAATAGTCTTTTCTAAACAATGCTAGACAGTTTCAAGTAAATAAAGGATACTACAGATGCCTATTGGTTTCGATAACACGAGAGTGAGCGTTGTCTGCCATGCCAGTTATTTTTACTAAGGTATATTATGTATCAAATTACACAAATACGCATTATCTCTCATTGTATAATGTGTTTGACATTGAAAATTGAAACGAATGAACTACATATAGGAATTCGCTAAAGCGACAAATTTATACGAAGAAAGTTTATTATGATAAATAAAATTAGCCTGAAAAATATAAGATATTATAGTATTCGAACAATATGTTTATAAGGAAAGATAAAAGAAAATATTTTAAGATGTTGAAAAGAAATTGGAAAATCCAGCATAAAGGACATACATTTTTATTGTTGTAATGTTTGTCTGATAAAAATCGGTCCGGGTTAGCCGGACTTCCGGGATATCGGGGGCCGACTTATCGGGGTTCCACTGTATTGTTTAATTGTTGTAATTATAATTCAATAAAAAGTTATTAGCAAAGGTCGGTTCATATTTGATTCACCTCTCTTATAATCAACAAAATTCAGAACCTGTTTTATGAGCAGAGAATATTTTTGTAGTGTACAAACACTTACCAGTTTATGTCTAGCTTGCTTCTTCTTCTCCTCCTCGCAGCTCATCATCTCCTGCACTTTGACCAATCTCTTCTGACTTCTCACCATCTTCTGCTCGTCCCGCAATCTGTCCTCAATTTTGTTGACGGCAAGTTTGATTTGTTCCTTCGTCGAAGTGGGTACTTTAAAATGCGCTTTATCGGTTGGCAGAAGCGTTAGATGCGCCGTGGAAAAGAACGCATCAACGAGAAGATCGTTTATGGTCGGCAGACCGTTTTTGCAACCTTCAGAAGAGAGGATTCGGGCTACTAGGTCTTCTAAAAAACGATTGAGAGATTTAATAATGTTCAAACATACAGGGTAGCGAAAAAGTATGACAACACGGTAATTTCTCGGAAACTGCTAGAATGCGGTTTTCGAGACCGGTAGAATTTCGGTTCTAGAAGACCGGTTTTTCGGTAGATTTCTCTAATGCTAATATAATACTTACTTTTCTAATATTATAGTGGAATTACATTGTTGTCGAATCTCCCGTTTTTCTGGAAATCTAATGAACTTTCTTATTTTAAAATGACTGTATATTTTTTGCGTTTTGAAGTCCTTAAGAAATACTAATTATTTTTTATGTTATATTCCCTATACCCAAATGCCATAATTTCGGAGTTGTTGCTACATTTACTTAAACAAAAATTTTAAACAAATTATAAAAATCAATTTTTTCGGACCGGGTAGACATTATTTTAGGTTCATTGTATCATTGGGGACAAAAAAGTCCATATGTATTTTTTCTCTACTGGTAATCGACAATTTAAAACTAAAAAAAAATCGAAAAATGACGATTTTTAAGGTTTAAAAACAAAAATAAACAAGCTGAAAATAGCATTATCATAACAAAAACTTTGTTTATTTGCGTATTTTAATTCATAATATGGAAAATTGCTATTATACAAAGTTGTTTAGAATTAAAAATTATGTTTTAATGTGCAATTATATCATTCTAATTTAAATATTTTGAAATATAAAGGTACTTTACTCTTGATCGAAATTTATATTTTTTATATACCTCGTATAAAATTAATAAAATTTGATATATGATGGTTGCATCATAAATTTTAGACCATGAAGAGCTTTTTATGAAGAATAACTTTTCTTCGTCAAATTAAAAATAAAAGAGTTATAAATGAAAATGTTGTTGGTATCCATAATTTGAGAAAAATTTTCAAATATTTTTTTCCATTAGAAGGATGCACATATCAGACCATAATTTTTTATTCCAAACAACATTTCATATGGTCGGTTCGCTAAACTCAGAGACAACTGGCTAGTGATTTTGGTCAGTAATTTTGCCAATTTGACAAAAAAAAATTACTAAATAGTTAAATAGTTAATAATTACTAAATAATTAGTAGTTTTGCAAATTTTGGCAAAATTGGCAAAAACTAAAAAATTGCCTACTAAAATCACTAGCCAGTTGTGTCCGAGTTTAGCGAACCGACTATAATAACAATTTTCATTTCATAACAAATGAAACAGTACATTTATCATTAAAGGGGAGGCCGTATACTCGTATAAACTTTTTTAAAGTTTTTAATAAATTATTGCTTTCAAAATATACTCAAATTGTATTGTTGAACATCTTATTTATTTTATATTATAATAATTAAATTCACTATCAAATGTCATTGATATTTTATTAATACTTCATTTAAAATTTAGTTTGACATTCACGAAGTGTCAAACTCAAATGTAAATAACCTATGCTTTGCTTGACAAATTCAGATTAAAAAACTAGCCTACTTACTAGCAACAATTTCAGCTGACGGTTAGTGTGTCGGCAGAAAATAAAATGATTGTGACGTCACATTTCAGACTTTGAGGTCGATTATCTCGAAGACGGTTAGAAATATCGAAATGCAGTTTTCAGATTTGGATTCAGAAGACAAAACTACATAAGAAACCATCGATAAATCTGCTCTAAGTATTGCAGGAGCGGCAACGCAATAACACACAGACTTTTAGAATTTATAAACGAAAAGTTTTCGTTGAAAATATTATTTTTGAAACTACGAAGTGTCTAAATTCAAGTTCAAACTTTATTTTATTAATTACCGATAAGTCATTTGGGCTTATTTCATTTTAAAACATTGTTTTTAGTTGTTAATGTAGTCCGATCACCCGTCCTCTCATATGCGCTTAATTAACAATTATGTTTTAAAAAAATGTTTTAGAACAAAACGTGCCAAAAATTGTTATGTGGAGCTGATTTTGGCTTGGTTTGAGCTTGAATTTATGTGCTTCATAATTTTAAAAATTATATTTTTTACTTGTTTCTTTAAACCTTGAAAATCGTCATTTTTCGTTTTTTTTTTTTTTTAGTTTTAAATTGTTTGTAACAATTTTTGTTCCCAATGATCCAAATAATTTAAAATAATGACTACCCGGGCGTACAAAATTGATTTTTATAATTTTTTAAAGTTTTTTTTAAATAAATGTAGCAATAACTCAGAAATAATGGCATTTAGGTATAGGAAATATCAAATGAAAAATAATCAGTATTTCTTAAGAACTTCAAGAACGCAAAAAATATGTAGGGTGTTCCATTTGAAATAAGAAAGTTCATTAGATTTCCAGAAAACCGAAAGATTCCCATGGGTAGAGGGCCATAGCTTTTCGGGTGCTTTAAACTATATATTGTTATCTATAGTGTACAAAATGATGTGTATAAGATCTTCATGTCTGACCCCCCTGAAAATGTTTATATGGGCGCCCATGATTGGGGTACAGCACTGGTAAATGGAAGCGCAAGATTGTAGAAGATATAAAACTATAGTGGATATGGCGAAAACTCTCTCCGACTTGTAAAGCCAGTCAAGAAGAAGAACTATATATAGATGTCTTTACTATCTTCATTATTGAAACTTATAAGTCATACTTACTTAGTTGGGTGTGCTGGTAATATGGCATATTATCGGCCACGCTTTCATGCAAAGGAGATCCAAACATCATTTCATAGAGTACGTGTCCAAAACAGTAAACGTCTACGGCTTCCAGATTGTTAATTTTTTTGTGTTGCATAAAATATGGTCGATAAAAGGAAGGCACACCCAATATACCATTTTCTATATCGAGAAGTCTCACCCTATCATTATCAATGATTATGTTTCCACTATGTAGATGACCTGTAAAGGAATGTTTATAATTACAATGCAATAAAAAATAGTTAGAAACATTTCTTTAACCCAGCATCTTATGCTCTAACCGTCTAACCAAAAACTTGCTATTTTTAATTTAATGTCTGAATAAGCTACAATACAAAAAATAAAATGAAAATGCCTTAATATTTTATTCAGGATCTTTTTGTTGCACATATAAATACAGTAATAGCCATTTGTCTTAAATAATCTACTACTGTCAAAAATATACAATCTCAGTAATTCACACTTGTAGCAAAAATTTGCTGTTAATGAATAGTATGGCATATTTTATAACAAATAAATAACACAATATATTTTACCTCTTACCCTAGCCAGTGAAGTGTACTTAAATTTTTTAAAAATATTTGGTGTCACTTCGGTATGCGGTCTACCGTCTAATATGTGGTCTACGGCAATTTAGCTGATTCGGCATGCGGTCTACGTACAAAAACAAATTAGAGAAACTATTACAAACATTACTATTTTATTATTACTAACAGCTTCACTGTTCAATTGGTAATTATACAAAGAGTCTACATTCTACCACATCCAATACTATTTTAATATTAAATATCATGCAACCGCAGTAAATATCGGTTTTTGCCTGAAAGGAGGAAGACCTAACCCTTCGGTCCAAACCCAACTTACGGGTATTAGAGTGAGAGAACCGCAGGGCAGGAGGTATTTGACCGCTGCGCGCAATCACAACCCACCCTTTTTATTATCACTAAACGGTCTTTTCAGCGTTTTAAATTAACACTCAAGGCCCATTTCGTTGATTCAAGTTTATATAGGCAACCCAAATTACACGCCGCTAATCCTCGGTTCGGGATTTAGACAGAATAACACGTGAAGTGTGAAGTAAAGCACAAGTATGACAAGTAAAGTATAAATATAAATAATAAATAAAAAGTTTGTAATAGTTTCTCTAATTTGTTTTTGTACGTAGACCGCATGCCGAATCAGCTAAACTGCCGTAGATCGCATATCAGACGGTAGACCGCATACCAAACTAGAAACTCTGCCGTAGACCGCATACCGAAGTAGCACCAAATATTTTATCTACTGCTACAAGACAAGAGTATAAATACAGGTGGAATATAATTGCAACGTGATGGTGCTTCACCACATTACAGGCGCATAGTTAGTGATTTTTTATCCAACAATAATTTTCTAAATAGATGGATGGTGGAGGCTGTCCTCATGTCTGGCCTTCACGATCATGTGAATTTAATCCTATCAACTATTATGTTTGGAGACATTTAAAATCCAAAGGTTATAACAATAAAATACATAGTAGGGAAGAACATTTCGAAAGAATTCAAGATGCCTTTGAAGAAATGAAAAATAACTCAGACTTACCATATGGAAGTCCCTTGTCATGCAGAAACTTCAAAGCTTCTAGAATTTGACGGCCATACAGAGATATCTGGTCGACGGTGAGGGTTTTGTGACCTTTAGGATTTCCATATTTCTTCAAAAAAGACTGCCGAGGTTTTACTCCTGACAGTAGATCCCGTAGAGTTCCATTTTTGTGGGCTACTCGAGCTACTAAGGCGCCCGTTTCGGTACACAGACATAGTTCGATTGGGTATATATAAGGATGCTGAAAAATTAAATATTATATTCAATTTGAAAATTATTGTATACAGGGTGTTCCGGAAAATAGTGCGTTTCTTAAAGGTGTGGGTAGAATGCACCATTTAAAAGAAAAGTTTCTTATAATTTTTTTTTTCTAAAGTCATCTGTTGTCCCAAAAAATTAAAATAATGTCTTTTACTAAAATTTACATTTGGGAACCCGGCAGTTTTATTTATTTTGACATACCGAAGATATTTAAAATTGTAAACACAAACAGTCATATCTCAATTACCTGTAACCCGAGAATACATCGTATTGTTGTGGTATTGTCATGATTTCGATCGCAAGTATCATGTTAATTACGTACCTATAGTATATAATTAGTGCAAGATTTAGGTACACCAAGGCGATTTACTTCGAAGTTTAAGGATTTGTAGATGGTTTCAAAACAAAATGTGTAAAGAGTTGTGTGCAGATAAAGCTTGTTTTACGAGAAATGGTGTGTGTAAGTGTTTTACTTTTATAATGCCAAAAGTATTAATGTATGGGCTGGGATTATTAGTAATCATCTGGTTGAACCACTCGAACTTCCCAGAAGATTGAATGCAGAAATGTACTTAATACTCAAATTTTTTGTAACATGTTCTACAGATAGGTGGATACTTCTTGAAGACGTAGCTTGATTCTGATTGTAATAAAAATGTTTCATGTAAGTTAAAACACTATACAAACCTTATTTGTTAGATATTTAATAAACACAAATATTATGCTGTTTTTCTATCACTGTTATCAGTATTTTATCAATACATAATATTATGCCTAATGGTCGATGATTCATGATAGTTGAGTTCCAGTAAAATTATTTTTACACAGAAGAAGGAACGCAGCGTTGCCGGCTGTATTTGCATTTCTGTGGACATTAATCAAATGCATTAAAATTAATAAATTATTTTTTTGAAAACGGTTGACTTTACAAAAAAATTGTATCAGACTTTTTTGCTCTAAATGGTGCACTTAGCCCGTACCTTGAAGGAACGCACTATTTTCCGGGACACCCTGTATTTTTCTTGTATAAAACACAAAATACACATAAAATACTAAGGAAGCAGATATTCCGTTGGATTTTTATCTAGATAAGCGGACAGGTAATTAATGCAAATTGTAGACTCTCCCATGCCTGCTATTTATCGATCTGTTTGCTTTATAAATTAAAAAAAAAAACTCAAGATTATAGATGGTTACCAAGAACTCTGCATTCCGATATTAAAGAGATTTTTATCTTTTCTATTTTATTTAAATAGATGTCGCTAATACGTCCAGCAGCAAATAATTGTTTATTATTTTGCTTATAGACCAAGAGGCAGCGCTGAAAAATCTCTTTGAATTTACTAAAGCTAGATTTTTCACAGTTGGTTACTGTGATTGTGTAGAGAAACATACTGCGGTCGGTCAAGCGAAACGTAGAACAGGGGTTACTGAGAGGGTATCAAAGTTGCTTTCCTACGAAGGTAATTAAATCCATTTACTAAGGCTGAAAATCAGTACACACATTCTAAATTAAATATAAATACAAGTTATTATAGTCGGTCAGCTGTATGACGGGACAGAGCCGGTCGGTCGGCCCCAATAGTCGATTGAGGAAATGAAGCATTTTGGCTCGCAATTTTTTCGTCCATCATGGATTTACTTGAAATTTTCACAGAAGGTAGGGAATAGTCCAAGGATCATTTTCCATATCATGCCGCTATCATACGCTAAAACCTTGTGGGTGGTTGCCACCCCATCTCGGGGGTGGGAATTTTTTATTACATTTTAACCATGTAATTCGATGGAAAAAGTGATTCTAAGAAAAAAATGTTCTTTACATTTTCTTCGTAAAACTAATATTTTTCGAGTTATTCGCGCTTGAAAATAACAGTTTTTTGACGAAAAGATTGACTTTTTTAGAGGGTTTTTGAGAATACCTCGAAAAATATGCATTTAATCAAAAAAACTGTAGATATCAAAATTGTATCTTTTAGTAACACAAACCAAATTATTTTCCAATAATATCTTTAAGACCAATACAAACCGAGATACGGCATGTTAAAGGTTAGCTTTTTTCGTCAAATGCATAATTTGAAATATTCAAAGCCAAATAATGGGAAAAATTTGCATTTTTCGAGGAAAACTTAAATAATCTTTTTTCAAGTATACAATAATTAGACCTTTCAAAAAAAAATAATTAAAAGTTTCTAGCATGAAAATTAAGCGACTTATAATCAAAAAAATGTCGGTACCTGCTTTTCTCTACGAAAAAATCAGTGAAAACAACCCCCTAACTACCTTCCGAATTCAAAATTGGTTTTCACCTTTCTGTAGTTCCTTTTATATTTATGTTATCAATACACTCAAGGAGTTTGACCTATTTAAAATGCCTAATTTTGGAAAAATTGGAGTTTAAAGAAAAATTGATTTTTTGCAATTTGGTATTTTTCACCTTTTACTTCAAAATATCTCCGAAAATACTGAAGATATGAAAAAAATTATAAACCACTAAATTGTAGCTTTTTTAATGACTAAAATTACCGTGTGCATAGATTTTCATTACAGTGAATAGTTAGCCAGATATAGCTGTTTAAACACTCTATTTACCAGCAAACACCCCCTTATTCGAGCCCTTTAAACCCACCCCAATTAAAAACTAAGGGATCTTAAGGAATTTAATTTACACAGTCTTATAGCTCTTTAAAAATCCTAGAAAATCATTTTTGAATAAACTTTTTATCGCCAAAAATATATAGAATATTTTTCGAGGTATTCTCAAAAAACCCTCTAAAAAAGTCGATTTTTTCGTCGAAAAACTGTTATTTTCAAGCGCGAATAACTCGAAAAATATTAGTTTTACGAAGAGAATGTAAAGAACATGTTTTTCTTAGAATCACTTTTCCATCGATTTACATGGTTAAAATAAATTTCAACCCCCGAGATGGGGTGGTAACCACTCCCAAGGTTTTAGCGTATGATAGCGGCATGATATAGAAAATGATCCTTGGACTATTCCCTACCTTCTGTGAAAATTTCAAATAAATCCATGCTGGACGAAAAAATTGCGAGCCAAAATGCTTCATTTTCTCAATCGACTATTGGGGCCGACCGACCGGCTCTGTCCCGTCATACAGCTGACCGACTATAATAACTTTTATTTATATTTAATTTAGAATGTGTGTACTGATTTTCAGCCTTAGTAAATGGATTTAATTACCTTCGTAGGAAAGCAACTTTGATACCCTCTCAGTAACACCTGTTCTACGTTTCGCTTGACCGACCGCAGTATGTTTCTCTATACACTCACAGTAATCAACTGTGAAAAATCTCATCATCATCATCATCATCAACCCGTACGCGTCCACTGCTGGACATAGGTCTCCCTCAGCTCTTTCCATCTTTCTCTGTTTTGTGCGGCTTGCATCCAATTGCCGACAATACGCTTCAGATCATCAGCCTATCTGGTTGGTGGTCGTCCTCTGCTCTGTAGTGCATTTTCTCGTGGTCACCACTCGACAATACGTTTTGTCCATCGGTTGTCTGACAAGGATAAGAACAAAGGTGACTGACGTCATCGAGAGGATAGCCAGGTTGAAGTGGAGATGGGCAGGACACGTAGCCAGAATGACAGATGGGCGATGGACGAAGAGGTTATTGGAATGGAGGCCAAGAGAAGACAAGAGAAGCGTCGGTCGACCACCTACAAGATGGACTGACGACTTAAGAAAGGTAAATAAAAACTGGATGAGGGCGGCGCAGGATAGATGGGGTTGGAAACGAGGGGAGGAGGCCTATGTTCAGCAGTGGACTTTTGAGGCTGGATGATGATGTCTGACAATCTAGCAACGTGTCCTGCCCAATTCCACTTGAGCGACGCGATGCTTTCGACGGCGTCCACTGTTCTTGTTCTACGACGTATTTCTTCGTTTGGGATTCGGTCCCTCAGGGAGACACCCAACATCTGGCGCTCCATAGCTCTCTGAGTTATGCGAATCTTGTTCACTACCTTTTTTGTGAGTGTTAATGTTTCCGCCCCATAAGTGAGTACAGGCAATACACACTGGTCAAAGATTTTCCTTTTCAGGCATATGGGTAAGTCCGATTTAAATACATAGCTCAGTTTACCAAACGCTGCCCAGGCTAATCCTATGCGACGTGGGAGCTGGCACGTCTGGTTATCTCTTCCCAACCGAATTTCATATCCCAAGTACTTATAAGATGCAGTCTGCTCAATATCCATTCCATCAACAACAATATTACGATTTAGCACCAGATTACTCATTATTTGCGTCTTGTTGATGTTAACCTTTAGTCCGACCTCTAAGGAAGCGTGATATAACTTGTTTAACATTATTATTGCATCATCCATACGATTGGCTATAAGGACGATGTCATCTTGCGAATCTCAAATGACTGAGCTTCTCTCCATTTATATTGATACCATATTCGTTCAGATCTGCCGTCTTAAAACTGTGTTCTAAAAGGGTTGTGAACAGCTTTGGTGAGATGGTGTCTCCTTGCCGTACTCCTCGCTGTATACAGAATTTATTTGTTTGTTGATCAGATAGTCTTACGCTAGCTGTTGCGTTATGGTAGATATATTTTATCATGTTAGTGTAGCGATGGTCTATTCGGCATTCTGTCAATCCTTTTAACATTTTCTGCTGGTTTATGGTATCTAGCTTTAGTAAATTCTATGGTATAATCTAGCTTTAGTAAATTCAAAGAGATTTTTCAGAGCTGCCTCTTGGTCTATTAGTAGACAGCCAGATTTAGTTCGCTTCAGTGTAATAAACCACAGGCAGTTGTGATGGCTCTAAAACGAAGAAACACATGTCAACTGATGGTGGTGACCCCTGATTCGAATTAAATCTAAAGCTGCCTTTCCTTACAAAATATTTTGAATAATTTTTTTTTTGAGGATGATTCATTTACATACCTGTAATTGGCTCAAACTCTTGAACACAGCATGCATTTCTCTGTCATCCAAATATTTGTCTGGGCCATAATCAGTCCATCCTCCGAATATTTCTTCCTTCGGTTGAGATTTACATTTCAGATCGTAGTAATGCTTACGTAAACGCCAACCAATATCGTTAACTGGAGCGATCACTTCCCAGCCGACTTCACCTCTTAGTGCCAACGAAACATGTTGCAATGCCAACTCTACATATTTATAATACAGATTAGAATAAATTACATATATAGTCAAATAGTTAAATTACTTATAGTCCGTCCGCTAAACTTTTCCCATGCGGTACGATTCATTTTCAATCAAATTAAGTCAAAACATAAATTGAAACGAACGTCGATGTGTATATACATTTTGTATACTGTATACTATATACTACACACATCGGCGTACGTTTCACTTTCTGTTTTGACTTAATTTGATTGAAAATAAAAAAATATGAAAAAAAATTTTTTAAGAAACGCTTTTCTTTAGTTACGAGTGACTAAAATTAAAAATATTATGAAAAAATTAACTAAAAAGCAAAAAATAAAAAAAAATTGAAAAAATCTAACACATCCGTCAAAGAAAAGCGTGGCGCGTGTTCATCGAATAAACGGTTTTCGCCCCGCGCTTTTCTTTAACGAATGTGTCAGATTTTTTTAATTTTTTTTTATTTTTTGCTTTTTAGTTGATTTTTTTATAATATTTTTAATTTTAGTCACTCGTAACTAAAGAAAAGCGTTTCTTAAAAATTTTTTTTTTATATATTTTTATTTTTTACTTTTTAGTCTTACACTTATCAAACATTAAAATATATCGTCATGTTTATTAAAATATTATGTATAAAATATAAAACATATGATGTACTAACATGAAAATTAGTCGGAATCGCAAAAAATTTGAAACTTTATTGTTTATTAATGAAGCATAACGTAAACAATTAACGTAAAAAGTGAAATTATGTATTGTTTATATCATTAGCTATACAATCCGTAAAAGTTGCAAGTCTTTACATTGTAAAAAACAAGAGAATTTAAGCTTTTTCCATTAAAATCGTTTTTTTTATTTAAACAATTAATAAACATGAAAAAAATTTTTTTATTGACTATTCGTGTATTGTTCCCGCGAATGCATATGTCTGCAAATTTTCATTCATTTGCATTGAAGAAAAGGCAGTCAAATTAATAGGCCTTGGGCCCACATATACAAATATTATTTATGACCACACCGTTGAAACTTTTTGTACTTGTTATTTGAGTGGAGTCGGACAAATTTGGAGCTTGGCGCATTATGGTAGTGGGGCGTTTGTCTGTCAAGCTGTCACGAAGTTGTCAATTTTATGCAAGAAAAAAATTTATAACCACATTGGTCATTTTATTTTAATCAATGGTTTCTATCATATAAACAGCGAAAACAATTTTGTCGGACAAAAATATTGGGGCATATAACGCGTCGGACACGCGAAAGATGTCAAATTTATGAAAAAAATAAATTTATTACCACATGGATAATTTTAACGGTATCTACCATAAAACCTTTTTACAATAATGTGGTAACCTTGTCGGACCATTTTCACGGGGCATATGCGCAGTCGGACGCGCCGAAGATGTCAATTTTCTGAAATTTTTTTATTTACAACCATTTTTCCGACAACATTAGTAGGTTATAGGTAATTATATTCTTAATCAAAAAATCAAAGTGTCGGACAAAAATATTGGGGCAAATCGACAGTCCGACAAAAAATATAATTTTTATTAGTAAACTATACTTTCAAACTATGTTGGGTTCGTGCATCCCTTATCTTTACAACCATTTTCCGACAAAAGTAGTAGGTTACAAGTAATTATATTCTTAAACAAAAAATGTAATTGTCTGACAAAAATGTTGGGGCAAACTAACAGAAAACTTAATTCTTTTAAGCTATCGACGAGGAGGTATTATCAAAAAAAAATTTAAAACAGTGTTTCTCGGTTACTTTTGAATCGATTTAGCTGAAAATTGGTACACACACTAAGTAAAACATTTAAAAGGGTATGACGTAGATCTGAACCTAAAATTTTCTTAAAAAATTTTCCGATAAGAGGGAAAATTTTAGAAAAATTGTGATCTGATAATTTGTGTACATACTTCTTAAACAACGACAAACATCGTTCTGTATTTTTTTTTCTCGAATTAAAAAAAATCCGACACATGTATCAGGTTATAAGTAGTTATCTTCCAAATCAAAAAATCTAAGTGTCCGACAAAAATATTGGGGCAAATCCAAAGTCGGACAAAAAATTTAATTTTTATTAATAAACTATACTTTTAAACTATGCTGGGTTCGTGCATCCCTTATCTTTACAACCATTTTTCCGACAAAGGTAGTAAGTTTATAGACAAGTAATTATATTTTTAAACAAATAATGTAATTTTCTGACAAAAATGTTGGGGCAAACGAACAGAAAACTTAATTCTTTTAGGCTATCGACGAGGAGGTATTATCAAAAAAAAATTTAAAACAGTTTTTCTCGGTTATTTTTGAATCGATTTAGCTGAAAATTGGTACACACACACTAAGTAAAACATTTAAAAGGGTATGACGTAGAGCTGTACCCAAAATTTTCTTAAAAAATTTTCCGACAAAAGGGAACATTTTAGAAAAAATTTTGATCTGATACTTGCCTACATACTCCTTGAACAACGACAAACATCGTTCTGTAGTTTTTTTTCTCCTATTAAAAAAAATTTCCGACACAAGTATCAGATTATAAGTAGTTACATTCTAAATAAAAAAATCTAAGTGTCCGACAAAAATATTGGGGCAAATCCAAAGTCGGACAAAAAATTTAATTTTTATTGATAAACTATACTTTTAAATTATGCTGGGTTCGTGTATCCCTTATCTTTACAACCATTTTTCCGACAAAGGTAGTAAGTTACAAGTAATTGTATTCTTAAACAAAAAATGTAATTGTCTGACATGTTGGGGCAAACGAACAGAAATCTTAATTCTTTTAGGCTATCGACGAGGAGGTATTATCAAAAAAAACTTTAAAACAGTGTTTTTCGGTTACTTTTGAATCGATTTAGCTAAAAATTGGTACATACGCTAAGTACAACACTTAAAAGGGCATGCCGGAGAGTTGTACCCAAAATTTTCCAAAAAGATTTTCCGACAAGGGGGAAAATTTCGGAAAATTTTTCTAAAATTTTGGAATGTTCTCTACGTTACGTCCTTATAAATATTATAAGGAGTATTTCTACAAATTTTCAGTTTGGTCTATGTAGATCTAACCGAGAAAAATGATTTATAGTTCGCTTTGGTCTCCTTGATGCTTATTATTTTTTTATATCCCAGAGAACGGCTGTTCCCGTACATGCGACACTATATTATACAAGAAATTTTCTTGACAGACAAACGCCCCACTGCCATAATGCGCCAAGCTACAAATTTTTCCGACTCCACCCAAATAACAAGTACAAAAAGTTTCAACGGTGTGGTTATAAATAATAATTTTATATGTGGGCCTAAGACCTAATACGTTTCAAACTCATATTTAGTGATCAAAATAGGTTATACCGATTAGAAGGTATCTAGATTCAAAAGTATAATCCATTTGACCATTATCGCCGAAATGGTTTATGTAGTTGTAGTGGTTCCGACGCTAAATTTAGATAGAGATATTTAAAAATAGAGCAATCCGAGTTCATTTACCGGCCATTAAAATAATTTTTTATTCTATTTCGAATAGAAAAAAACTCTAGTGTACATTCGATGGACATTAGATCATTTGAGAGATAATCATAGAAAGGCGACCATTTATCTTAACGTGGAATCGAGAAACAGTACATTCAATTTCATACATTTAATTTATATACAGGTAAAATTTGGTAAAGAATGGGCCATAGCTTAACCTCAGGTTCCTGAGGTAAAAATAGATCGATTTAAGCTAACTTACCTTAGTACAAAGTTTAAAATAACCGAGATGCAGGATGTCAAAGTTAAATTTTTTGTATTTATTATTGAATATTTCCTGACAGGTATGAGATAACAACATGAAATTTGGTATGTGGGGGTTTTTTGGGTTGAGAAAACTAAATTCCCTACCAAAAATTATGTATTGCCTAGAGGGCGCCACATACGCCTTTCAGCACTCATTTATTACGTTCAATTTTTTTTATCCCTCACTCTGTATAATTTTGACATTAAAATTTTTATTCTCCTATTAGTTTTACTTAAAAAAGGTATACTTTTTCATCTCCCTAAACTCAACCGTTTTCGAGATAAACGCATTTTAAATCTGCGATACACCATCATTTTTAGCATAATATTGTAGTTACACCCGAAAAATAACTTAATACCATAATAATTGTGCCATTTCTCAAATTTATATCATTGCATCGCAAATTCCATTTGAAGAAATTTGCGATACATTTTTGGATAATTTTATGGTTTTAAGTTATTTTTCGGGTGTAACTACAATGATATTATGCTAAAAATGATGGTGTATCGCAGATTTAAAATGCGTTTATCTCGAAAACGGTTGAGTTTAGGGAGATGAAAGAAGTATACCTTTTTTAAGTAAAACTAATAGGAAAATAAAAATTTTAATGTCAAAATTATACAGAGTGAGGGATAAAAAAAATTGAACGTAATAAATGAGTGCTGAAAGGCGTATGTGGCGCCCTCTGGGCAATGCATAATTTTTGGTAGGGAATTTAGTTTTCTCGACCCAAAAAACCCCCACATACCAAATTTCATGTTGTTATCTCATACCTGTCAGGAAATATTAAATAATAAATAAAAAAAAAGTTTAACTTTGACACCCTGTATCTCGGTTATTATAAACTCTGTACTAAGGTAAGTTAGCTTAAATCGGCCTATTTTAACCTCAGGAACCTGACGTTAAGCTATGGCCCGTTCTTTACCAAACACCCTGTGTGTATAAAAATTCCTTTTTTTTTTTAAATTGTACCAAAACGCCCCATTATTTTTGTCCGACAAGTGATCCAATATGCATTACACATGTAAAAAAACAGTACAAAATAAAAATAACATGTGGTAATAAATAAAAATTTTTCAGGAAATTGACATTTTCGGCGCGTCCGACTGCGCATATGCCCCGTGAAAATTGTCCGACAAGGTTACCACATTTTTGTAAAAAGGTTTTATGGTAGATTCCGTTAAAATTAGCCATGTGGTAATAAATTTATTATTTTCATAAATTTGACATCTTTAGCGTGTCCGACGCGTCATATGCCCCAATATTTTTGTCCGACAAAATTGTTTTCGCTGTTTATATGATAAAAACCATTGATTAAAATAAAATGACCAATGTAGTTATACATTTTTTTCTTGCATAAAATTGACAACTTCGTGACCTCTTGACAGACAAACGCCCCACTGCCATGATGCGCTAAGCTCCAAATTTGTCCGACTCCACCCAAATAACAAGTACAAAAAGTTTCAACGGTGTGGTCATAAATAATTATTTTATATGGGGGCCTAAGAACTATAACGTCTAAAGATTTGATGCAAACTATTGAACTAAATAAAAGCGTTTAATAATGAATCGTACCGCATGGGAAAAGTTATAGCGGACGGACTATATGCAAAAAAGAGCTAGTTCTACCATATAATTTATATAAAATTAAATGAATGTTTCAGGGAGTAATTCAGTTGCAGTATTGGAACAAAGGTGGGACCTGAGAGATGACAGCATATACAGTAGGATCCCTCTATAACGAGAACTGATGTGGCGGACTAATTACCTCGTTATAAGTGGATCTCGTTATATCAGACAACAGACATTTTTTAATACCTCTTACCTAGTTTATTAGGTGTTGATGGTCGACCTGAACAGTGACGAATGCGACTTCGGCATCGTAAATTGTAAATTTCCTACAATATTGAATATCAGTAGATAAACAGAAAGAAGTTTATTACAGGCAGTGGAGTTTATTACAGCACTGGCCTCGATAATAACACAGATGTTAAGCATTTCTATATACAGACAGTTGGGGTATTTATTTATAGCCATTACTGGGCTAAAACAGGTAAAGAAAAATATTCTTCGATTTCATTTTTCCTCGTTATAACCAAATATGCCTCGTTATATAGGGTTATAGTTCAATAGGAATTTGATCGGACATTTAATGTACCTCGTTGTATGCGAAACCTCGTCATATCCGTGTTCGTTATAGAGAGAGTCCACTGTACCAGTAAGTTTACCAGCAATTAATTATGTATAAGAAGCTAGCATAAGATAAGTGTAAGAACAGTAGCATTTTAGATCTTTGTCAATTTGTGGTCTTTCGGTATCAGTAGATGATAATAACGCTGCATTTGCTACGTGTGGTCAGCTGTTAGTTGTCTTGAATTCCGATAAGGAAGGATAGCCAGATAATTGTCAAGGAAACTCTTTGGGAAACGAGGGATTGTGTACATTGATATTGTGTTGTCAGTGACAAAAAATTTACAAACTTACTGCACTACAGATCATTTTGATACAATAGTTAAACATCCGTTGAAGATGTTCTGGAGATGCTTTTCTTATAAATGTGATAATAGAATGCATGATAAACTCACAAAAATATAAAGAGTAAAATGAAGTAAAAAAAAGGTTATGCTAACAGTTCTTCAACTCAGTTTTCAGTTTTTTGAATGATCAGAAAATTGATTGGATCTTAATCCGGTTAAAAATTATGGACTATTTTTTGTAAAAGCTAAACCTACAAAAACAAAACTGCTTAGGAAATCTGGTTTTGAGACCAGTAAATATGAGAAAATTTGAAAGATCAGAACCAGAAAGATGGAAAACATACTACATTGTGAAATAAAAAAAATGAAACTAGTAGAGGTGAGAAATTATTAATAGAAACCTATAAATTTAAATTATATTTATAGTTTCCCATAAAAAAATCTTATGTGACAGTTTGACTCTTATACATCTAAAGGTGGGAAACTGTCAATATAGTGTAAATGTATAAGTTTCTATTGATAATTTCCCACCTCTTCTACACTCCTGGCCAAAAAAGCAGGATACCTTAAAAATGGGTCATTTTTAATGTCTCGAATTTACTAAACCTGTTGTCCGATTTTAGTGATTTTTTTAATATGTTATAGCCTTATTCTCTAAGAATATGGATGTAGTAATAGTGTTGCTGAAGAGGTAAATGTCATTGTATACCGGGTGTAAGAATAATACTGTGTTTTTTCCTGCAAGTTCGTAACACCCTTTGGAATATTCTAGCATTTAAAAAATATTGAAATTAAAACTCAATTGTAGCCTTAGCCCTTCTTAACATTCTGCTTTTTAACTCATTCACTTATGTTGGATAATGAAAAAGTTAGGTACTTTGACAATTAGCCATGTTCTCCTTCAATACAGGGTGTTTCTAAATAAGTGTGACAAACTTTAAGGGGTAATTCTGCATGAAAAAAATAATGACTGTCTGATTCATAACATATGTCTGCAAATGCTTCGTTTCCGAGATACAGGATGTTGAATTTTTTCTTACACACTGACGATTTATTTATTGCTCTAAAACCGGTTGAGATATGCTAACGAAATTTGGTGGGTTTTAAGAGGCAGGTTTTGCGCATTTTTTGACATACATTTATGTATTTTATATTCACCATTGCTGTGCATTCAGGTCATATTACACGGTCATATTACCTGTATGCACGCCAATGGTAAATTTTAAATTTTTAGTCGTATGTCAAAAAAAGGGAAATAACTACCACTTAAAACCTACCACATTTCATTAGCATATCTCAATCGGTTTTAGAGCAATAAATAAATCGTCAATTTGAAACAAAAAATCGTATCTCGGAAACGAAGCATTTGCAGACATATGTTGATAAAGCTAACTGTCATTATTTTTCATGCAGAATTAACCCTTAAAGTTTGTCGCACTTATTTAGAAACACCCTGTATTGATGAAGAACATGGCTAGTTGTCAAAGTACCTAACTTTTTAATTATCCAACATAAGTGAATGAGTCAAAAAGCAGAATGTTAATAAAGGCTAAGGCTACAATTGAGTTTTAATTTCAATATTTTTTAAATGCTAGAATATTCCACAGGGTGTTACGAACTTTCAGGAAAAAACACAGTGTTATTGTTACACCCGGTATAAAATGACATTTACCTGTTCAGCAACACTATTACTATATCGATATTCTTAGAGAATAAGGTTATAACATATTGAAAAAATCACTAAAATCGGACAACAGGTTTAGGAGATTCAAGACATCAAAAATGACCAATTTTTAAGGTGTCCCGATTTTTTTGGCCAAGAGTGTAGTTTCATCTCTTTTTATTTCACAACGTATTATGTTTTCCATCTTTTCTATTATTTTGCTGGTTATTAGCGCACTCATCAATGTATACTGAAATATGTTCAAGATATTTAAAAAGCCAGAGTGGGCATGTGTAATATTAAATCAATTTGCAATGTATTCTTGTCTGTTTTTGCTAGTCTATAAATGTTGTTTTTTCAAACTATCAGCAGTGTTAATATTATTTAATATAATAATATGAACAAAATTGTCAGACGTTAATAATAAAAACTTACCTCCAAATGGTTGACAATAGTTAGCGGGATCAACAAATGATCTTGCTGGAAGAGATGAAACTAATATTGGATTCATGAAGATGCTGTCTAGATATTTCTGAAAAAATAATACATAAAAAAACACACATAAGTATTAACCCTTAGTCTACCCATGGTACTTTTGAGTACCACCAAATTCTGGTAACCTTAAATCCCAAGTATTTAAGTAGGTCTAATTTGAGAATGTTCTGTTAAATATTAATATGTAAAGATTATGAGAGATATGTATGAGGAAGTAACGACTAGTGTTAGGAGAGGTGTGGGAGAGACTGATAAATTTCAGATGAAAGTAGGATTGCACCAAGGCTCGGTGCTTAGTCCTTATTTATCCTCATTAGTATTGGACCAAATAACAACGAAACTACAGGGTAGCATTCCATGGTGCCTAATGTATGCTGATGATGTCTGCCGTGTTTAGCGAAAACGCCGTATCTGCAAAAAATCTGAAACAATTAAATTTTTACTTCTTTCTAACCCAAATGTGCATATCTATCTTATTTGCTTACTAAAAATGGCGTAAGTTAAGCCAAAACACATTAAACACACCGCATCTTATGCCGTATCCTGTGTAAATGTATACGAATTCTTAAACAAAAATCAATTACTCGAATGTGATGTCTCTGTAGATACAGTGTTTTGGTTAAGCACGGCAGATGTAGTGTTAATAGGAAATAGTGAAAGAGACTTAGAACAAAAACTGGAACAGTGGAGACAAGCTCTGGAGGAAAAAGGTTTAAAACTCAGTAGGACAAAAACAGAGTATTTGGAATGTTCATTTAAAGATGGAGTTACTACAAATAAAATGGTATCTTTGGATGGTGAAATGATTGTGAAAAGCAATAGTTTTAAGTACCTAGGATCGGTATTACAGAGTAATGGAGAAATAGATGGAGATGCATGCAGTAGAATTAGGGCTGGATGGATGAAGTAGAAAGAGGCGAGTGGTGTGTTGTGTGACAGAAAAATTCCAATGAAGCTGAAGGGAAAATTCTATAAAACAGCCATAAGACTGGCTATAATGTACAGAACTGAATGTTCGGCAGTGAAAAAGAAAGAGGAACAACGAATGCATGTGGCGGAAATGAGAATGCTTAGATGGATGAGTGGAGTGTCAAAGAAGGATAAAATTAGAAATGAGTATATTAGGGGACATCTAGGTGTGGCACCAATTGATGCCAAAATGAGAGAGCATAGGTCAAGATGGTTTGGTCATGTTCAACGTCGAGATGTTAATCACCCAATACGAAGAATAGCTGAAGTGCAGATTCCTAGAAGAAGTAGGAGAGGAAGACCAAAGATGACCTGGGGGGAGACGATAAGGCAGGACATGTTGGTAAAGGTGATTAATATTGATATGACCCAAGGTAGAATTGTGTGGAGAAATACAATTAGGGAAGCTGACCCCGCATAGGGATAAGGCAAAGATAATGATGAGTAAAATAAACAGAAAAAATGGAACAAACACAAGACCTGAACATAAAACTGTAATAAGTTATTCAGCATTAAAATAAAGAGAGAATAAGAGGACCTCTAAACCTACTGAATGATAACAGAGAGAGAATAAGAAGTGATATATGAAAAATAAAAAGATCAACAAAAAAAGGATCAACTGGGTCCGGAAGTTGTCTTTCATAAATAACTATTCATATTGGTATTGCAGCATCAAATAACATTTCTAATGACTAACAATATAATTAAACCAAGCTTAATGTAGTTATATTAACCCTTTCAGTGGAGCGTTAAATGGTAAGGAGTTGTGCTGTGCAGCCCTGCTCTGCTTAATTAAAAGTTAATAGGATAAGAATGCACCAGTGTAGTGATGTGAGCCGAGAATATTTCCGAATATTGGAAAGTTTCCGAGAATATTCGCCTATAAAAAATTGAAATATTCTCCTGACCACGAATATTCCCGGAAACTTTCAATGGAAAATTCTCGAGAATATTTCCCAGAACTTTCCATAAAATTTCCGAGAACTTTTGAAAATATTTCCAAGAACCTTTTGGACATAGAGTTAGTGACGTAATTTGAATTTACATGGAACTAGCGCTATTTAATTCACATGGCCGGAGAACCTATACCACTGCCAAGTACAAAAGAACATTGTTTTCAATATTACCTTCATTATTTTTAAGTATATTTAAATGGGAAATAAGCCACAATTTTACCTAAAAATGATTTTATTAACGTTTCGACGCCCAAGTCGGGTGTCGTTGTCAAAATACAAAATAATACTAAATAAATAAAAATGTTGTTGCTTAGTAAAAAATTCTTCTAATAATTTATTTAATCTGACTCATTTATATCGGCAATTCAGACACGTATTATACATTTTAAAGTAGACGACTTTAAAATGATATTGCCAATATTGATGAGTTGCGTTCCTGGGACGACTTTACTAAAAGATAGTTCATTCGATTACATGAAATCAATCCCAACTCAAGAATATCCGCCACAAAAAATCATAGCATGTAATCTGTCTTTAAAAAGACAACCAAATGCAACGGTGGCACTGAAATTCTCGCGTTAGAGATTTCATAGTAAATCACGAGGGAAAACCAGGAAAAACCTCGTGATACTATCCCGACATCGTAAGTATTTGGGTTTACATTTAGTTTACTCTCAAAACTAATACCAAATTCTGACTTGATATTTTAAATTTTAAATAATACTAAAATACTAAATATGTACTAACTCGATATGTTACTGATTTACTAATTGTGGTATTTTCTTTCTATTGACTTCCTCCTTTAATATGGGTAACCACATCCTACTGCATTCTACCGAGGAATTTGCGACACAATTGGTTTCATTTAGCATAATTAGAGCCGCTTCTTTGATTTTTCTCTTTTTACTATCTGCTTCTTTTAGGACTATACTTGAATCTCTCCACTGAACTCTATGTTCATTATCCCATGCGTGTTGACATATAAGAGATCTATCAAATTCTCTATTTTTTATATAAGACTGATGTTCATTTACTCTAACGTCTATTGGTCTTGACGTTTCACCTATATAAAATTGTTCGCATTCACAAGGTATTTTATAAATACAATTCTTTGTTCTTTCTTGTTCACTGTTAGGTTTAGTTTTAGATAGAATAGATCTCAAAGTGTTTGTTGTTTTGAATGTTGTTGATATGTTGAATTTATTTCCTATTGTTTTAAGTTTCTCGGATAGTCCTTTTACATATGGTATTGATATTTTCCTCGTATTATTTCTTGTGAATGTTGTAGGATCCCGTTCTAAGTTGTTCTGTTCCATTCGATCCAATCTTGACAATTCCTTATTTATAAACGATATGGGATAATCATTTTTTAATAAAACAGATGTTAACAATTGTTTTTCTTCTAAAAATGAATTTTCGTTAGAACAAGTAATTTTGGCTCTATCATATAAGGATTTAATGATTCCCTTTTTAACGTTGATGTTATGATTTGATTTGTAATTTAGATATCTGTTGGTGTGTGTTGGTTTTCTATACACTTGAGTCTCATATCCAGTATCCTTCTTTGAGACCAAAACATCGAGGAAAGGTAGGGTGTTATTGTATTCCTTTTCCATTGTAAACTTTATTGTCTCTTCTTGATCGTTTATAATATTCAGGAACGTATCCAACAATTCCGATCTATGAGGCCATATGGAAAACACATCATCTACATATCTCCACCATACTGTGGGTTTTAAATTTTGTTTAGAAATGATATTAGTTTCGAAATCCTCCATAATTAAATAAATAATTTGTACTAAAAATTACTAAAGCTACACTAAAATCACAATAAAGATGCACTAGAAATAAACAAACCAAGAGACGTTGAATGTTACGAGGAGTACTCTCGAATCATAATTTACAATGTATAAACTTTGCAAATCATGATTTGGGATTTACAATGTATGTATATTCATTGTAAATTATGATTTGGGAGTCCTCCTCGAACATTCAATGTGTCTTCGTTTGTTTATTTCTAGTGTATCTTTATTGTGATTGTAGTATAGGTATAATGCATGGGAATATTGCAAAAGAGAAGAAATTCAAAACTGCAATAAAGTTATACTTATCATTAAAACTTACTGTAAAAACTAGATGGGGTTAAATCCTTAATTGTATACATAACATTATTGAGAAAATTTAAAATTTTCACAGAATTTTAAACAGAATTGTCTGGATTATAAAATATTTTGGATAAAGTTGCAAAAAGTAGCAGTTGTGCTAACACCAATTGTAAAATGGATTAGGTACTTTATTGGAAGGCAATATGTTTAAAATATCCTAAGTTGTGAAGGCATGTAAGGATACAGAATATGTTTTTACTGAGAATATTCCATTACTTCCAATCAGTAAGTCTGAGGAAAATGAATGCTTATCTAAATTAGAAAAAAGAAAAAAATTATTCTTCTTTAACAGGACAAAGCCTCACTGGTGAAGAGCATGCAGCGTATAGACAAGATATCATCCCAAGTTTATTGACAAAAAAGAAAACATTTTTACATAACTAACAAAGTTCTGTGCAAAAGCAGACATTCGATCAATAGATTTTATTTGGCTTTCAGGATGATCAGTAGATTGTATAAGCTGGTGACAAGTAATGTGCACCAAAACCTCTTTTAAAAGATTTGGCAATTACAATACTGGGGTTACCAGCTTCCTACGCTGAAACAGAGCGTAGTTATAGCACATACTCTTTACATAATAAAAGAAGAAATAAACTGACTATAGATAGAGCAGGGAAGTTAATGTAGAATAGCTCATAATAAAAAAATTCCTAAAAGATCATAAACAAGGTTTATGTATGTGATGGTATGTGATAAGAGTCTTTCTATAACTCATATTTTGGAACCAGGGCAAGACTCTAAATCCATATCAGAAAATGAAAGATTAAGCAAGACGGAGAGATACTCTTCATAATACAGAATCCAGTTTGAGTGAAGAAAATTTCTCTGACTCGCAAGAGTAGACTCTTACTTATTTATATATTTTATAATTATAATTCCTAAGAATTTTTCTAGTGTCTTTTGATATTATTAGTTAAGAAAAAAGTTCCTGCTTTAATACTATATAGGAATACAGATTACCTGAAGTAAGTTCCTATATAATCAATTTTGGTTTGTTTATTGTATGTTATCTTTCTTATTTTAATATTTTTTTAAATAAAATAACTTTTAGTTTTAATTATAATGACTAATAACAAAAATATTCAGAGTATTTTTTTAAATTAAGTTGAATAAATTTTAAAAGTATTTTTGAACATTTAATTTTTAACAGATTTTTCTGTAGTCGTAATACAACAATAAGTAAAGCTAACTACTGATTTGTGTAATTTATTATAATAATTTTAATAAAAATGCAATATTTCAATAAGTTCCCGAAAGTTTCCGGAAACTTTCCGGCATTCGAATCTTCCCGGAAATTTTACATGACTACACCAGTGTGCCTTTCGCATTTTATCAACAATTAACAAGGCCCACTGGTGCAGTTTCCACATTGAAAGGGTTAAAGATATTTTAAACATATAACATATTATTAATATGGAATAGTGCATGGGATTCACATAATACATAATGATTCACCTAAATGCAGTTGAAACAAAATGTATTTTTCTAAAATATTCTGTAGTCATTTAATAAATAAAAACAAAAATTGAACAATTTCTCATCTAAATCAGTTTTTATACTAAATTATACTAAATAAAATAGAGCCTGTAATCAAAAAACTACCGCCAGATAAAAATAATCATTATAAATGTCATGTTTTTTAATTAATCTTGTTTGTCTGGTAGACTATCATCTCACCAAGTTCAAAGTGCATATAAAAAAAGACGTGGCATAAATACCTGCAAGCCCTGTTGTCTTTCACCGATAAAATGTGGATCCATGTTCCCGATAAGTTTCTTCGGAGGCAACTCGAGCGGTATCCCAGAGGATTGCAACACATTATGGAGTTTATAGAAATCATTGTAGCGCTTATTAATCCTCCACGTCTGATCCGAAAAAGGGCCTCTATACACTTTTATGCTGAATTCCTAAAATACATTCGATTATTATCCAATTAATGTTTATTTTATTAGTTGTATTACTGTGTGTCCATTGACGTTTTTCCAATTTTCAATTGTACATTTTATCTGTTCCGTATCATCTAATAGAACTTTATTGGTGGTCTGTCGCTCAAAAATAGCCATTGAATTGAATTCATTTGCCTATTTTTACGTAAAAAATCCATTAAGAAGTAATTTATTTTCAATTTTAATTGATCATTCCTTGCACTGACACTTGTGACATCACTGTTTTGACATTGACACAAATTGTAACTTTGACACCCTTTTCTACTTTTTTTAATTAATACTTTCGAACTACTACTACCAACCTACTACTGGAAATATTCGAAAATTCAGACTAAAGAGGATTTTCTAAGAGAATTTCGAATATGATGAGTTAAAAAGTTAATAAACACCGTGGAAACAAATATTAATATCTTTTAAACAAGTTTTTCCTAGGTTTTTTATGATAGGCTTTATGGTCATGAATAGATCAGCGGACTTCCTGGTTCCTGGCATTCAGCCACTTTCGGATTTGGATGAAATTAGGTTATTTTTAACCTTGAAGTGATTTTGTTAAAGATTTTATAATTTTATTTAGAATTTATGTTAAATTATGATTATTTCATAGTTTGCTAAGTGTGAGATAAAAAATGAGCGTAGCTTTAAGTGATAAATTCAACTTTTTCAAAAATGGAATGGAAGGAAAGTATACAATGTTATAAGTCAATTATCCTTTGCTTCTTACTATCTGTTACCTATTTACTTAGTCTTCATATATGGAAAAATCCTCACGGCAGAGACCACCCATCAACGATAAAGAAAAGGTTCATAAGTGCTTTTATTATGTTGTTTATATCACCTTGTTTTCTTTACATTGGTCTTGATCAAGAGATGCTACAGAAGCATACATTTATTGAAATACTAGGACTGAGAACTCAGGGACTATGCCAGGCTATTTTCATGCCTCTATTTCTAACAATGATCCTATTTTTGGGACCCATATCCATGGAACTGTACAGTGGTTTATCGAAAGTCTACATAGAAGAGATGTATTGGTTTTCTAATCTTAAAAACCTAATATGGCTGAGAAATCATATCGTAGCACCATTTACTGAAGAATTTACATTTAGAAGTTGTATAGTACCTATGTTACTGAACTGTTTCACTCCCCTTACATCAGTACTAAGTAGCCCGTTATTTTTCGGGGTGGCCCATTTTCATCACATGTGGGAACGTATACATCATATGGGAATGGCATTTGATTTAGCTCTAAAGATTTCCTGCTTTCAGTTCATATATACCACAATATTTGGAATGTACTCAGCATATATCTTCTACAGAACTGGACATTTTGTTTCTGTATTTATTGTGCACGCCTTCTGCAACCATATGGGTTTCCCAGATTTTACAGAAGTTATTACGTACAAAGGTGTAAAGAAGTTTGTTATAGTTGCCTTATTCCTCATCGGATTTTGCTCATGGTGCTTTTTACTGAAACCTCTAACGGAACCTGCCTGGTATCACCACACACTTTTAAAATAATTGAATGGTATTTGCAGTTCAAATCCAACTGATTAACTTCATAAAGAGTATTCACATCGTAAAGCTGTTGTAGAATAGGGTGCGCCCTAAAGATTTGTGTGAACTGTCGATTTTAATGCCTAAAAGACCTATTCTGTTGTGATTAGGTAATTGTTGTGTTTAGAATAACTGTTTATTGTATTTTATAAAAGTATTAAATTATTAAAAATTAGCCATTGTGTGTATGATTTCCCAGTAGTTTTAAAAATATTAAAACTGGTAGATTATTTTGTTAATTAAGAAGTAATTAATTTTCTTCACAAATTATGTGCTTGTTCAAGAAATATTATTTTAATTTTTTTGTGTTTGGACCTAGAATAAGTTCACAATCTATTTATTTTACATTTGTTTAAAAAATTTCCTATCTAAATCTGAAAAAACATTTAAGGTACTAGTACACTTTAGAAGACCAAAATTAAGCATTTTTTCAAGATTTTTTTCTCAGAACCTTTATTAGAAATGAACATAAAACTTTTTACATATTAATATCTAACTCTTAGAGAATACGGGGCGCCAAAGTCGAGGTTTCAAAAAATGATGGCGGACAGTTAATCTCAGGATTGGGATATAGTATTTTTACTACAAAAGCGATATTACGTAGGTCAAAATTTTTGACTTAAGAGAACTGTCAAAACATTAGAATGTGACTTTTCATTATTGCCATGACAGCCATTAACAGTTCTCTTACGTCAAAAATTTTGACCTACGTAATATAGCTTTTGTAGTAAAAATACTATATCTGAAACAAGAAAATCGTACGGCATTTGAAAAAAAAAGGTTTCTTACGCAACAATTTACAGCCGTTAGTGAAAAATTTTGCAAAAAAAAAGATTTTACGGAAATTTGAAAAAATTTTGTGAAAAAATCGCCCGTTTTTCTTCAGTTTTTCATGGTTAAGAAATATTTATTTTTTGGTCAAATTGTGGTAAATTGTCAAGTAAGAAACCTTCCTTTTTCAATTGCAGTACGATTTTTTTGTTTCAGATATCCCAATCTTGAGATTAACTGTCCGCCATCATTTTTCGAGGCCTCTACTTTTGCGCCCTCTACAATATTAGTGTACGTGCATAAATGAAAAATGATATATTTTTTGTACACTCTAAGAGTTAGATATTAATATGTAAAAAGTTTTATGTTCATTTCTAATAAAGGTTCTGAGAAAAAAATTCTTGAAAAAAATGATTATTTTTGGTCTTCTAAAGTGTACTAGTACCTTAAAACATAGAATAAGTTCACAATCTAGTTATTTTACATTTGTTTAAAAAATTTCCTATCTAAATCTGAAAAACATTTGATTTTTGACATTGTTTAATGGTTTTTGCTAATTTTACAGTAATTATTATTTTTTCCATTTGAAATTAATTATATCTTATTTATTTATGGGCAAGCCCAATTCAAAAAAGATTATTACAGAGACAAAAAACAATACACACAGTGTCAACACAAAGATCAAATATTACAATATACAGAGAGAGTCTGTAAAGTGGAATAAATTCAATATCTCAAATACTAATTGTTTTTTTGGAAAATGCTCAGACCCGTCGATTAGTATTTCAAATTGTCCTTTTTGACATTCAATAAAAATGTATACAGGGTGTCCCAATTTAGAGATATGACGTCATCGTCGATTTTCTTAAATGGCAACACTGTCATTTTGATAGCTAATTTGATAGGGTTTGTAAAGTTATACATAAATGCAAAATATCAAATTTTTATTCTCTACTATTTACAAGATAATAGAAAATAACAAAGTTATATCTGTAATTTGGAATATATTCAATAATTAAAATACTAACTGTTTTTTTGAAAAATTCTCAGACCCGTCGATTAGTATATCAAATTGTCCTTTTTGACATATAATAATAATGTATACAGGGTGTCCCAATTTAGAGATATGACGTCATCGTTGATTTTCTTAAATGGCAACACTGTCATTTTGATAGCTATTTTGATAGGGTGTGTAAAGTTATACACAACTGCAAAATTTCAAATTTGTATTCTCTACCATTTAGATGATAATAAAAAATAACAAAGTTATGAAAAAGAAGTAATCAACTAATCTTCTTCTTCAGGTGCCGTCCTCGTTCCGAAGTTTGGCTATCATCAAGGCTATGCGTATTTTTGATACCGTAGATCTAAATAATTGGCAGCTGCTGCACTTGTACCAATCTCTTAAATTCTTCAACCATGAATGTTTTCTTCTGCCAATGGATCTTTTACCTATTATTTTTCCCTGAATAATTAATTGTAGTAGCTGGTACTTTTGTCCCCTCATTATATGTCCCAAGTATTGCAGTTTGCGCTTTTTAATAGTAAGCGCAAGTTCTTTTTCTTTCTGCATCCTTCGCAACACTTCCATGTTTGTCACTCTCTCTGTCCACGATATTCTCAGTATCCTGCGGTACATCCACATCTCGAATGCTTCTATTTTCCTTGTATCGATCTTTTTCAGTGTCCAAGCTTCCATTCCATAGAAAAGAACTGACAGCACGTAACATCTCATGAGGCGAATTTTAAGATTTAAACTTAGCTCTCTTCCGCATAAAACTGTTTTCATTTTGGTAAAAGTAGCTCTAGCTTTTTCTATTCTGATCTTGATTTCTTCAGAGTTGTCGTTGTTTTCATTAATAACAGTTCCCAGGTAATTATATTTTCTAACACGCTCAATTCTTTGATCATGTACGGTTATGTCAGAAAAATTTTGTGGAGATTTCGACACCATCATTATTTTTGTTTTTTTGATGTTAAGTGATAAACCGAACTTTTCGCTGCACTCTACTATTCTGTTTATCAGTGTTTGGAGATCTTCCGGGGTGTCTGCTATTAATACTGTGTCATCAGCGTATCTCAAATTGTTTATTAAAGTGCCATTTATTTTAACCCCTATATCTTGGTCAGCAAGGGCTCTGTTTATAATATCTTCTGAATATAAGTTAAACAAGGTTGGTGAAAGTATGCATCCCTGCCTTACGCCTTTTTTGATCTCGAGTTCCTCGGTTGTTTCCCGTTCTACTCTAATATTCGCCTTCTGGTTATAGTAAATATTGAAGATAATTCTGACGTCCCTTTTATCCAAGTTTTTCTCTACCAACAGTCTCATCAGGTGTTCGTGGCGAACTTTATCGAACGCCTTGTTGTAGTCAATAAAGCACATATATATATCCTGGTTAACATCCAGGCATCTTTGGCACATGATATTAAGTGCAAATAGTGCTTCCCTTGTTCCAAGCCCGTTTCGAAACCCGAACTGAGTATCACTGATGTCAGCGTCTAGTTTTTTTTGAATTCTTGTATGTATCACTTTAAGAAATACTTTTAGTGTGTGTCCCATTAAGCTTATTGTGCGATGGTCGGTGCACAGTTTTGCGTTTGTTTTCTTTGGAATAGTTATCAACTAATAATTGAATTTAATTATTTCAATAAATTAAGCAAAAACTCATAATGTTGCCCTCAATTATTGTCAAATTGTCAATGGGCAACGTTATGAGCATTTTCTTAATTGAAATAAATAAATTCAATTATTATTTGATTACTTTTTGTTCTTCATAACTTTGTTATTTTTTATTAATATTATTTTAATGAATAAAATTTTGAAATTTTTCAGATGTGTATAACTTTACACACGCTATCAAAATAGCTATCAAAATGATAGTGTTGCCATTTAAGAAAATCAACGATGACGTCATATCTCTAAATTGGGACATCCTGTATTCATTATTATTATATGTCAAAAATGACAATTTGATATACTAATCGACGGGTCAGAGCATTTTTCAAAAAAACAGTTAGTATTTTAATTATTGAATATATTCCAAATTACA